>NC_088206.1:63615794-63941343 GCF_037126465.1 Ornithodoros turicata
ATGGTTTATTCCTTCATTTACATTTCGGTAACGTTAGAAGTTTGCCGTCTTTCAGCGCACGCGAGAGGTCATGTCGAGCAAATATTTGCCCTTACACTATATGGACAGGCGTGTCTATCCGATTATTCTATAAGCGTCGCAGCTGTATGACCCGCCGCCAAGCCAGTGCGGCTGTCAGCAGTGTCGTGGCTGTGGACAGAAGGATGTAGTGCATGTAGTGGATGAAGGACGCAAGAAGAGGCGGGAAACAGGGGGATTGGTATACGCGTTCTTGGCCGTCCTCAGGGGGAATGTGGCGCAGAAAGCGAGGGAAAACCTGAGAGGGCACAGCCGGTGGTGGGATTCGACCCCCGATGCTGTATCCATTCGGCCGTGTCAGTGTTATGACATAGAACGAAGACTTTCTTTGCGGTTCGTATATAGTCATGTTGCGCTGCGTGCCTTAGTCTCGTTCCTGTATGACATTGGGGCTGACGATAGGTTTTGACCAGGGTGTCGAATCGAACCCGAACCCGAACCGAAAACCGTACCCGAACCGTGATTTTTGCCGGAACCGAACCCGAACCCGAACCGAAATTTTCATGACACTGTTGAACCCGAACCGGAGCAGAACCGTAAAAAATAATAACGGTAACCGGTTCGCAACAAAACGGTTCGGACATAAAAGAAGTCAGCATAAGAGTTCCTCTCTATCCCCGAACGAAGACACATTGGTATCATCATCACGCGCCTATATCATAAATTTCAGAAATGTTCACCTAGCAGTCAGACGACGACGTATAGTAAGTATACTTTCAGCGTCTTTTTAACATGTTGAAGCGCAGTTGTCCTTGTGAGTGCCGCGGCTAGCGCCCCACGCACGCGGTGCGGCGTCTACTCTTCAGAGACCAGGTGCCACGCGGACGAATGAAACACGAATGGAGTAGGCCAGTTATATAGCTCTACAGGACGAATATGTGATCAAATAAGCGCCCAAGATTTCCCTTTACACGTGAGCAGCACAAATTAAACAAGTCAGAAACATGAGAAGTGGAGAAGGAGCGTAAGCAGAACGGTGCCTGTTTGATTGGTCGTGCTTTGAAAAGTAAATGTGGTTCTGCTTATTGGTAGCGCAGTTGTGTCGTCGTGACACATTGCCATTGTGTTGTGGATTAACAAGTACACTGCTGTGAGCTCGGACAGAGTAAGGCTTGCAGGCTTATTTTCGACATGCTTCAGTACGGTTTCAGATCGATTCACGCTGCGAAGGCAGTGTGCCGGCAAGTACTGTCGTCTATGTTACGCTGTCCATCTTATTAGGCTTCCTTTAAGTGTATCTTGCTGGCACTGTGCGTGTGAAAAAAGATATTTTGGGAACAGAAAGTAGCAGGACTACACCGCTTCAACAGCGTGAACACTAGTTGCAATAAATGTTCATCCATTTCTCATTTCTCTCACTGAAGGGCTACCTCACTGCTAGAGACGTCAATGCAGACAACAGCAGTAAGCTATTAGCCACGCATTTCCTGATAAAAGCAGTTTTATGGAACATATATAACGGAAGCGTTGAACCGGTTCGCGAACCGGTTCGGGGCTGCTAACCGGTTTGCGAACCGGTTCGATTTCTGGCCTGGCCGAACCGGAACTGAACCGGAACGATATCAAAACAACGCGAACCCGAACCTGAACCGAACCCGTATTTTTTGCGGTTCGACACCCTGGTTTTGACCTTTTGGCCTTTGTTTCAATTACTGTTCTTTTTTTCTTTTTTCCGCTGTTCTGACTTTGTGTGACTATTGGTATGTTTCTGAGTTGTCTACGTGGTATGGAGCAGCCGACTTCCACGTTGTTCGTGCCAAGTTTATAAATTTTTCTTTTTCACTCACTCACTCACTACGAAATTGAAGTCATATTCCTGCCCTTATGATGGGGTAGTGTGTGCTGAGTTCTAGGCCACATGGGAGTTCGAGGCTTGAAAGGGAGGACGTAGTGGTATCAGTAGTATCAGAAGAACGAGGAGGAGGCTGCCCTTTCTCCTCAGCGTAAACACTAATTTGATTACCGCTACGTATATTTTCTTCAAGCATGGAAGTACAACGCGCAGCCTTGTACTGTCAGGCTTCATAAACAGCAGACTCGAAATAAATTTGCAGTGCAATAAAACGTTTTTCTAGTGAGCTTGAACAGAACGTTACTGAACTTCTTTTAATTCCGTGTTAGTGCTGCGAAGCAAGGGAATGTTATGGAACTATTCAAGATAATCTACATCAGGAAATATACAGAATGATTTGCTGTTTACCTTCACTCCAACCTCAACACTATGTCCGCAATGTACTCTAAAAGTGAAGTCGTCTAAAGCCCCGAATTATTATTCATATTATCTGAAAGACAAGAATTCAAAAAAAAAAAATACTCTGGGCATCCAATTTGCCTTTGTTATTCATCACAACACCCGTATAGCCATCAAGATGGTGTGATACGGTCAGAAGTCCGCACAAACGGTGCGGCCAGCGTTTTTTGGCTGACGGAACAACTTCACAAAATCTGTCTCGTCCAATTGAAAGGCATCCTGACGCCATCGAGTCCATGGGGCACGGTTAGCCGCTTGTGTACTAGTCGCACGAGCGAAGAATCCTTCATCCATCTTCCTTTGGCAGCTTCAACGTCAGTGAGTCGTTAGGAATAACGAAACGAGGAACCTTAGCGAAGCTTTGTTGTGGTCACAATCTCTGCTCCTCGTTGTTGAGGCTATTGTGCTCGTTACAAGCCCTTATGTGTTGTGATGTCGTGCCCCTCTTTTGGCGCACTCAAATCGAGCGTATGAGACACTCGCAGCGGCCACTAAACAGCGAAAAGCAACTTTGGAGCGCTACCGTGCTCGTTCGCTGATGCCGCTTCCTACTGTCTGCTCATGCAGTGCACAGAGAGAGGACACGTTCGCTTAGTTTGAACCGATAGCAACGTTGGAAGAGACGACGGAGCTTGTGAAGACCTTTTCATGTAACAACGAACGAAATGGAAAACACAGGAATTTCTTCACAGACGCCATACTGTTTACTGTGAAGATGACAGCATGGCGTGGAGGAAGGTCGTCTTGCCGCCGCTTATCAGAAGTGCAGCTTGAGCGCAGCCCGTCTCGATGTGCAGCTTCTCGAGAATGTCTCACAGCCCTCATATAACCACTAGTGGATATACGATGAATGGGAAAGGATGTAATTTTGTACACAGTCGTGGAGCAATGCATGTTCGTTTCTGCGAATCCCCTAACGAAGAATTTGAACACCTAACGAGTGGGTAGACCCAATCGTAAGGCAAACGATCTCGTTCCGTCGTTACCGGACGAGAGATCACGCGTCATACACCACGTGCCCGAGTTCAGAGTGCCTCGCGCTTCGTTAGAACCATGTAGGCGATGAAGCCTGAGAACACGTAAACAACCTCGTCGGCAAGTCGACAGAGTTGGTCGTTACGCGAGCGAGGGGTTACGTCCCTTGTCCCCTTAACGAAAACAAAAAAAGCGTCACGGGAAACGTGTCCGCGATAACGAGAGCCCCGCCCCTCGTTAGCTCGCGAGCGCTGGAAGCAATGAAGTCCAGAGGCCTTCTTGTGGCAATTTGGATATATGGAAATTGCCACAAAAAGGCGTACGCCTCCCTCTTCCAATCACGAGCGATAACCCTATCGTTCTTGGCAATGGTTTGCGTGCACAGCGTCCTACACTGTTAAAATAGAACTTCACCACATAGCACGCTCATAGCCAACCCATCATTCAGAATGACATCATTCTGTGTATTGATTTGTTGAAAATGGGAGGAGGCGCCTATCTGGGACACATTATGCATGTTCCAGATAGGCGCCTCCCCCCTGTTTTGAACAAATCAGGACACAGAATGATATTATTCGGAATGATGGTTGGCTAGGAACGTGCTATGTGGTGAAGTTCTGTTTTAACAGTGTATGCACTGAAGTACCATGCGAAACACATTTTGAATTGAATAGAATTGAATTTATTTCACAGATGGTGTGGGAAACTATGGCAAAAAAAAACAATTAGTTTGACAAAGGCTATAGCTTCTCTACATTCGGACAGCAGTGACATAAAATAGACTACATAAACATTATCATAACGGCAAAGCATGATAGGTGAAAAAGCAAGCAAAATACAAACAAAGGAAAAACAACACTAATTACATCAAAGCATAAACAGTTTTCTAACAAAGAAACAATCTCTTGATGCTGGCATTATTTAACGTGGCAATGTTGATGTTTCTGAATGCCCAATCATTGAGTAATGACGGCAGTCGATATGTGACTGATTGCAACCCGTATCCAGTCCGACAAAATGGAAGGATAAATGACGGAGGGGGCCTAAAACTATGTACGCTTTTTGTGTATTGTAAAGAAAAAATACGCAAATTTGAATTTCCCGTTTTTACCATCCGTGCATACAGCTGTAGTAGGCGGCAATTATACAGTGAGCCCACTCTTAAAATCTCAAATTTGTTAAACAAATGTTCTGCATGATCAGTGGAATTCAATCCCTCAACCATACGCATGACTTTCTTTTGGAGTACATCAAGCTTATGCAAATTGTTTTTTGATGTTGTGCCCCATACAAGGATACAATAACTGAGCTGAGAGAAAAATAAAGAATTATATAACATAAGCTTCACGTTTGCTGGGAGGATTAGTCTACACTTACTTATTATACCGCTTACCTTACACAGCTAATATTGACAGTTAAATATTGACAATGATCATTCCATGACATATTATATGAAAATATTACGCCAAGGGGTTTTACATTATTTACATATTGAATATTTAAGTTTCCAAAAAATAACGGCGACACCGACGAAAAAGGCTTATTTTTGGGTCTGAAGGTTAATCATTTAGTTTTATCAGTATTTACATGTAAACAATTTTTCTAACAAAGTATTACCTTTCGATACTAACTTGAGTAGCTGAAGCCAGTATCGTGGTGTCATCCGCATATACAAGGAACTGCACCTCCCTGTTAATAGAGACAATCATTAATATATAAAATAAATAACAAAGGCCCGAGAATACACTTCCTTGAGGGACGCCGGCTTTCAGATCTAGTGTAACAGACGTACCTGCTTCTAAACATACCATTTGTTTCCTAGACCCAAGGTAAGAACTAAGAAGCTCTAGTGCTTTACCTCTAATTCATATTTATTTAACTTAGAAGAATATTGTGATTAATGCAATCAAGAGCCTTACTGAAATCTAGAAAAATGCCTAATGTGAACAGGCGACTCTCAAGGTTGTTTAAAATATATTCTTTTTGACAGAGGAGTGCATGTTCAGTTGATAATCCCTTTCGAAAACCAAACTGTTCCTTAACAATTTACCACAAAATTTCAGAACCCTCGTATGGATTATACTTTCTAAGACTTTTGAGAATACACAGACAATTATAGACAGAAATTGGTCTATAATTTCTTAGCACATTTTTGTCCTTTATAAAGCACCATTACCTTGGCTATTTGCATGGAATCTGGGAATTTCCCAGTGCTTAGAGCTAGGCTGCAGATAAACGTCAACGGGGATACTAAGTGATCAACAGCGAATTTGATTGGTTTAATTTGTAAGGAGTCTATGTCCGTACATTTAGAATTGTTAAGGTTAATGACGACGCTACGTACTTCAGCTACGTCTGTAGGAAATAAAAATAATGAATCTACATTGTGGTCAATGTCAAATGTGTCACGATCAGGAATGATAGATGATATTCCAACGTTAACAAAATAATTATTAAAAATGTTCGCCAAGTCACTCCCTGAGGCAACTTGTCCATCTAACACTATACTTTCTATACCGTTAGTGTTCCGTATGCGACCTATGATACCCTTCAAAGTCTCCCAAACCACCTCCGAGCATTTACAAGAAGATTCGTCAAAGAGACGATTGTAGTATTCTTTTTGCCTTTCGTAACGTGATATTAACGTGATTTTTAAATTTTTTGAATTCCATTAGTTTAAGAGGTTCCCTTGTTTGAAGGAATGTGTTATACATCGCATACTTTTTTCGAATTAGTGCTAGAGGTTCATACGTAATCCATGGTTTGCTGGCATGCTTTGGTTTTAAAATTTTCTTCAGTGGAAAGCATGTTTCGTATGTGCGCTTAACAACGGAGAGAAAACCTTGATACGCGTCGTTGATATCCGAACATTGATATAAAAAATCCCAGACCTCCAGTGATAACCGAGAACTGAACAATTCTAATCTACCAAGTGTAATGTCCTGAGCATATATAAAACTCGACCGTGGTCGCTTACAGGCCTTCCTAATGAAAGCAACAACTGGAAGATGATCACTGATATCACTTGTTATGCAACCAGATATAATGTCACTTTCATTATAGTTTGTTATGAAGATTTGAAGTTTGTTGAAGATTATGAACATTTGATGTTACAACGTGTGGTGCTTGTGGCTGTAAAAAATAGTAAACCGATAACACCAATATCGGTAGCATTAGATTTCACCCCGAATTACAGGTTTCAAACAATAGTGACCGATTTTTCCATACCGAATTTGGGAAGGCCTTTAGCCCGATAAAGGTCAAAGGCCGTGCGCATATCACAATTACGGCCAGAAGTGTATTATTCCGATTTCCGAACAATACAAACAATGAAGCCAACGGCCAAACCAAATCGGGAAACCTTTCTTCATGGACGGTGTTGGCCTATATAATCGATACTCCTTATACTCCTTCCCTCTTCATATACCGTCGTTCCGTTCCCCCTACGCTATTTAGTCTTCGGCACACATATTTGCTGTCCGGGCTCGTATTTTTACTTGGCTTCTGGACTGAGGGGGAAAGGACCGTATAAATCATCATTACTCGTAGTCCATTATACGATGTAGCTTCCGCGCAACTTTACCGGGACGTTACGCCGCGGTCATTTTTCAATTCATACCCGTCTCGCTTCGCATATTTATGTGCATATACTGCGACAGAGTCTCCGTCGACTTTCCGCTAGTTCTGCGTGCGGTGTGTGGACCTTCCATGATGAGCACGAGATAGTGGAGCGAAATACGCAATCTTGGTACATATATATGGCGCCCCGGTGGCAAACGACTGGCGACCGGTGGAAATATGACTCAATATTCGTGTACCTCATACTCGGCAATTCGGATATTCGGATTTGTCTGAATACCGCGGTCCGAGTAATTGTACGTTCCATTCGAAATCTATCCGAATCCAAGGTGGAATTCCGTGCTGGAATTTCGAATTGAAGCCCACGTCTCTTCCAAACCGAATATATATAGCTGCGAAGCTGCATTGTCAGCCCAAAAATGCCAGAGAAGAGGGTATAAAGCAAAGGGTGTCACATCATATACGAAGATCCGCATGCATATATACCGGGTGTCTCAGTTAAATCTCCGGGCTAAATAATTCGCGAACCGGCGCACCAATCGAAGAGCTTTCTTTTTTACAAATGTCTGTCCGATACCGCCTACAACCCGTGCACCTTATGATTGAGTTGGAGCCGCTCATTAATGAGTTTCGTGAAAAAAAAAAAAGTTCTAAAGCAGGGCGCCGTCGGGATTAAAATGAGTACTACCCCTCTTGGGACCTTCAATAGATGCCTTTTAGAGAAAAATCTGCCACCGAAGCGGATCATTTTTCGGTTTACATATTTTTGTCGCGGCTTGTAGAGGCGAAGTGCAATATCCGTTGCATATGTGTAACTATTAGCTTGGGGTACACTCTCCTAGCCAACCCAACATCGTTCTGGCCCCCTGATTTGTACCGCTTATGCAGTACGCTTATGTGTACAAAAAAGGCGTATGCCTCCAGTTTAGCTTTCAACAAATCAGGGACGAGAACGATATCATTCGGGATCATGATTGACTAGGGGAGTGCAATGAGGCGAAGTTCGTTTTTAAGAGTGTACACTCTTCAAAATGAACTTCACCGCATAGCACGCTCCTAGCCAAGAATCATTGCGAATGATATCGTTATCTGCCCTGATTGGCTGCAAACGGGAGGCGTACGCCTGTTCTGTGACAATTATGAACAGCGTAAGTGTCACAAAAAAGGCGTAGCCCCCCCCCCCCCCCCCCCCCGTTTTCAACAAATCAAGGGAGATAACAATATCATTCGAGATTATGGTTGGCTAGGAGCGTGCTATGCGGTGAAGTTCATTTTTAAGAGTGTACATAACATACACGGGTGTTCGCTTCGGTTTTAGTAGTACCAAGTTTAGAATTACTATAATGACGCACGTTTAGAATGAACGACGACTAATAGCCAATGGAGCATAGGCGTGGAGTGTATATTGGTATATACACTCTAAAAACCGCGTAGCACGCTCTGCGCCAACCATTGCCACGAATGACACTCTTGAAAACGAACTTCACCGCAGAGCACACTCCTAGCAATCATCATCTCGAATGATATCGTTGTCTTCCCTGATTCGTTGAAAACTGGAAGCGTACGGCTTGTTGCGACACTTATACAGTGTTCATAATTGTCACAAAAAACGCGTACGCCTCCCGTTTTGAACAAATCACGGAAGATAACGATATCATTCGAGATGATGGTTGGCCAGGAGCGTGCTATGCGGTGACGTTCATTCCGAAGAGTGTAGGGTTGTCGCTTCTCATTTGAGGAGAGAAAAGGGCGTACGCCTCCTCCCCACTCTCTCTTCGAATCAGAAGCGACACGCCATCATTCGTGACAATCATTTGCGCAGAGCGCGTTATTCCGTAAAGTTATGTTTTTAGAGTGGACGTCAGTTTGGGAGCTAAAAGGGCTAGAAAGTCACGTGACAGCTGAACGTGTTTACTGAGCCACGATTCAGATGTTGCGTATAATACAAAATAGAAGGAGGATCCACTTGACGCGCGGAAGCCCCTTTGGGGACGAGCTTCTGGGCGTTGGAACGGGTTGGGGGGAGGTAGACGACGGAGCAACGGGCTTCACAGTCGGTGGAGCAGCTGAAAAAAAAAAAAAGAAGAGAAGTCAGCGTCAAAGACAACTTTATGAAAACAGTACGTCGAAAACAGCCCACTAACCTATATCTATCTGCGCGGATCTTATCTCGTTCGTAAATGCATATTTTTCTTTCGCCACCGTTGCCCTGAAACAATTTCGGAATATTATTGGATGGTTGAACCACACATAATGAAAACTAGATTTACGTGTAAGGTACACTCTAAAAACAGAGCTTTACCGCATAGCAGGCTGTGGGCCAACCATTGCTACGAATGATAGGGTTATCGCTTTTGATTCCAGGAGAGAGGGGGCGTACGCCTCCCCCTCTCCTCGAATCAAAAGCGATAACCCTATCGTTCGCGACAATTAAGAACAGCAGTGTCACAAAAAAGGCGCACGCCTTCCGTTTTCAACAAATCAGGGCAGATAACGATATCATTCGAGATGATGGTTGGCTAGGAGCCTGCTATGCGGTGGAGTTCATTTTTAAGAGAGTATGATAGCTTATAACATAAGTCACCTGACCACGCATGGTAATTGCCTTCCAATAATTGACGGTCCAAGCCATTTTGCGAGAAACATGTCGTGGGAGCTATGACATTACGTTTGTAGGACGTTTGCTGCCACAAGGAGGCGTCGCAACAGAAAGAAACGCGTGGCATTCTTGCCTACAGGCTTGCCCTATCACATATCGGTCGAAAGACTATAGTGTGTCCAGCAAGCGCAATGCATGTCGGGCAGGTCCCACGTCATTGCAGGCGTCAACATACGCGTGACCGTAAACATGGCCGCACCCATGATGAACGGGTAAGCCATGTGTAAATAACGCGATTGCTGTTTCTGTGTGTAGTCTTATAGCTTATTTCGACCTATTCGCGTATTTAGTTTTATTCGATATCCTCCATCCATCGTAGTTCTGACCTCTTCCCAAAGATGTGATGTGGGCATACGTTCATCTTAACTTTATGCAAAACATCTATGATGGCAAGCGCTAAAATGAAATATAACAAGGTCACGTGGCCTCAAGACCATGTGATTATGCATGACGAGTAAAAGATGACGATTTTGCTACAAACAGCCGCTTCAGGGCACTGTTACAAATATGGCGGGCGTATAGAACATCCCTGTGTCCTTGCCTTTTTCAGAGGGGTCACACATCACGTAACACTGCCGTAATGTCCCTTAGTAATCACTTCCCAAAGACAAGAATGGCAAATGCATCAGCTGTACGAAATAACAGCGTTTGATGCATCTCTCGCAACGCTCCTGAATGCATTACTCACTGGAATACGATGGACTGGGGCATGTTGACCGGAGGTGCTGTCCAGGTGGCAGTCACTTTAGTCTTCTCCGATACATCAGAATGGGTGATAGCGCTCTGCGGAAGGCAGACCATTCGTTCATTCGTTTTGTCATACACTCAAAACTGGCGTACACTCACAAACACATGAAACTTGAAAAAAAAAAAAAAATGGCTAGGAAGCAAGCGAGCTGGTGAAGATGAGACTTCGTGTTTGTGCCTGTCCCTTCGTGTTCCCTAGTCTCGGGGTCTTACATCATACATGAAACCTGTAATGCACAGTTATAGCGCATCCATGGTACTCTCTTGGGAAATAGGGTAGAGCAGTTGCACCTTTTAAGAGGTAATAGTTGTCGCATATGTTGTGCCGAAAAGGTTGTAAAGTTCTACCTGCTACCTCACTCTCCAAATAGAACTTCACAGCATGGCACGTTGTCCGCACACCATTGCCAGGGTTACCGCTTCTGATTCGGTGAGCGGGGGGAGCGTACGCCTTTTCTTTCTTTCTTTTTTAGCGATTTGGATATATGATAATTGCTTTTACCACCCATTTTACACCCTTTATTAGACGCTACACTCTTAAAAATGAACTTCACCGCATAGCACGCTCCTAGCCACCCATCTTCGCGAATGATATCGTTATCTGCCCTGATTTGTTGAAAACGGAAGGCGTACGCCTTTTTTGTGACACTTATGCTGTTCATAATTGTCACAAAAAGGCGGGCGTACGCCCCCGTTTTCAACAATTCAGGGCAAATAATACGATATCATTCGCGATGATGGTTGGCTGTGGAGAGTGCTATGCGGTGAAGTTAATTTTTAAGAGTGTGGGTGGTAATTATAGAAGTTACCACCTTCTCGCACCCTTTTTTCTTAGAGTGTCACAGTGTTTGAATCTTGCATTTTAGTGAGCTGAGGGTGCTTTCACCGTGATTCGATCGTTCGATTTCATGTGCATTCAGTATGGGCAGACTTGCCCTGAACATTTGCTTCAATTCAGACCGGTGAAAACTCAATCCCTTATACTACCTTAGCGGCCTTGTCGCAGTCGATTGTCTTTCCTTCTGTGAGAGCTAAATCCGTGAAGAGGCCGTTGACGTATTCGTCAGGGTTCTTGGCATTCTTGGCGCGCACCAAAAACCCTTTGAACTTATTGGCGCCAACACCCTGTAATGTAACTGGAAAAGAGCAGAAATCGTGGTGTAGCTGATCCTGCTACAGTTACACTGGGCTATCATATGAGAATATCTTTGAGGCATAGAGTGCATCGTGATCGTCGTGACCCGCGTATATGATGGTAGTGGACGGGTTCGACGTGTTGCTATAGGCTACAGCAGTATCACGGACGCGCAGTACGACGTACCCCACAAATTTTGAAGCACCTCACAGCTATATGTCCGTGAGGCTGATCACGGAAGCATGAGCCCACGAAGAGGCTACCAAACGCTGCCTTCGCAACTACTACGTCCGGGTTTTCCTGCTAACCATTGTCTGTAATGACATATGTACAGGGTGTTTCTCTTTATATGCAACAACTTTTTGTAAAAAGGGGACTTGCTTAGGACGCTTTTACTTTTCCCATTGAATTACTCGACGGGGCTGCTATTAGGAAACCGTATTGTTTTTCAGTTAGGGGACTAATTAATAGAGCGATATTTTGATCAACTTTTTAATAATTGACTTTAGCAAGCACATTGCAATCGCGATATTAACGATGAAAGATGAAAGTCACTGAAAAGGTTAGCCAGCTGTAGGGATCGAACCCACATCTTCTGGATTACCGGTCCAGGGCTCTACCAATTGAGCTTAGCTAACACGCCGCTCCAGCGACTTTCGGGGTGCGTCATCTGAAGGGACGACAAACCAGCCACTCACTCTCACTCACCCTCCTTTCACTCTTACATTTTTTGCTCACTCATACACACATTCATACGACGGAAATCGACGCAAGCGGCACCTGTTGAACAAGAGAGAAACTGATGTTCTGAGAGGTAGCGATATTAAAACTTCCTCCACATGATCCGCTGGAACCACTGATGAACCACAAACGTAATCGCGGCGCGTGCCACAGACCCAACTATTTCAGCTCTGCCGTCTACTGCAAAACGCAAGTGATCGGCAAAAGAGTGACAGTGACGTCATACGGGATTCAGGCAAACCCTTATCGCGGTATGTTTCATGATCTTTGTTTTGTTTTTCTTTTTTCCTTTTCGTTCTTCATGTGTGCGCAGTCGCTTGCCGTACCACTCATTTCATCCTGCTGGACGGCTGGAGACAGCTCTTGCCCTTCACCGATACGATGAGCCCTGAGATACAGTGGTGATGCGCAAATCTCCCAGCAAGCAGAAAACAAAAACAAAACAAATATCGTAGAACATAACGCGATAAGGGTTTCCCTTACTCGCGTATGGCGTTCTTCTGTGACGTTAGTGAAGGCGGAAATGTCTACGTCACTGTCGCACTTTTGCCGATCACTTGCGCTGTGCAACAGACGGTAAAGCTCGAATAGTTAGATCTGTGGCTCGCGCTGCGATTACTTTTGTGCTTCATCAATAGTTCGAGTGGATCATGTGGAGATCAGGCTTTAATATCGCAGCTGCAATGTGCTCCCTAAAATCTATTATTAAACAGTTGATTATAATATCTATGTGAATTAGTCCCCTAATTGAGGAAAAATAAGGTTTCCTAGTAGCGGCCCCGTCCAGTAATCCAACGACAAAAGTAAAAGCGTCCTAAGGCAACTCTCCTTTTTATGAAAATTTGTTGCACCCTGCAGACTGTGGTTCCATGCGAGCGACGTTCCCAGGGAACATTCTAGCGGCAGCAAGAGGGAGAGAGAGAGAAAAAAAAAAAACTGCTATAAGACAGAAGTTCCGTCACTGCCAGTTCCCACATACAGCGATTTGCTACACAGCCCTATGTTTTCCTCCTCTCGGTGCTGCGAACCGCTATAAAACAGCGCTTGTCGTCCCCCGTAGTTGTGATGCTGAAAGAGCTAGCTGTTGTCGGCCTCACAGAGGTGTGCAACGTCACGACTAGCACTATGAGGGGAAATGTGCGTCCTGGGCAGACTTCTAAGGGAATTGTGGCGACATATGTCTGAAGGCGTTTTAGAAAAACCTTGAAGAAAAAAAAAACTGCCAGCACAGCAGGCACCGGGATTCGAACACGTGCGCCCCCCCCCAGTTTTGACGTGACCTGGCCAGCGCGCTAACCACTGAGCCACGCGATCTGGTAGATCCCCCGTCAACTTTTCCATTGGTATTTTTAGCGCTAAGTCTGCGTCGAATCAATCGGGAGCTACTTTCAGCGCTGACGTCGTGGAAGCTGGGGTTTGTTTTGCCTCCGGCCACTCGAAGCATCAAGGCGGGAAGGCGACGACGACGTGACAATGGCCACGAGTTCCATCTGCCGATGCATGGCAGCCATACCATGAAAAGTGTCAATCGCCATGGTGCTACGGATACCCGATGTGGACAGTAAACAACCACAGTACGCAACGAGATTTCCCGTGACCCGAGCAGGATAGCGCTGTGTGCCCAGTTGTATGTGAGGACGGCAAGCAGAAGAACAGCGCTAGGGTTCCAACCGAGGTAGCCATGCGGTGTAGTTGGTACATATTCATTCCTGGTAAACTTCAGCCAATTGGACAATTCAGCGCGGTACATAGCATCCGAGACAGCCAAGAACAGGTTAGTGGGGTCCTCTTTCCGCTTGCACCTTTATCTAGAAATTCTATCTCACGTTGTAACAGACATATCGAGGGACTGCTGATGCACTGATCTCTTAGGCTTGTATTTGTGCTTGTATGTGTGTAGGCTGTAGGACCAGTGTGTCAGCAGTCTCGATAATACAATTTCCAGATAAAGATGCTAGAGGAAAGAGGACCCCACTAACCAGTTCTTTGCTGTCTCGGATGCTATGTACCGCGAGCAGCGTTTTTAGTCATTTCTGTAATCTGTCCTGTGCAGCAAAGTACAGGAAAGCGGCATATTCTAGTGGCCGGCCCTCGTGTCGTGTCGCTTTCCTGTTGTGTTTCCTTTCACAGAGCTCAAGCTTTTCTTAGTATGGAACCTTTGTTTCACAGCAGTCCCTTCGGCGCAAAGTATACGTATATGCATAAATGTCTCACCGAAATCAACTTACTGGTAGCTTTGTGAGTCGTAACGTCGTATGAGGCTTTCAGCACGAACAGGTTATTGAGGGAATGATCCGGGTCTTGCATTGGTGGTGAGTTACCAACCTTGGGATGCTGGGGCAGCATTGTTACGCACGCCTCTAACGGTGCCCCCTGCCTCATCGCCACCGCAGCAACGACTAGTGCCAGAGTTACCTGCACCGGAACAAAGCTAACTAAAAGAGCGGCTTGTTTTGTGGTATGTGACAAGGTGACAGAGGTCTGTTGACATGCATGCATCGAGGCTTGTCACACTGCAAGCTAGAAGCTGTCATATGTAAGAATTCATTCTGCTTCCAGTGGGCACATATCGTGCTACGGATGAATAAGAGGCGTAGCGGGGAGAGAATGCCCAACTTTCAAATTACGACCATCGCATAATCCAAATTGATGTCGTAATGTCCAACAAGATATGCCCCCAAGGACACTAAGGACACTTCTCACCATTAACATAGCTGGCAACCTACACGCGGAAAAATAAGTTCTTCGCGGTGGAAGAACCTTTCTCTGAACCTTTCCTATCTTCGAGAACAAAGAGGGGTCTAAGGCATCCTGATCCCCTGATTTTGAAGAACCTTTTACAGGTGCCAAATATACGGACAAGCTGGAGCACCGAAAAGGAAGAAGTGCTATTCGAACGGCTATTATTCTCTGTGTAGGAACGCTTGTTAGCAAGAAGCTGAAATGCCAGCGGATCCACCTTCGAATCATCATCCTCTCACTTTTTTTTGTGTGTGTGGGGGGATTAGAGAGACTACAAAAGGGAAGAACTAGGTTTCGTTGCCATCTTTCCTCAGTTATCATCACAGAATGTACAAACGTTGGGTAAACTAGAGACGAGTACAGTACCATGACAGGAACGACCTGCATGCCTCGTAGAAGGTCTCCAAGCTTCCAATCAAATGTTTTCATGAGCTATGGTGGACTCTTCTTCTTCTTCTTCTTCATCCTCGGGGAAATGGCCGTTATCCACTAAGGGCGACTCCATGGTGGACTCCATCAGGTGTACGAGAGACTGGCTACTATGCTTCCTCTTCTTCTGTAATCTCAAAATCATTTGCTGGTAGTAGTGAAAACCTCTAGTTAGAACTACAAAAATACTCCAAAAGCCGGGAGACGATATAACTGGACAAAAAAGTAGAGAACGCCAACTTGTTATGTTAAGTCGGAGTTCTCTACTTTTTTGTCTAGTTAGAACTCCGTAGTTAAACGTTGATAGTTATTTATTATTATTTTCTTTACTAAATTAGTGCGGTGACGTCGGGCAACAGCTAGCAATAACTTGTTTTCGTCCTTGAGCAACGAAGGGAAAAAAGGGGTAATTTTAGTCCTTGCGGGACCGAGTCCCATCCCAACAGCCAAGACCCATTCCCCCACACCCATTCCAACAGCCATCAGCCACTTTCTCGACTAAACGCACGAAGGTTTATGTCAAGTTGCGGAGCATGCACTACAGTGAACCCTCGTTAATATGACCCCCGATAATCTGACATACGCGCTTTACGACCATACTCCTGGGAAACAATGCAGTGAAATCTCCGCAAATCCCCCCACCCCGTTAATATGACAATTCCGCATTATGACCAAAATTTTCGGGAACGACCATGGTCATAACGAGGGTTCACTGTATTTACAGTTCTGCGGAGTACAGATTCGTGGCCCGCTTGCACGACACTGTTGAGGGAAATGCTCAACGAGGTGCACACCAGGTGCATTGATGCTCGAGTGAAAAACTCATTGACTGTTTCGCTTGGAGTTTTGTACAAGCGGATCCAGTTCGCACTTTGATATGGCGTCAGCGCCTTCATGTCCAGACGAAGCTTGGTTGCCTAAACGTGAACGCTACACTCAAGAAAGCGTAGCTATATTATCTATATATATAGAGAGAGAGAGAGAAAGAGAGAGAGAGGAGCAATTTGGGAAGCAGGTACGTCGTGTATAGTTATTGTGGTTACTCCCCATGTTACCCATATTAGTCCTTTGGACCTAAAATGAATATCCACAGCACCGTAATTAGTGCCACCTAACTTCACATTAACTGCCGTGCCTTTAGTCGAGAAAGTGGCTGATGGATGTGGGAATGAGAGTTGGAATGCGAGTCGGTCCCAAAAAGACTAAAATTAGCTTCTCCCCCCCCCCCCCCTTAAGACTGTACATATTGGCAAACGACGACGACACATTCAAATGTGGGCGACCATCGACAACACAATTTCTTCGTTCTGGAGCGGGGATGGAAATGCCACATAACCGTGACACTGTGCTGCAAGCCTATCGTATAATACACGCATTTCGTAAGTCATCAATGAACCTCCGCACGTACATCCGCATTGCGGAAGGCCGTGCGTCGTTATGAATGTCAGAACCATTAGTGTGCTGTATGACCTAGAGTCACAATATGGAAACAATATGCAAATAATATGGATACAATATGGCAACAATATGGAAATAATATGGATACAATATGGAAACAATCAATGAGACCAAAGGACTACCTTGCATTCATCGACGCTGAAGCAGACAGCATAATTCCAAATGGAATTGAACGATCGGTCAAAACAGCCATACATCGCACACGACTTGGAGCGGTGTACACAGGAACTACAAGGCACCAGCTAAGCCTCTGCGACTCAGACCTTTGCAAACGATGCAAAGTCCCAGAGGATACACACCATATAATCATGCATTGCCCAGAATATAGCCAAGCCAGACTTAAACTGCAACAGACTCTAGCGGCACTGGACAACAGGCCTTTCTCCTTTTGCAAGATTACCGGAAGATGGCCCACAAGGCACCAACAATCCAAAGCACTGAAAGCGCTATGCGCTTTCTTAAAAGACAACGGTATAAAAGACCGGTATAAAGCGGTAAAAGACGCTTCTAAATTTCATCACTCCCAATTATTATATTTCAACGCGTAAGAACTGGAGCTGCAGGCGCCCTTAGGGCAGCCACCTATAGCTCCAATACACCACAATCCACTTAAACTTATCTTATCTAGAGTCACTAATCAAAATGGTAATGGTACTGTGACGTTACACGTAAGGTTTGTCTGCCCAGTGTGGCGACATGTTGCACGTGCCGCAGGGTAGGACCGCGGATAATTTGGGCCACCTGGGGTTCTTTCGACGTGCGCCGGAAATCTCCCGCACACGGTGCTGGAAGCTAGTGTTTACCTCCCCCACCATGCAACCGCCCTGGGCCGGGATCGAACCCGAGATCTTGAACTCAGCTAGCCAGCACGCTACTGACTGAGCTACTGAGGACGGTCCCTAGAGTCACTAAATCAGGGTACAGAGTATCGTATTCCCTTTCCGCGCAGGAGCTGCCGTTCGGTGTGCGCCATGGGACCGATCGTGTCTTCTCCTTCCAAGAACTCGCCGTCCATGTTGAGTCCCCTCCATGCAAATCACATGGGTGGCATCGAATGTATTGCTCCATAGACGATAGCGTGCTGGGCGAACGCAATGCATCCTGGAGAGGTCCTGATCGTACGTCACAGCGAACGTCAAGGCACACGTGACCTTAAATATGGCGGCGCCCGTGACCGTTCGTAAACAATGCGGTTATTGTTTCTGCGCGACGTTTCGGATGCCTTTCGATCAGGGTAATTATTTTTATCCGATAATCTCGCAGTAGAACGCGCAGTTTTGCACATAAGGCCTCGTACTGTTGACGACTTACAAAGATGTGAATGATGACCGCGCGTTAAGACTCACTGAGCCGATGCGACGTACAGTTGGGGATACGTAGATGGGTAGAAATCCAGCGAACCGGTAGAATGTATAGGAAGGGATACGGTTAGCTAAAATCGCCTGTCAGTACTTCGCAGTCCCGTATTACCTCGGTTGCGCTTGAAAGTGCTGTGTCAATATTGTATTAGAAGATGTACCAGGTGGAGCACGTGCTTAGTACTCGAAAGAAAGTCCTGCTGATTTGAGATGCAATAAACCACGGAGTGCTGATTTTAGACAACCGTGTCCCCTACAGTATGAGCTACCATGTTGCACCGCATAATTTACGCTGGCAAAATACGTTCATCTCTTGGCGTTATGACGACGGAAATATGTCGGTAAGACGCAAAACGACATGATCTCAAAATGACGTTTTCTATGACGTGCGACCAGGACAAGACGGCAGTTTTGCCAAAAGCACCAGCTTGAGGTTGGTTACAACAATGACGGGCTTGTGTCACCCCTATGATGCAAAACCGGTTTCCTGGGTTGCGAGCGGGCTAGACTGCGAGTTTTTACACCAGAGAAGGGGAGATTGGCGTCTCGTTGCTAGGCGACGCAGCCGCGCCTGACTCAAGATGGTGGGCTCGCTCGCCGGCGCGGCTCAGTGTCGCCACTCTGCTCCTTATTTAGTGACTAGTATGACCAAGAGGGGAGGCAGATACAGCGAAGTGCAATTAGTATACAGAGATTTATCTTTTTCTTCCGAGGATATACAGCTAGAGACAGTGACTATCTACTGACTTTTTCAGTCACTCACTTACCTCAGTCTATAGGTCCACATCATGGAATCACCGCCGTAATATCAGATGGAAAAATTACAAAGATACGTCAAGCGTGTGACGTTCTGCTTTGTTGTAATTCTATGTTCGCTCGTTTTGCGCCACATAATTGCCAAGGATAATCGGGAGACACGGATTTATTAGGACATTTTGCCTTGTAAAAAATGTTTCAGACATAAAGCACAAAGTGCCATACGTGAGAGATGAGATATGAAATCCATGCACCCCCGTGCGCCGCGTCCGCCGTTTTTCTAGCTCTCGATTTACCACAGGGCGCTGCAGTTGTCGGTGGAGTTTTTGGTGGCGGCGGCTTTGGTGGCTTTGGTGGCGGTGCTGGAGGACCCGGTGCCGGAGGACCCGGTGCCGGAGGACCCGGTGCCGGGGGAACCGGTGCAGGGGGAACCGGTGCCGGGGGAACCGGTGCCGGGGGAACCGGTGCCGGGGGAACCGGTGCCGGAGGAACCGGTGCCGGAGGAACCGGTGCCGGAGGTCCCGCTGCTGGAGGGGACATCGTAAAGAGCGTCGGATGAGAAATTAGCTTGTTCTCGGGCACTGATACGTGTCGAGGATTATGTGAACGAATTCGGTTCCATTCAAGGATATGAGAAGAAACATTCCATCTTCCCGAATAAATTATCGATGCTGGCCACTCACCTGACAGCTGGATTTCGGATGACAGTATCCGTGCGAATACTTGTTTCTCCTTGACAACAGTAGCGCTGCAGAGGATGAACGGTGGTGAAATTTTCATGAAGGAAACATTTATACAACACGGCAAAGCGTAATGTTTTTCCGTATGGGAGCTAAAAACGCAAATGCGGTCCGCTAACACAAGGTAGGTTTTAAGGCACGGCCTACTGCACACACAAAGGGGATTCTAGTCTCCCAGGCGGCATTTACTCCCCCATTTTAGTCCCCTAACCGCGAAATTTACTCCCTAGTCTCCTGAATGCAACAATCTACGTAAATAACGCGCTCTTCGTGAACTTAATTATAAACTTTTCCCACACACAGAGGAAAAAAATTGTGCCCTTTGCATGTGTGGGAGTTAACCACAATGACCACCGACCTCAGCTGATTCAATCGAACAAGTGTTAAAGCCGCGTTCCCAAGTACGCGATTTGTGAGAGCGACAGCGACAATTTTTCCATGCCTCGGCATCTCGTTGAACGATTTATATGCGAACGGTACCTGAAGCGATGTCGACAACCAAACCATACATGTTATTGCTACCGCCTGCGCGGAACAGCAAAAGTCGCTGTCGCCGGCGCTTATTGCCTCTCAAAAAACGCGCGAGTAAGAATGAACAACTTCGTCGTCGAGTACGCTAGTCCCCCCCCCCCCCCCCCCCCCCACACACACACTCAGATACAGTGGGCTGACGTGGACAAGACGGGAGCTCAGTGGACGCGCTTGCGTGGCGGCCGAGGTTCAGCGGGGAGGACATCACGGCCAGAAGCAGGTGGAAGAAGGTCGAGGAGCATTCTCCGAGTAAGCGGACTTTCGAATTACGTCGGTGCAGATGAAGACGTACGAAGCGCTGTGCAGGTCCTGAGGAACAAAGAACGGGCGGGCGGATGGTTTTCCGAGGCGAAACGGGGCGCAGAGACGACATGACGCGGGCCAGCCGCTCGGCGTAGTCCTGTTGGGGAACCGAAGCGGTGCGCAGGGGGTGCAATGAACTCAGCAGGGAGGCGAAGTGGTGTGACGTATACAAGATCCGCAGAAGAGCACTCTTGAGGGCGGAGCGGATGCCGAGTAGCACCAAGGGTATGGAGTGTCACTCCAGTGAGACGGGTCGGGAGAAGCCATGAGCGCAGTTTTGAGATGCCGTTCTATAAGACCGTTGGTAGCAGTATGGTATGCTGTAGTGCGTAGGCGTAGTGTACCAAGCAACTTTGTCAGGTGTAACGAAATGCGTGCCTCGAACTGCTGTCCTCGGTCGGTGACAACTTCAGACGGTACGCCAAACCATGCGACCCATGAATGCTGAGGCAATAGTCTCGCTGGTGATGCCGTTGACGGGAGTCGCCTCAGGCCAACGGGCTCCACGCAAATGAACTTGCGGTACCCGTTAGAGGGTGGCAGGGGACCGACGATGTCAATGATGCGTGGCGAACCACCATGGCAAGCAAGACACGTTCGGGTCCAATGGTGTACATTGTTGTTAAGGTCATGCCAAACATAACGGGCGGAGACGAGAGCCTGAGCAGAGCGTGCTCCTGGATGGGATGAGTGGAAAGAGTGCGCTGTGCAACAGGGACTACTGGCCGGGGAGATATACATGACGTGTCCCAGAGAACAGGTGACGAAGCATTGGGAAGAGTAACGGAAGCAAGCTTGAGAGAAGAGCCAGATGTCGAAGGATGCTGGGGTCATCAGCTTGAAGACAGATTGTCGGGGGTCAGGCTGATATCGGAGCTGAGAGTGTCGGCGGGGATATTGTCTTTTCCCTTGACGTGCCGAATGTGTGGTTGTGAATTCAGCCAGATAAGAGAGGTGGCGGATTATGCGCGGAGAGTAGCGCTGACTGCTGGAGGTCAACGTCTCGTGGTCCCATAAACCCCATAAAGGGTGAAGGAACGTCCTTCCAAGAAGAAGTAACGCACGGACATGTAGGCAGCAAGTAACTCCTTTCCGAATGCGCTGTAGTTCGTCTAGGATGGATTCAGCTTCTTGAAGAAAGCCAAGGGTTACAGGACGCCGTCGACACACTAGTGAAGGGCTGCCCCGACAGCATTGTTAGACGCGTCAACCATCAGGGAGACGGGTGCGTCACGACGGGGATGAACGTGGAGCGCTGCGGCAGCTATGGACTGCTTGGCTTGAATTGCGTGTGTGGCGTCGTCTCACCAAACCAAGGGAGTTGACGCAGCGTTTCGATTGTTCAACAAATCGTAGGAGCACCGCACAATTTTGCGACAAAGCGGTGGTAGGAATTGATCGAGCCAAGAAGCGGCGAAGCTGACGTATGGTCTCAGGCAGAGGAAAATCTTCCAATAGCCTTCACCTTGGATGGAAGAGGGGATATGCCTTCAGCATTGACACGGTGGCCGAGAAAGTCCAGGGAAGGGACGCCAAGCGCGCATTTGATAATGATGCAGTGTTCAGCTAGAGAGCGAAAACGGCGCGGAGGTGGTCGGCATCTTCTTCCGCTGAGGAGCTGGCGATCAAGATGTCGTCGGCGTAAGCCAAAACGAACGGGAGGTCGCGCAGCACAGAATCAATGAATCGTTGAAACGTCTGCACCGCGTTCCACAGACCAAATGGCATCCACGAGGCCGAAGGGGGTGGTAATAGCCGTTCTGGGTACGTCCACTGGTGCCAGTGGAATCTAATGATAGGCCTTTGTCAATTTTACTGAACAGGGTAGTTCCGGCGAGGTCCTGGATGTTGGGTAATGGGTATCTGTCCGGGATGGTGGATAGATTTAGCGCTCGATAGTCCCCACATGGTCTCCAGTCACCGGTTTTCCTTCGGTACCATGTGTAAGGCGGAGGACTAGTCAGATAAGCAGGGGGGAGCAATGCCGATGCTGGAGCAAGTGCTCGAACTCATTGCGAGCAATCGCCAATTTTTCTGGAGCGAAACTGAATGAGCGACAGTGAACAGGTGGTGCCCGCATCAGAACGTGGTGCTTAACATTGTGGTTGACAGGCTTTGTCCGGTCATACGGGCGGGTTAGTGAGGGAAATTCCTTCAAGATGTCAGCATATTTTCATTGGAGCGGGGGAAGCCAACGACGGCACTTTCGATGTTGCAAGGCCGCTTACGGCAAGGTGAGTAGCCTGATCTGAGGTGCGCCGACGGTGCACGTCCACAGAAAGGGAGTACTTGTAAAGGAAGTCAGCTCCTAAGATGGGGTGAGAGACGGCGGCTACCAGGAAGACCTACGGGGAAAAAAAAAACGAGGTTTAGGGTAAGGGAGCGCTCGGCGTAGACCGGAATGGCAGAGTTGTTGACGGCGGTCAAGTGATAGTGTGGTGGACGTAAGCGGTGGTCAGCACGAGAAGGGAGGACGCCGACTTGGGCGCCTGTGTCTACCAGGAAGTTGAGCTTGGATGCGCTGTCGAACCTGGGGGAGCGCTCGCCGCTAGTGATCCCCGGAGTCGTTCCCCGACCAGTTGCAGGGCCTTGCATTTTTCAGAAGCAGCACCAAATCGACGGTGGTGCCAGCAGATACCATTGTCAGCAGGAGAGGCGGATCTGGTGCTGTGGGAACGAGAGTTCGGGAGACTTCGGTTTCGAGTCGACTTCGAGATCGGATGGGTGAGGGAGCAGTGCAAGCAGAGACTAGCTCAGAAAGTCGATTCAGGTCTTCGCGCAGGTCAGCAATATCTTTGCTTTGGTACAGTGCACGGTGACGAAGGAATCGCGCAGAGAGAGGGTGTCGCCACTTCTTTCCACATGCAACGCTAGCTCTGGCAAAGGCAGATTGGAAGCCGATGCAAGTATCATCTGGACATTTGATGGTAGGCGCTGCCTGAAGAGTTCCTTCAGCACAGCCGTGTCGAATGCTGGCGCGCAGTCACCGAGTAGGGCTTACATTTGTCGGAGCAGCTGGGAAGTTCTTATATCGTCGAGCTCTTTTGCTGTTAGAAGCTGCTGCAGACGGCGTCACACGGAACTTGAGAGAATCATAGGGCAGCGAGGCCGGTGGAGTTCCCAGTAAATCAGCCAAGTCGACAGTAACTTCTTGCGGAAGGGCGCAGACGACGGTGTGACATTCGCAAGGGCGAACTGGCATTCCACTTGCATGAACCAAGCCGCAGAGCTGCTTGGTCAGAATGGAGGCAAGCGGACGGCGTAATGAGACACGCAGCGGACAATTGTACTGGCCGGTTGCTACTGCCCAGTGATCGCTGTGGGATCAACGCCCGGGTCAAGAATGCCAGGGGGAATGTCCGAAGAAGGATTGGACGTTCGAAAGTTAGGGTCACCAGATTGTGGGAGTGGGACCAACATGACCACCTACCTCAGCTGATGCAGTCTGTTTATTGCAGTCTGTTATTGTGTGTGTAAGAATGAAAAACTTGGTCGCCGAGGACGCTACACATGTCAGATAAAGATTTTATGTCAATCGACATATCACGGGACGCTTAGAACAGAGTGCGAAATTCAGTCCCCACATTCATTTAGTCCTGTTCAAAGGGACTAATGTTGTGGCATTAGTCCTCAAAACGACTAAAATTACTCTTTAGAGAGCGGGTTATAACCACAGTGTTATTTGCGCTCCTCCCCAGTGCCACGGCTAGCGGAGGTATACTGATACGTATTTATTACTTTTTCAATTGCTACGAAACGAAAAGATTTTTGTAGTTACCATTATACTTGTGAGTAGCATTGGTAGTAGGACCAAGTCCAAATACAAATTGCGTGCGACTTGTCCACGCAGCGAATGAGGGAGAGGAGGTATCAATGTAACGTTGGTTGTGGGCAGTGTCGCCTGTTTGCTACTGCTACGACCCTGACCAGCGCCCCTCTTCACACTCGTTTAAAGCAACCATGTTTCCATGTTTCACCATTTTACGTCAATATCACCATTTCATGTCACCATGTTTCACCATGTTTCAAGCAACCGTGCTTTTTGGGGTTGCACACGCTGCGGACTATATCATTAAATGATCAGACTGAAGGTGGCGTTGCCCTAGCGCATGGGTATATAGGGAACCCGCGCAGATGCGCTACACTTGCGGCCTGGCGCAGGCCGAGCACACGACGAAAATCGCGGTGTTTAGTTGGGTGAATTTCTAAAGCAAAAGTGCTCTGTGTTGCCTTTCCCGCGCTTAAGGTGTGTGTGCAACAAGCAAGCTTACGGTATTAGTTGCACTTGTGGAACGGTCAGGTTGTCATTCAACAGCGATTAATAATTTCGGCAGGCTAATTTGGACTTATTTTAGAATGGGTTCGAATCTCTCCTGCGGCCCCTGGAAAAAAGTCGGAGTGGGTGGGTGAAATATGGCCCTTACAACTGTACACTGTTAAAACAGAACTTCACCACATAGCACGCTCCTACCCAACCATCATTCCGAATGAAATCATTCTGTGCATTGATTTGGTGAAAATGGGAGGAGGCGTCTATCTGGGACAGATTATCTTGTCCCAGATAGGCGCCTCCCCCCTGTTTTGAACAAATCATGACACAGAATGATATCATTAGGTATGACCGCTTGGCTAGGAGCGTGCTATGTGGTGAAGTTCTGTTTTAACAGTGTAGAGGTTCCCGACCCCTGCCCTAGCGCATCATGGTGGCGACATCTTGTGCCTAGTACTTACTGGACGACGACCACTGCCGGTGGAGAGGCTGTTGGTGGGGCCCACATGAACTCGACCATGCCCTTCGCTGTGATATCCACGTGCGTTACACTCTGAAAGTAAAGATCCCGCTTATTTCATAATAGTCTGGCACGCGGTCTTGGCGGTGAACCCACATCGTCGTCCATGTCGCACTTCATCGCCTTGCTTTGGGCCGTAGCACCTCCTGTAGGAGCTGCGACGATAAACTTGCCGGTGACATATTTGGCGTTCTTGTCCATGACGCGGATGAGGAAACCCTGGAACGTGGCACTACCCACTCCTTTCAGCGTTACTGCAATATCAAGAATATTAGGGTGAGATTAGTTATGCGCAGTAGGGACTTATTCTAAGCCAAGGTTCCAGAACAAGAATGGTGGTGGAATCTCGAATATATCTCCCGCTACCTCTTGAAGGCTTTGGAAAAAGTTGGAATAGAGTCGCTGAATAGCTTCGCTCAGAGTATTGCATCCCTTTTCCCCGGCACTACACTATTAACTTCACCACATAGCGCACTTCTAGCCAACCATCATTCCGAATGATATGATCCCCTGTGTCCTGATTTGTTCAAAACAGGGTTAGGCGCCTATCTAGGACATGCGCAGCAGCATGCGCTAAGCAGCAGTGTTGCTGCTTTTAGGCCATCCCTTGTACATAGCCAGTGTAAGTTACATTCCCATCTCGTGAATAAATTCAATTCAATTCAATTCAATTCATAATGTGTCCCAGATAGGCGCCTCCTCTCATTTTCAACAAATCAATACACAGTATGATGTCATTCGGAAGAACACACGTACGTGGAACATTTGAGGTTTATGTCCTAATGACATTATTAGTGTATTTCTAACCTCAAAAAGTAATGGGTAACAAAGTAAAGTTCAAATCCCAGCGGGTTGGTGATCCATGCTCAAAGCGATAGCATTTTATGCTTTTAATAATGAGTAATGTAATGCATTACTTTACATAAAAGTAGTGAGTAACGGTTGTGCTCAAAATGAGCTAGATCACACTCTTCTTCAGTGCCCACACTACCGACCTTCCCGAACCGCCCTGTCCGGGTCTCTTAATCAGCTAGACTCACCCCTCTCTCTCACACAAAATTGCTTGGTCCCTGGCCACATCCAACCCAGCAGCGCTCTGCCCTCAAAGCTCTTTTGATCTTTTTGGACACCATAGGACTTGGATCCTTATTGTGAAGGGGCTCCTTATTTCAATCCCCGTATCACCACCAGCAGTGGGGCATAGAATATCGGTCGCCCCTGGCGATGAAACTCCCCATTCATCACCACAGAATGAACTCTTTTAATTGTTGTTAGGGCACCTTATGCATTTGAGATACTAAGAAAAACGAAAACCTTCGTAAAAATCGCCCGATGCCCTCCAGGGGACATTTACCTTTGACTTGCATTGTTGTGGCATCGTGTACGCCTGAGACCACGTAGTCTGCGTTGATGCTGGTTGTCTCTACCGCATCAGCTTGTGTCTTTGGATCTTTGTGTTTGGGCATCATGGATGCGCACCCTGCATCCGGTGCCCCGCTCTCTTTCGCTGCAGCGGTCCACAACAGGAAGGCCACCTGAAAAAATAAATAAATATATATATATATATATATATAATAATGGCCGTAGCGTGCACTAAAGCAGGTGTGCGTCCTGTTACGGAAAGAGTCGAGAGGGAGGGAGAGTCGAAGGGTCCGTGTACTCTGGCCACATGAACCGTCGTCGTTAAGGTACCTGCACTGTTAAAACAGAACTTCACCACAATGCACGCTCTTACAACCACCATACCGAATGATATCATTCTGTGTCATAATTTGTTCAGAACAGGGGGAGGAGCCTAACTGGGACAAGCATAATGTGTCCCAGACAGGCGCCTCCTCCCATTTTCAGCAAATAAGGACACAGAATGATATAATTCAGAATGACGGTTGGCTAGGAGCGTGCTATGAGGTGAAGTTCTGTTTTGACAGTTTGGGTAGCGCACGGTAGTCACATCAAGAAGGGTGAACCTGAACCACGGTCACGTTGAACCTCAAGAACCGGTACGCGGGTTGGTCGGGATTCTCGTTCATACAAGTTTTTTTATTATCATTATCATTGTGTGTTAGCGCCGCGATGCGGCTGTGGCTATGAGCGGCGTACAGATGTGGACAGGTGGACAGAAGACAATAGGAAGGAATGGGGGACAGAGGGGAGGGGGATTAGTATGCGTCCTGGGCCGATTGCAGGGGAATCGTCGCCGACATTCATCCGGAAAGTCCTCGGAAAACTCGAGGAAAAGCTCGGACAGCACGGCCGGTGGTAGGGTTCCAACCCACGACCTCCCAGTCTTCAGTACGACCTTGGCTAGCCAAGTGACTATAGGGCAGATTTCACCAACGCTGATTAACATTCGAACCCATATCAACATTCATCACGTCACCAACTGACGTTTGTAAAAAAAAAGAATTGGGCGTTAAAGGGGCACTAAAATGCAAAAACAACGTCTCAAATGAAAGTCCGTGCTTCAATTAGTGCAATTCAAACATTAGCTCACACGACGCTACCGTTTAGAAGAAAAACGCAATGAAACAGAGCAGTCTTTGGCAGCAACGAATGGCATCCCCAGGAGATAAAGATTGGCGGCATCCAATGAGGCAGCAAGAGAAGCGCGCGTATACCTATCGTGCGCTTGCGGATTCGGAACGGGTCCGATCGCAGTGTTCAGTATATGCGCGGCATGATGCGCACTGTTGCATTCTCAACATAGATTCACTGAATTGTAGCCCACAGCAGTTCTCGGGAACGTTCCACAGACAGCACTTTATCTTCACGTCCTTCAGACAGCGACGCCAGCCGGCTTCGCAACGCGCACTGTTTTAAACCGGGACTGTTCCTTATCATGGCATGCGCGCGCAGCATGGGCTAAAAACACCGATGCACGAGTTGAAAGAGAAAGAAAGAGTTCTGTATATTTTTGATTGTACACTCTTAAAAATGAACTTCACCGCATAGCACGCTCCCAGCCAGCCATCATCTCGAATGATATCGTTCTCGCCTCTGATTTGTTGAAAACGGGGGGCGTACGCCTTTTTTGTGACAATTATGAACAGCATAAGTGTCACAAAAAAGGCGTACGCCCCCCGTTTTCAACAAATCAGGGCAGATAACGATATCATTCGAGATGATGGTTGGCTGGGAGCGTGCTATGCGGTGAACAGTGTAGTTTCGTAACGGAATCGAAGTTTTAAATTATGATAACAAGTACTTGCGTGTAATGTAATTTGAAGCCAACTTGTTTTTGCATTTAAGTGCCCCTTTAACTTTAGCAACCCTTGATCTCGGTTCGAATTTTTTTGTGTGTGTGTTAGCGCCGCGAAGCAACTGTGGCTATGAGCGGCGTACAGACGTGGACAGATGGAGAGAGGACAGCAGGAAGTAGTGGGGGACAGGGGGGTTAGTGTGCGGCCTGTGCCGACTTAAGGGGGAACTGTGCGGACATTAGTCTTCGGAAACCCCAGGGAAAACCTCAGACAGCACAGCCGGTGACAGGATTCGAACCCGTGTCACCTCCCAGTCTCGGCGTGGAAAGCGATCATCCCAACCACTGGGCCACGGGCGCTGGTTCGAATGTTAATCGGCGTTGGTGAAATCGGGCTTATATTGAGGAATGAAACGGTCAGACGTGCAGCTCGTTTGACGAATGTGCCGGTACACTCTTAAAACTTCACCAGAACATCTCCAGAATTCATTACTGAATTCTCGTTCATTCATTCACTGAATTCATTCTGAATTCGTTACTGACGACTCGCACTATTCATCAGCTGCGGGGTACACTCTTAGAAATGAGGGGGGGGGGGGGGTGTCGAGGTAGCTTGCCGTTGTTGGCCGCACTCAAGTGGGCATCGTCACGACTATAGCCAAAAAAAAGGAAAAGAAGGTGGGAGACGCCGGGAGACTGACGACTCGCACTATTCATCAGCTGCAGGGTACACTCTTAGAAATGAACTTCACCGCATAGCACGCTCCTAGCCAACCATCATCTCGAACGGTGTCGTTATCTGCCCTGATTTGGTGAAACGGGAGGCGTACGCCTTTTTTGTGACACTTATCTTGTTCATAATCGTCACAAAAATGCCGTAAGCCTCCCGTTTTCAGCAAATCACGGCAGATAACGATATCGTTCGAGATGATGGTTGGCTAGGAGCGTGCTATGCGGTGAAGTTCATTTCTAAGAGTGTATACCCCGCAGCTGATGAATAGTGCGAGTCGTCAGTAACGAATTCAGAATGAATTCAGTGAATGAATGAACGAGAATTCAGTAATGAATTCTGGAGATGTTCCGCAGCATAACTAAAGAGTCCCTTAATAGGATGTTTGCAAAATTCGTGAAACGAACGTCGTGCAGATTGAAGGAACTGTGGCAACGGTACAAAATACCTGCATGAAACACACAACATTCCACGCTAACGCATACACAACTCTGCAGCAGTTTTAAGCTCTAAATGAAAATGAGTTCCACATTGAGTAACAGACGTTAAACGTTCCCTGAGAATGAGTGGACGATTTCGAAAGGCCATTGAAGTGCGTTTAGCAGTTTACGTTGAAAAGCTCGTCATTGCACCGAGGCAAGCGGCGCGGATATGTTCGGTAATTAACGTACAAGCTAACAAGCTAGACTTTCGTAAAGCTCTCGCACCGCAGATCATTTTCCGGTCTCTGATCAGCTCGTCCATTAGGTGCCTCACCTGCGTCAAGACGGCTGCAACCTTCATGGTTCCTTCTGCAACAGTGACCGAGACAGATTCTTCTCGCGGAACGCCTGCACGCCCCGTTTACGTACTCGTTGTCTCAACCTCTTCTTTGTTTCGTAAACGCGCGAGGATGCGTTGCAGTAAAGCGAAATCGAACAAACGTTCAATAAAATCGTGATGTTGTTTTCAAAAGTTTGGAATGAAAATGACTTTGCATGAGGGCGTTTGGAGATCTTTTTCGGAAATTCGTTGAGGCTTCGGTTATTCATTTATTTTTATGAACTGCATGATATAAGTCCCGTGGCGGACAGCAACAAGAACAAGAAATGAAAGAGAAGTGATCATGACATGCACAGGGGTGACACAAACCCGCCATTGTTGTAACTACCCTCAAACGGGTGCTTTTGGCAAAACTGCCATCTCGTCTTGGTCGCACGTCATAGAAAGCGTCATTTTGAGGTCATGCGACTTTGTTTACATGTGGTTTTGCCGCTTACATTCTAAACACTGAACTTCACCGCATAGCACGCTCTGCGCCAACCATTGCCACGTCTCTTAAAAATGAACTTCACCACATTGCACGCTCCTGGCCAACCATCATCCCGAATGACAACGTTCTCGCCCCCGATTTGTTGAAAACGAGAGGCGGAGCCTATTTTGTGGCATTATGTACGGCACAAAATAGGCTCCGCCTCTCGTTTTCAACAAATCGGGGACGAGAACGTTGTCATTCGGGATGATGGTTGGCTAGGAGCGTGCTATGTGGTGAAGTTCATTTTTAAGAGACGGCAAGCCCTTCCACCACCCACCACCACCACCTCATTTTTAAGAGTGTATGATAGGGTTTTCGCTCCTGATTCGAAGACAGAGGGAGGCGTACGCCTTTTTGTGTCAATTTGGATATATGATAATTGACACAAAAAGGCGTACGCCTCCCTCTCTCCTCGAATCAGAGGCGATAATCCTATCATTCGTCGCAATAGTTGGCGCAGGACGTGCTATGCGGTGAAGTTCAGTTTTTTACAGTGTACCGACGTAACGCCAAGAGATGAACGTATTTTGCGATTGTAAACTATGCGGTGCTTGTTCCGCAACATGGTAGCGCTCCTTAGTTTAAGTACATCGCATCGGCTCAGTGAGTCTTAACGAGCGGTCGTCATCATGTCTTTGGAAGTCGTCAACGGTACGAGGCCTTATGTGCTAGACTGCGCATTTTACTGCGAGATTATCGGATAAAAACAATTACCGTGATCGAAAGACATCCAAAACGTTGCGCAGAAACAACAACCGCATTGTTTACAAACGGTTTGGCCGCCGATCACGGGCGCCGCCATCTTTAAGGTCGAACATGAGAGAACTGATGTTCTGAGGCTGGAACAACATAGAAGGGACAAATACACACAAAGGGCTTTGTCTGTATTTGTCCCTCAGAACACCAGTTCTCTCATGTTCAACAGTTGCCGCTTGCGTCGATCCCTGTCGTACGAATGTGTTTATGAGTGAGCAAAAATGTAAGAGTGAAAGGATGATGAGTGGGAGAGAGTGACTGGTTTGTCCCTTCAGATGACGCACCCTTGGAAGTCGCTGAGAAGGCGTGTTAGCTTAACTCAATTGGTAGAGCCCTGGACCGGCAATCCAGAAGATGTGGGTTCGAGTCCTACAGCTGGCTAACCTTTTCAGTGACTTTCATCTTCCATCTTTAAGGTCACGTGTGCCTTGACGTTTGCTGTGACGTGCGATCAGGACCTGTCCAGGAGGCATTGCGTTCGCCCAGCACGCTTTCGTCTACGGAGCAATACATTGAGTGCCATCCCTGTGATGTCAGGGTATGTTTCCCCGTGGTAGCCACAGGACCCTATCCCACTTCACAGAGGTTAATATGAGAGGATGAGTTATGGTGAGCGCGAAGCGCCGACAGGTCGGAGTTCTGTTTAGAGCTCTTCGAGGAGTCCAGTGGCTTGCGTGAAAGCAAAAAGGGAACGAAGAGCCCAGTACTGATGAGCAAGGGAGCTCCATGGGCCAAGTACTTTGGACAAGCTGAATGGTCTATTGTCAAGGAGCTCAAGTTGGCGTCGAAACACACGGGGTTCGCACGTGTACAGGTCACAGTCCTCGATGATTTGGAGGATGGTAGCTGGGGTGTGGCAAGCTGGGCACAGCGCTCGTAGTGGAACATTAATCATTAGCGGTCAGTCAATGCCAGGAAAACATGGGCACTTCACCGTTACTACCTTACTGCAAATTCTTACTGTGTAAGGGAGTTGTAACGTTCCTAACATCTGACTGTAAAGTCTAAGGCGCTATCGATTTAGTATGTGTCGCATTGTTTATTCTGTTCGATTGATTTATGATTATTTTATTATATTACGATGTATTATATACACTATAGGATTATTATTTATTTACGATTATTTATAAATATTCATTTATTTTTATGTTTATTATTTTATTATAAAATTATTAACGTCAACTCGCCTCACTGTGGATTATTGATTTTCTGTAAGTGTAGTGGAACTCTTCGTCACAGCCTGGGAATCATATCAGATATAATTACGAAAAGCGAAAAAAGAAAAAAGCGATACCATATTCCAGTACAAGGTTAGCCTTGTTTTATCTTCAAGATTCGTGGGACATCATCCCACGTCATCGCTTTCATCGACAACACAACTTCCTGTAGGTGTAAAGCAGCTCAAATCCCCAACCTTGTCCTTCAACTCAACTTGAAGCTCTACGAATCACTCATGCACTCCTAAGTAGCTACCGTATTTTCTGGTGTATAACGCGTACCGGTGCATAACGCTCACCGCAATGTTGCTACAAGCTTCTGTACTGCTACCACCATAAACTTAACCAAGGCGGTGTATAATACATGCATATGTTTTATTTGAAACATATTTAGTTTCGCACCTCTTCTCAATCACGCAAGCCTTCTGAAATGAATTCGGGATTATTGGCTGCTCAATAGCATCCTTAAGCAGCACCATTAATTTTTAGGAAGTCCAACGCACTTTCGACGGCTTTGTCAACTGACCCTAAGAGATTTGTGAGAAACTCACAGCACACCCTGGAAGAGGCTAGAATTTGTACGACACCGACCAGAAAAGAAACTCCGTAGGAAAATATTTCCGTGCATTACGTGCACAGTTAGATAACGCGCAGGACCTCTTCGGAGCAGTTTTTTACTGTCTAACGCGGACGTTATACACCGGAAAATACGGTGACATAATAATACCGTTTATTCATACACGAAAAGGAGGCGAACAAAAAGCCATATAAGCTACCTCGTGAGCTTGAATGTAAACTTAGATTATATACATTCGCATCGTGGACACGTCCTACTGCTGTAAACAGCATTGATTGATTCATTGATTGAACAGCAGCTGGTTGAGTTGTACGATGCTCTCGGTAACGAAACAACGACTATTAGCAGACCGAACGTCTCCGTGAAGTTATCTTATTTACCGGAACGAAATGCAGCACACGCATGACCCGCTAGTTTGAAAAACGCGTTAGTTGGAAAATCACGTTGTTAACGGTGAACTAACATTCTATAGAACTAACGCTCTCTAATACCCGAAGCGAATGTTGTCATATAGAAAGGCTGATGTCGCTTTCCCATACGCAGGCAAATTAACGTCACTCAATCAAATTGTGGGTCGCGTATAAGAATTGGGCAATACAGTGAACCCTCGTTATTATGACCATGGTCGTTCCCGAGACTTTTGGTCATAATGCGGGATTGTCATATTAACGGGAGGGGATTTGCAGAGGTTTCACTGCATTGTTCCCAAGGAGTATGGTCGTAAAGCGGGTATGTCAGATTATTGGGGGTCATATTAACGAGGGTTCACTGTAGATTCAGCACGTACTAAACTTGTGCGCCAAATGCTAATGCACTTATGGTAATACACAGGGTGTTTCGCCGAACGTGATAAAAAATTCTAACTGGCGACGTACTCGCTGGAGGATTGTGGGGCTTCCGGAAAATACCTTCTGGAAATTTTTGGTACCATTGAGGAAGGCTTTGGACAACTTTTAGTTGCGAGAATTTTTGTTTCTTTCAATTGAACTCTGAAAATTGCCAAGTGAGCCTCACTTTCTTTTTTTTTCTACAGAAATATGAAGTCCTCCACGTATAACCGCACACCCAACACAAACTTCGCACAGTATCGCGACAGAAATAGTCGAAAAAAAAAACGTAAAAATTACGCTTTAGCCCCGCCCGCTTGATTTTCGCGCAGAATCACTGCGCGAAATGTGCGTCTAGAGGAGGAAGTGTCCCCGCCTTCATTTCTTTTGCCTTCTTTTTGCGGTTGTTTCGATTTTTTTTTTTTTTAAGATAACATGGTTGTCACCAGCACCTATAGGTCAAGGTGGGGGAGAGAAAAGGAAAACAAGAGGCTGGAACACTTCCTCCTCTCCCCGCATCTTCGCATCTTACGTGAGTTCTTCTTTGCGACAATCACTAATTTCACTAATTTTCACTAATTTCTTTCAACGATTTCTGTTGCGATAATCTGCATAGTTTTTGTTGGGTCTGTGGTTATCCGTGGAGGACTTCATATTTCTGTAGAGAAAAGTGGGTTCGCTTGGCAATTTTCAAAGTTCAATTGAAAAAAAAAATTCCCCGAATTAAACATTGTCCAAAGCCTTCCTAAATGGTGGCAAAAGTTTCCGGAAGGTAATTGCCGAGAGCTCCACAGTCCTCCGGCGAGTACGTCGCCAATTAGAATTTTTTATCACTTTAGGTGAAACACCCTGTACAGTGGTACACACATGGTAAGGTATTTTCTGGTGGACGTGTGGTGGTGTGAAGTGGGCTGCAATGGAACTGATTGTGACAGCACGTCGGTTCGCTGCGCACTGAAGTTTGCTATCGTGCTTTACCGAGTCTGTGGAATGCATTGTGCCCATCTTCTTGTGACATTTATTCTTTTGCTCATCTCGTATTCCATCTTTGATATTCGGACCTATCTTGCATGCCTGACCGTGAGGAATATTCTAACATCGCAGTCGTCGACATGTGATTTCTCTATGTGCTTTCAGATACGCTATTCTCATAATTCCATACTATCGAGCATTCCAACCGTCCTCTACACAAAGCGACATGGACGGATTCGCGTCATGCGCCTTGCCCCTTTCCCGATTTCATAGCCCGGGAGCAAGGGCGGGGGGGGGGGGGGACGAACAACCTTAATTCCTGTCGTTCCATAGAGTTTAAATTGGCTTTGGTTGCGTATTGCCATGCTGTCTAAGGCAGGACCCCCCCCACCCCCCTCTCCCCCCTCAGAAAAATTCTGGATCCACCTCTGCATGGGCGTCGACTCGAACCGCGTTCCATTCATTCACCAGAAGAAAAACGCGAGTCAAATAAACCCAGAACGTCATAACTCATAAGTTGGAGCATTGGTCATTGGCCGAGAAGCCAGCAGCGATGGCACATCAAAGATATACTCTCGCTACTGGGTCCGGGAACAATACCATGCGACGGCGTGTCTCCAGGGGTAACATATTGATTTCCCCCCTCACCTTCCTTCCTCCTCCGCCAGGTGTCGCGAGCGGCGGAAGTGCAACCTTTTTTCGGCAACCTTCTTTCCACCCTTGAACCGCGGTCACATTCGCAGCCATGTTATAAGCACAGTCGTCTGCTACGCCGCTCTGAGCAGACGACGCGCATTACCTTATTTTTGTTATCCTCAACCGCGATTTGTTTTCTCGCTCTTCCGCCAGTGAAAGGAAGCTAATCACCCACCGCGAAGGTGTCTGGATTAAGGATGCGATTTACCGACGACGGATAAGGATTTAGTGCAAGAAGGGAAAATGCAGTGTATGTGACATCGGGCTTTCCGGGTTGGCGACATCCTGCACCAGCGCTTTTGTGGCGATTATCGGAAGCTTTGGTCGTCCGCGAGGAATTGATATTCGACGACTTTGTCTTTTCTGCTAAGGCTGAAGACTGGCTCTACACTCTACACGCTTGGGATAACGGCGGCAATAAACGCGGCTCAAGAGACAACTTCGAAACAGGTGAGGTGTCGTCGTGTCGTTCTGTCTTCCGCGCCAAAATGTTGACGTGCGGAGCGTCATCTGGTTGTGACACCGCGTAGTGTTTGTGCCCGACGTCCGTGCAATAACACGATTCCCTCGTGCAGATGACGTGGGGTTGAAAGGATAAGGGTGCCGAGTAATTACTGTGACTGCGTGAACGTGGAGTAGGGGAGATTTAAAGGGAGATCTCGATGGATTTTCCCGACCCAGCGGGCTGATAGGACAAACGATGACTATTCTGGAACAAACACTACGGGATAGGAAAAGGGAGTCGGGATGCTTTCATGAAGCCAAACTGAAATGTGGGAAATGATTTGTGTGTGCATTTTAATTTGTATTATTGGATAATGAAAGAAAGTGAAGCATCAAACAAGATATGTTGTTGTTCTGGGCGGACTCACCCGCCACGTTGATGACGATGGTGATAATAATAATAATAATAAATTATGATTATTATTATGGTGATGATTATGATGTTGATGCTATTCTTTGTGGGTCTCGCACGGATTAAAGAGCTGTGCTTTCATTTCCGTATTGCATGATATGTCTTAGTATTTGGCAAAATGTCGTCGGCTAAAATAGAAAGTGTGCACCCCAAACGATTTTTTCGCAATAATTAGGTTACGGCACATATGCCGGCAACAGAGTTAGCAGTCAATTTTGCGTCAAATTACGTTCTTTTTTCTCGTTTTTTTTTTTTTTTTTTTTTTCAGTACACAAGCTTCGATAAAAGCCAATGCATCTTTGCGAATATTCGTAAACATGCGAGGGAGTCGGGTCTCGTTTCATACCCCTTCAGTAAAACGTTTTTCTCCCAAGCACTTGTGCCTGCACAGAACCTGCATGTGTTCGCGTATCATAATGCGAAAAAAAAAAAATTGCTTTTCGTTACTTCACAAGAACGGGACAAAATAGCGTGCTCCGTGCCGCAAACTTACATATCTTCTACATCTTCTATCTACATGTCTATAGACACTTTTTAAAACACTTTTCTTTTTTTTTTTTTTTCAACATTTGTTATCGAACAAAGGTTCGTGAACCACAAAAGCGTCCGATGCACGCCTCGCACAGCAGATGGCTCTTGACTCAGTGCGAAATACTTGTTACTCAGTTAGTCGTCATTGCATTACTCGATTAGTTAGTCGGTAAGTCACTCAGTGCCCATCCATATCCATGATGCATGATAACGTACTAACGTCTGAGTCACCATAAGCCTCCACTTATACGCACTAACGACTTCTGAGTTCTCCACTGTTTGAAACTGCTCGCGCGGAACAAGATTAACGGGGACATTTTTTTTTTCATCCATTAAATATTCATCGCATTGCTGATCCTGCGCAATCCGAAACCCGGACTATAATCTTTCTCTAATGAAGGCATTCATCGATACTCGCAACGTTCACTCGACGAGCAAATTTGGAGGAGCAACTCATGGAAACACGCGGGGAGGTCCTTTCTCTCTCTCTCTCTCTTGGAGTAATAATCCCTCTTCGATTGGATGGGAATCGATGATGCCATACCAGTCAGCAACGAGTGCCATGCCATCTTTGCTGGGATCCGTCGAAGAGGGACGCAGGGAATTTGACTGGGGTACAGAGTGTCGAACCGAAAATTTTATCGGCTCACGTCGGGTTCCTGATCGGACAGAAAGGCTCGGGGGTGGCTCGCTATTTTCTAGCGATATGCCTGCCGATGTGGCGGTATATCGCATGTAGTGGGCCGACTTCGCAGGAAATTGTGCCGGCGTTCGTTTTAAAGCGTCTGAGGAAAACCCAGGGAAAACATCCAGACACCACAGTCGAAAGGGAGACTCCGCACCAAAAACGTGTTGAAGTAACAGTGCGACATTAATCGGTACCGCATGATATTTCATTGAATAGAATTTCTCAACCCGAAGTGGCACAGATAATTCGAAAATGAATATTTTCCTTGGAGTGATTTCCTCTTCTACGGAAAAGCAGTCCAGCAACACTGGGCTTCACCTCATTGGTGTCCCCTTGTGCATGGCTTTCTGTAGGTTTTGCGTTTACCGCTGGCGAATATTTCAGAACGAAATCGAGGAAGTAGATGACTGGTCATCCATGTAACACAAAGAAGTTACAAAGCGCGTGCCCGAAAAACAGCCGGTGGCCCACACGAGACTACCGGTGACGTCAAGTCTGGTACAGGAGGTAGGAGAGGGAACCTTCCGAAGTTTCGGTTTCGTTTTGAGCTTCCCAGCTCTTTTGGCAAATAACGAGCCCCTGACTGCCAAACCAACTTTATGCCTAATTTCGGAGGTAATATGTATCGAACTCATTTACATAGCCATTCTAATAGTTTCGGATTGAATGAAGAAGAAGAAGAAGCTTTATTCCACTCTTTCTTGATAGTTTCGGGGGTGAACACACTAGAACGCAGGCATGTAACAGAAAGAACGAAAACATATTTGAGCATAAAGCAGAGCCCCCATGGTTTTGTAAATTATAGGTGGCTATAAGTAGTACGTACATACAAAAACGTATCAGTGAACCAATCAGACAGCATTTCTATTGACCCACACATGACTACTTTACAAGCGAGCGCAGCAACATATCATCTGGAGTTTCTGATGTGTCTTTTTGCGGATCACAGTATGTATCCGAGTCCGGAAAACGCTCTTTCCACGAGACTGCCGAGACTGCCCTCTTGTCGAGACTGCAATTTGTTCTACGTACGACAAATCGCAAATGACGTCACAGACAATTATAAAGAAGTCGTACAGGTCCGCTCTGATTAACATTCGGTCCCGAACCGTTTCTTGAACTGGTAACCGAAATTTCTTGAATCAGTTCCATTCTGGTTCATCTCCAACATGGTGGCAGCGATGTCAGTTCTGTTTGGTTCCGGTTGAGCCGAAAAAATTACTGTTATTTTTGGTTCGGTTTCTGGCTTGGTTCGACACTCTGATCAAGTCGGCCTCTAGTGTTTCAATAGTGTTTCGATAGTGCTGGGAACCATTATTCCAAATTCGTGTAGCTGAATAGGTAGCAGTAGAACTAAATAACGGCAGTTGGTGAGAACTCACCCACTCACTCATTCACTACGAACAACAAATAAACAAACAAAAATACATACATCATCTCTTAGTCACACTGATATTTACACAGACAAACACACTAGTGGCGGTCGATAGCTTTCTCATGTATAACGTAGTGGCTGCTGAGGCAGTATCTGAAACGTAGTATCAGAAAGAACACAACACTGATTCACACGAGCGACATTCCCCAGAATATTCCGGAATATAGATTCTGCCATGTATATGCGCGAGCGCTCAACGTCATCTCCTCTTGTACATTGCTAAGCGTGGGGAATATGTAGTTCGATTCAGCGACAAAGTACTCCGTAGCAGACGACAGGGAAAGACAGTGTCGTCTGCTAAGTTTGGAGTACGCCTCTTGCGATATTCCGACACAGCGCGAATACTCAACATGACACGCGGAGGAATTTCTGCCCCGTGAGCAGTTTTTTGCTTTTTCTTTTGTTAGAATATTCCGTAAGAATAATCGCTCGTGTGAATATACATGAATAAGGCTCCAATCGCACAGCTGTGACCTGCTGGGCACCCACTGCTTGTGCCTTTTCATCAGTTGCCATTGCTTACCCGAACTATGCAACTGGGAGATCCCTTAAGTGATGTCTTCGTCGTTTTATTGCCCGAGCTGCTGCTATACGTTATATGAGGTATCCGCACATCCCAGTTTAACGCGCCTCGGAGAATATGAGCCTATTTTACGACGCAATTTTTTTCGCCGAATTTCACTCATGTATTCAACGTTCGGCTAGTCATAGAAATGTTTTTCTCTCGTCAGGTAATCCTTATCGTATCAGACATAACCAGTCAGCAAGTACGCTAGAGTCAGCAAAATGGTTTCGTCGGAAACAGGATACAGCATCACTTTAATCACCCGTCTCCTCTCTCTCGTTTTTACAGCAACAGCGGCGGCTGCCACAAGGTTGTTAATAAAATACGGTGTCTAGTGCCATCGTTTATTTGGCGTGACAGATTATGTAACGCGTTAGGTCATGCGCGCCTTACTGCCGTGGACGGGAAGATATGGATGTGCTTTCCCCCTTTCATCCTTCATTTTACGCACACATTGATTGGGTCTGCTTAGATATTATTATTTAGCGATGTGGCACAAACGGCGGTGGTAGCGACGTTGTAGGCAAGCTACGGTTGTTGGCCTCACAGCTTAAAAACTGAAGGTCTGTTTTAAATGAGTATACTATCGCCTGTGGCGATGTCTGCTCATTGACCCATGGTCCAACTCATTGTCATCAAAATAACGTTGTTGTCGTTCCTTCTTTACTTGCGTCCGAGATCCGTATTGAATACGGATGTTGTGGATGTGTATCCATCAAGGGTGGGCATGTGTTATAATACGTTATATTGCAATAGTATTAGTGTTATTATTATGTATTATAATTCACATTTTCAGAAAGTATTTGTATTAGTATTATAATACGCCAAAATGTGTATTACCCGTATTACTGTATTACTTGTTGAGACAGTGATACTTTTCCGCCTTCCCAGTAGGCAATGGCCATTGCCCCTGTATGACTCAGCCGTAATAGTGTGCGCTGATGACAACGGCCCATGCTCTGGAAAAATGGGTCCATTTCATTACACCTTGGCACTGTACCATTTCCCCCGTCTGTCTTTCCCAAATTGGCACATAGTTGACAGGGAGATAAGTGCCTCATCAGGAGTCTGGCATATATCCTTTGTGAACTTCTCAAACATGCCGCGGGTGATCTGCACGTGGAATGCCATGGAAAGTCGCACCATTCTGAATGATAAATTTTTCGTGGTGGTTCATGAGGAACCGGACCACGACTTGCAAGGCCGCCTGTAATTTCTTCCCTGTCAAGTTTCCTGTTAGCGTTGCGAAGTAACTGCATGTGGCTATGAACGGCGTAAAGACGTGGACAGATGGAGAGAGGACAGCAGGAAGGAGTGGCAGATAGGGGGGTTAGTATGTGTCGTGGGCCAAGTCAGGGAGAGCTGTGCCGACATTCGTTTCGAAAGTCTTCGGAAGACCCAGGGAGCACCTCAAACCCGCATTACTAAAGGCGGTCTTAACTGTAACGCCACATGAGCTGGTAATGTGAAATATGCCACAAGACGTTCTTTGTTTTGACAACGGAGTCAAAGCACTCGAAGATTGAATTTTTAAGAAAATGTTATTATTAAAGCCGAATAGCCAGTAATCCATCTATAGTTTCATATACAGCAGGTACTGTAAATTGTGAAATAAATATTGTGTACGCCCCGGGCTTTTGAAAAAAAGTTACGTATTTCTTTCTTTTCTTCTTCTTTCTTTCTTTCTAAGGTATTATATACAGTATTAGCACATTTTCAAGACGTACACTCTAAAAAATGGACTTCACCACATAGCACCCCTGGCTATCCATACAAATATTTCTCCTCTATGAGCTTGGATGGGATTCTCTCTCTTTGCTGATCGACGGCGAGCTTGGTCTGATCCCCGACCTTTTATGCTTCGTTTGTTGATTCCCTCCGGAGAGCTTTTATTGCACCGTTGATCTTTCAGCTGGAAAAGGAGATTTCGGCGTCTCGGAAAAAATACCCGCCCTTTTGTGTACATTTTGAAAGAGTAGCCGCGTTTGTAATCCGAGAATGCTCTGATTTCTTGTCTCTTAAGCGCAGAAACGGTGGTCAGACGCCCAGCACGGTAGAGTCGGTACGTGACGGTAGCCATTTGTCTCTCTTTTCGTGTGCCGCTGTTTCGACGTGTAAAGGGGGAACGTCGGGCTATTGTGACTCTGCATCGGTTTATGTTAACCGACACGCGCTGCACTCTTTTCCGATTCCAGTTTATATCCAAGTCTCCGTGGTTTCTATACAAGCAATTCTTTTATTACTCAAATATTATATTGCGGTAAGGTATCAACAATGTATGCGGCAATGAAGTTTCAGTTGTGGTAATATTGCTCAAAAATAAACTAGGCACGGTGAGCACCCCATTTCATCTTTCTGCGGTGAGAGCATTTCCGAAATTGAAGCCCGGTTATATCAGATGTTATAATATAATAATAATAATAATAATAATAATAATAATAATAATAATAATAATAATAATAATAATAATAATAATAATAATAATAATAATAATAATAATAAATAATAATAATAATACTTTATTGGCAGTTCCTGCAAACAGACAAGCCTCAGTAGCAGTGCACATTCAGGCTGAGGTGATATGACACTTTGTGGCACATGTGTACGAAAGAAGGAAAAATAATCAAGACAGGGAAAAAATCATTCAATCAGAACTGATGTCTGCGTTTTATAAGCCCTGATTCCACTCACTTTATGGGGTGTACCTCGAAATAAAGTGATCGAAATCCCCGTTGCAAAATAAACTACCGTAAATTAATGCGATCTTACTATAAAAATGCACAGTCGCGCGCGGGAAAATGCCAACAGCGAACTAAGACTGACCTGGACATAAAAATGTAAACCCCGAACTTGGACTAACATAATAACCAACTAACCAACATGATGTTCCGTCGTGTCCGTCCTGCTAAGCCTGACGGCCGCTAAAATGTGGTTTTCGTTCGCTAAAACGACCTAGACAGACATCGAAAAGCCCTGAATTTGGGTGGTGAAATAGCGATATCGGATTTTTAAAGAGGGCATATCATCTTACGAAACAATACAGCATCGTCCTTGATTTTCCTTGTTTCGAGATCGTGAATTTTGAGCTCGGGAATTTCGCAACCGGGAATATCGAGGTCCTCCCCACTTCATGTTTGCGTGCTCCGCTCGTCCACATGGTTTAGTACGGAAAAAACCTCCCTACTCTATTCGACGCTTCAAAACTTCCTTAAAAGCCTCGGACAAAGGACCGACGGTTAGATAAAAGGAATGATGTCTTTTCTGTACTTCTCCGAGCATACTCCAACGGAGCACTTCGACAAGCAAGCAGGCGTACTTGAAGACGGACAGACCCTCGTACGATGACTCTCCATCCATTCTAATGTATTTTCCTCTTTTCTGGAGGACGAAGCCCCCGCGTTTCACTCTCCTATCTCTCAGCATTTCGCGCACACAAACGTGGTGTGTACACTGTAAAGGGCACTTCACCGTCAACGTGGTCTCTGTGCGGGAAAGCCAGCGTTACGGCACTCCTCACCGAGGGCTTGACGGAAGGAAAAACGGAGGATTCGACGGCTTGTTTCTTTTTTCTTTTTTCTTTTTCGCTTCGTGAGTGGTGCCCGTCCTATAATAAGGTCTAGTTTTAATTCTCTTAGATATCGCGTACTACGTTCAATATCAGTCTGTCCAGTACGTGAGTAGTACTTAATCGTACACTATGAAAAGAGACGCGGTGGTGGGTGTGATCATTCCAGTGATCATTCTCGATGAGTTGAAAATCGGAAGTACGCTCCTGTTTCGCATGAATTAACATGCATACCCAAATTAAAAGGGCGTCGCACTTCCGATTCATTAACGCATCACGAAAGAGAACGGCGCCGTTCTTAATGACGATTGGTTCACGGCATGTTATGTGGTGAAGTTTTTTATTTATTTCATTTTTTGTTATTTTTTGCTATAGTCGTGGCGATGCCCACTTGTGTGCTGGCAACAACGGCATGCTAATCCGACACGCCTATCTCTTTCCCGCATTCCCACAAGAGCGTTAATCTTGACGTTGCCCACCTCTGTGAGGCCGACAACGGCGCCTCTCCGGCATGCGCTCTGGGGGAATGTGCGTCCTGGGTCGACTTCTAAGGGAACTGTGCCGACTCCAGGCCGACAACGGCGAGCTCTTTCGTTAGTAATACCACCACCTCTCCGCCGTGCGTCCTGGGCCGACTTCACAAGGAACTATCGGCACAGTTCCCTGCGAAGTCGGCCCTGGACGCACTGTCCCCACGTACGATAGTCGTGACGTTGTACGGCAAGCAGTTCCATCATCACCACAGACACCACCACCTCTTTATAGAGTGTGGGAATTCCTAAGGTGCGGGAATTGAGACACTTTTAAAATGCGGAAATACGACCGTGTCCAGTTCTCTAGCCGTCCCCACTGGTTCCACCCATAGTAGAGTACATACGCGTTCCCTAACGTAGTACGAGCTTCGTTTCATCGGTCTGAGCGTGTCCATTTGTTTCGAAGCAAACCGACGCGGCTGTTACTTTAGTGTTGAGACTCTCAAATATTTCTTATTATCGTCCCTGCTTGACACTCGGGTGACGACTTCTGCGACACTCTCTGTGTTTGCGCGGTCTCTGACCACATGAACCAGTGCGTGTTTCTCCGTGCCTAACGTCCCCCCGTTTCCTTTCCCCCCTTTTCCTTTATGCTTTCTTCTGTTTGATCTGCTCTGCCTCTTTCCTGTTTGTTTGTTTTTCTTTTCCGTTTTTCTTCTGGCTCTATTGTTCCACACATAAACGTGTTTTGGAGTAGCCAGTTCTGACTCGGTCGGGACTAATTACCTCTCCATATTTTTCTTTCTTATCCAATCCAATCCAATCTCATTATTATTATATGTTTATGTAAGGATTCAACCGCGTATGAGCCTCGAGAGATGAAATTCTGTCGGTCCATGCAGTTCTAGACCCTTCCTAGAATCTACCCTATCTCTTTCGATGCAAATGCCTTTAATCTCCTCATTTCATTCAACACTTTCTCGCAAACACTCCGCCACATCATATATACTCATATTCTCTTTCGTTCTCTTCCTTTATTCCTTCTGCATCGCGGGCTTGAAGAAAAAAAAAACAGCTCAAAGTGCTCATATTTTCCGAGTGACAAAACAGGCAAAAATAAATTCGGCGCATTACCGCGCCACAATGCTCTCTCTACGACAATAACGACAAAGAATGCGGCCGTATGCCATCGTTTGTGAATGCGTACGAGCTCCGACCTCCTTTCCTTCCCATGTGCCGTACTTGTGTACGTTGCGGCTCTGTTAGCAAACGACGGTGTGAAGCACTCGCTGCTTCATTTCAACAAGAAAAGAACATTGCCGTTGTACCTGAAATATTAATTCCTCCCATCGTTGCGCTGACGGATTGACGTAACAAGCACACCGAGCACGAGCAGTTGACGGCGGTGTGCTGTGATCCCTTCGCTGAGTGAAAAGCAGACGACGCGTTAAATACGCATCTTTCAGAGCTGTCGTCTGCTTTGTTGTTTTCTGTATTCAGCTGAAAGTGAGACTTGTGTGTAAACGTGTCTTCTGCTTGCGTGTATCAGTAACTCCATAAAATTCTACTTTCCTTTGCCTCGTGTAACTTCGTAGAACGAAATGCGCCAAAACTATCTGTTCGTGCGCTGGCTTTATTAAGACAACGACAACTTTATTTTTAAGATGTTGATCTGTTATGACATGTCTGTATGTAACCTTGAGATATTGCGAAATAAGCTCCTATACTACGTACAGGTAAACGCTAATACGTAACTGTAATACTCGCGCTACGTAAAATTTTCTATTGGTTTCATAAGAAATGTCCTGAACATATTTCTTGCCGAGCTTATGATTTTTTGTTTAAATTCTGTTCTGTGTTAGCGCCGCGAAGCAACTGTGACTATGAGAGGCGTACAGATGTGGACAGATGGAGGGAGCACAGTATAGGAAGTAGTGGTGGAAATGGGGGTTAGTATGCGTCCTGGGCCGACTTCAGGGGGAACTTGTGCCGACATTCGTCTGGAAATGTATTCGGAAAACCCAGGGAAGACCTCAGACAGCGCGGCCGGTGGTAGGATTCGAACCCACTACCTTCCAGCCTTCAGCACGACCTTGGCTACCACCTTAACCTGCTCGTCCATGCCGCTGGACCGAACATTTGAAGCTGTATATACAGGTACAGGTACATTCGTTATGTTTTTATTTACTGTTCTCTGAACTAGCGAAACATTACATTATTTCACAAAATCATCGCGTTTTGGACGACGCTTACTTGGCTAAGTATCGCAAGCCAAGACGGCACAAATCGCACGCGCGCGCGCGCCAGAATGGGTGCGCATGCGACGAGGTTACCATGTCGACTTCTTCTAACCCCCCCCCCCCCCCCCCTCGACAGGTTATCCCTTGATGAGCCCCATCCGTTGCCTTAACTCTTCCAGTCTCGGTCGTGGTAAAGGTTACGTCAACGCGTCCGCGATGTTGTCAGCGGACTCGCGGTACTGAAAGTTGATGATGTTGCGTGCTACTAGATCACGTAAGTGATGGTGACGGACATCGATGTGCTTTGTCCTGGCGTTGATCCCTTCACTAAGGGCAAGCTTAATGCAGCCCTGATTATTCTCGAACATAGGTGTCGGTTGATCAATGACTAGTCCGAAATCTTCCAACAATGGACGCAGCCACAAAACTTCCTGTGAAGCATAAGCCGCGGAAATGTACGCTGCTTCGGTGCTCGACAGAGCAACAGATGACTGCTTCCTGCTGGACCAAGTGACCGGGCTGCCTCTAAGCAGGATGATGTAGCCACTTGCTGACTCGCGGTCAGTGACGTTGCCGGCCCAGTCTGCGTCGACATATCCTGTCAAATTCAAGCTTTGTCGACCTGTAAGGGTCAGCTTAAAGTCCCGAGTATGCATCAGGTACCTGAACAGCTTCTTCACGGCTCCCCAATCTCGCTGACGCGGATTGCTCACTCGACGACAATGTTCTTCCTTCCTTCAAGGACGACAAGGCACTTCTTCTAACAAGCCTTCCTTCCTTCACGTGAAAAGCTATTAAATCAGCGATAAAATATTGGAGTACAACTTCTCATTCGCGTTTAATTTCTTCTAACGGTTTGTCGTTGTTGTTTTTGCCACCCTCCCTTTCCGACAAGTGTACGCTGTCGCTGCGAGAGGGAAAAGCGAATGAGCTCCTCGACCTCATTCGCCGGGCGAATGCCATTCGCGTGTAACGCCATTTGGTTTCGTCGTGTGACGCGAAACGAATGTCAGTCGCTGGGAATGACATTCAATTTGCCGTTTGACAGGGGTATAAGTTAATCTCCATAGCCGCTGTGTCAATAGACCAAGAAGGAACCACGTATATCGTTCTGCTCAACCTGCTTCGTGAACGAACACGTGGTAACCTCCTCTGAAAGCAGCCGTGAGGTCTTGCGGTCATCAGAGAATCGGCTGTGGAGATGGAGTGACAAATCCGTGATTAATCGTGCGAGACGAGCCGCAGATTTTGCTAACGTATTTCATTTCTTTCTCTCACAAGCAGTACTGCCGACACCACCTAGATAGAGAGAGCCTGCGCATTGCCTCCTCTCCCTGTTCCAGTTAAGAGTCGGGATTCGTCTGCTACGTGCGATTCACCGTTCTGCGAATTCAAGAACCCGCGAATGATTGCAGCTCATCTGGAACCTGCAGACCTAAATATTTAGACAAAAAGTGCAAGTTGCTTTCCAGAACATCAGTTTTGAGAAAGATTGAGACCGTTTTGCGCTTTACTTTCCAAGTTTTCCCATTTAGTACGCGAGGACGTTCAATCACAACTCGCAGACGACGGTAGTTCTTCTTCATGGCCAGATCGCTGAAAGCACGTTCGTGATTGGCTACAGCCATTGAAAACACGATCCTGATTGGCTGACTCTTAATTGTTACGTCACGTCGACGAGCCCGCAGGCTTTCTGTATCTACACTGTTAAAATAGAACTTCACCCCATAGCACGCTCCTAGCCAACAACCATTCCGAATGATATCATTATGTGTCATAATTCGTTCAAAACAGGGGCAGGAGCCTATCTGGGACATGCATAATGTGTCCCAGATAGGGGCCTCCTCCCATTTTCAGCAAATAAGGACACCGAATGATATTATTCGGAATCATGGTTGGCTAGGAGCGCGCTCTGTGGTGAAGTTCTGTTTTAACAGTAGGTGGTGTCTGTACTGCACATGGTTTTCACGGGTTTTCTACACCGTTAAAAGAGAACTTCACCACATAGCACGCTCCTTGCTATCCATCACTCCGAATTACGTACATCATTCTGTGTATCGATTTGCTGAAACTGAGAGGAGGCGCCTATATCTGGGACACATTATGATTGTCCCAGATACACCCCCCACCCCCGTTTTGAAAAAAAATGAGGACACCGAATGATATTATTCGGAATGATGGTTGGCTTGGAGCCTGCTATGTGGTGAAGTTCTGTTTTAACCGTGTACGGATGTTATCGTATATTATCGACGTTTTAATTCTCCCGCTTTATTTCACCTACCCGCTCTTTTTTTTTTTTTCATTCTCTCTTATTCTCGTCTTTTCGCTTATCGCCCGTCCTCAGCATCCAGTTCCTTTCACGCTCCGGCGACCGTCCAGGAGACCTCGTGATACAGTCCGTTTATTCGGGTAGTAGAATAGAAGAACACAGTTTCTCCGGCACTATGGTGCAGTGGAAAGACAGCCTTTCAGACAGAGTGCCCGACGCACTCTCGGAATCAGATCCAGTTGTGTTTTTTCCGTTTCGACATTCTCACCGCGTGTGGCTAACACGGCAGAAGAACGGCATCGTTGCTGATTCCATGACAATGAGGCGCTTCTACAAAATCGTATTTCCAATCCCACCTCCGACCCTCCCCTCCCGAGCCCTCTTTTCGATCCGTTTTCCTTACTCCTGTGAGGATCTGTCGGCGAAGAGATTGGTGGAGGCTCGCTGTTCGTTATGCTTTGCGGACTTCTTGTTGTTTTTATTTATTTTTTTGCCTTATTTTTCTACAAATCGCAGTAGAGCAAGAAGCGGAGAGATCTTCGATAGAGAACCCCGTCCAGTAATGAACACTTCACGGGCTCCCCAGGAAGAATTGTTTGTAAAGTGTAGTCTATCCCAGGATAAAGGGAGAGCTAAATTCTCGGTGGAAAGAAGCTAGGTTCGAAGTGGCAGCACGTACAGTGCGGCGCCATCCTAATATGCGTGCATTTTGTAAACCCAGAAAAAAACGTTGCCAATTTAAATTTTTTTTTCTGGGTTTACAAAACTTGAAAAACGCACACACAGAGTTGGAACAACTGCACCAAAGCCGTATATTAAACGGGAGTCTGGCCATTAATGGGTCATACCTATACCTGAAGCTCCACCCACTTTTTCAACTTTCTGATCAATGGAGTGTTGAAATATGGGACGCTATCAATCAACCTATATCCTCACTATTTGTCCCCCTATCCAACATGGGCAGCGTCATTTTGGGTGGCAAGTGGATTGGACAGGATTGAAGTGGATACCTCTCGCTATCTGCAAAACTAGTGGATTTTTTGTGCAAATTTAATTTACGCCACCTAGGGTGCTTTGGGCACGTCGGGAGTTGTCTTCTGCTGGGACACATTCTGTCGTCTTTACGATTTTTAAACAGATCTACGTGAGTAGTTGGAATATAAAAGGCAAGAATGTTTATATCCATGAAATCCAGCAATTAAATATAAGATTGTACAGCACAGTGCCGATATTTATTTTTTTTTGTGTGTGATTTCGTTGTGATCACCAAGATCGCCGTGTTTACAGGCCTAAAGGCTGGTTCACACTGCCACGTTAGCGCTTACGCGCTACGGGTTGCGCTTACGTAGTACCCATCTCGTTGCCGGCTGCGTTCCTCCATCGTTCACATTACTACGTTTCGGCGCTCCGTTCCTCCAATGAGGGACGGCCTCCTAGAGCGCCATCCTTCCGAAGAAGAGTGAAACAGGGCCACAGAGTAGCATGGCGTCCAGCACCCCGGTGCCGGCTGCTTTGGAAGACAATCAGACATTCCTTGACGATGCTCTTAACTGTTACCTGTTAATGTTCTTAACTTAACGCCATCGTCGACAGTGCAACGTACAACTCGCTACTCCGGACAGATTCATTGAGTGAAGATATCACCTGACAGACCCACTGCTATGCTAATTGTCATCCATGAGTTTTCTTTTTTCGTGGCATCCCTGTAGTCGCTTCTTTTGCTATTGTATAGCCAGGGAAACTTCTCAACTTGGAGAATCCAATGTTTCCGCCATCTTTGCAAGGAGACGCGCGAGACAAAACGCATGCGCGGCATCCGAACTTTTCTGCCATCCTATTGGCCAGTGCGCTTACGGTTACGGAGCTTGCGGGAGAAAAGTTGAAGTTGCCTCAACTCCTTGCGGAAACGATCTTGCGGGCGCCGTCTCTTCGTCGTCATGGCAACCCCCACCGTAAGCGCCCGTAACCCGTAGCCGCAAGCGTAAACGTAACAGTGTGAACCAGCCTTAACACCGGAGACAAAACGTATTATTTTCGGATAAATATCGATGGGTAAGCATCAGTTGAAAGTCGTTTCAGACAAACGTAGATGAGGATGTACATTTGCAACGCAAAATCAGAGTAGTCTATGAAAATTTTTTGTCACGAGATCCCCACTTCACTGTGTTTGTTTTCGTCGCCATTTCGGGTGGCAGTGTGTCATGGCGACCCCCTTGGTCAAAATCAAACCAATCAGATGCCCGAAACTGTGACTGACAAGTCGAGCCTCTTTTGGTGACTCCTCCTAATGGCAAGACTCCCTTTTTATAAACGGCTCTGAACTTCACGAAGCACGTGCGCCCACCGACCGGCCAAAGTCTTTCAGCTTCGTCGTTCTCGTTATACAACATTCCCCTTTTCCATTTTGAAAGAGAAATCTAGGAGCTTATGGGAAAAAAAAATAAACTGTTATCGTTTGCTATTTGAGGTATTTCAGTTTTCTGGTGTCCGGGAACATCAAACTGCTTAGGTAATGGTGCACCAAAACAGCAAACAGCACAAAAACTATACAATAAAACACTTGATAATCTAGCAAAGATGCGTGGAAGATGTCAATGTCATGAGCGATGCAAAAATTATCTATAAGTTTAAGGACTCGATGTAGAGGACGTAGGACGGTAAAACGTTGGACATTGCCTGGCAGTAACCGAGGTACGCGCAACGGAACAGAGGGAAGACATTCATGACGGTCAATATCGCCCCGTAGCAGCTTATACAGAAAGGCAAAAGCCCGTGTGAGGCGTATAGCTGTGACAAATTAAGCAGGTCAACAACAACAAATAAATCGTGACTATGACATGGGGCGATTCACCGTTGGAGAGAGGTACACTATCCCATTACACGCGAAATATTAGATGCGAGACATGAGAATGAAGTTAAAGTTATGTACAAGCACAACAATTGAGCTGTCCTCCAGTGGCTGCGCTACGCCGCTCAAAAGGAAGATGAAAAAGAAATAAAATAAAATAAACACACATGAAGGAAGCACCAGTGGTTATTGGGATACATAATATGACTGTACAGCGTCTGGAGCAAACCGGTAGACAAGAGGAACTCCAAGAGCATCAGAAGACATCGACGGTGTTGCACGTGACACTGACATGCCTGAGATCAACAACAACAATAATTACATTCTGACGATAGAGTGGGGAAGTTTTCGGAAACTTCCCCACTCTATCCCCCACGCTATCCCCCTAGACGCCCACGCTACCCCATAGCTGGGGGGTCTAATATGAGGGATGACGATGATGAGAGATGACGGTGATGATCGGAGTGGCGATGGCGATCCTGATCGTGATGATAGGAATCAAGCCCAAGGCATGTGCAAGCACGTGATGATATGAACTAATAGTCCTCCATTCTGTGGAGTTAGTTGCGTGACCGACTCACGGAAACATGTTTGTTGCCCCGCCCCGCCCCAGCCCGCGGTGCCGCCGTATTTTGTCGGCCCGGGCTCGGGGCGGCCCGGAGCACACAGCCAATAACAAGCCCGGCCCGGTCCGCGGGCCGGGTCGGGGGCCCTGCCCGTGCAGGGCTGCACTCGTCACACACAAGATGGCGTTGTTCGTTGCAGTGGCATTTTACGGCTAACGAAAAAGTAAACGCACACACACACACATAAAGAGACGATGATGAGATGGGGCTGATGCCGGCCAGCAGGCTTTGCGCTTCCCCAGCGCCATTTGTAGGTAGTGAGAGATGATGATGGTGATGGAGATGAGGATTCATATAATCAAAGCATGATGGAGAGGGCTGTTGATGACAGGAAGTCTCAAAAGTGAGGGATAGTAAACGCATATTTTACGCAACCATCGTATTTCTGCGTGGTTTTCTGATCTGCATCAAGAACTTGCTGGGCATGTGCCGCAATATATCTCTCATGTCCGATGAATGTCCTTTTGTATTCGGTGTTTTTCGGTTAAAGCTGAAAACGCGGATACGATACACACACATATAAAGAAACGATGCTGAAATAGGCCACATATGAAATTCCGCTGCACACGTTCAAGTAATGAAGCGTTACAAGCATTCCAGGCGACTGAAGCAGTGACGTAACCAGAGGGAGGGGGGGGGGGTGTTCAAATCCCACCCGAAATCTTACCTTTGGTTGTGCATTTGGGAGAGGGAAATGATGATGAGATCTTCTCCCCCATGTGAAGTCCCTATATCGAAATACATATTATCCCCTCGCGAAATATTTTTCAGGCTACGCCACTAGACTGAAGCAAACTCAAGTTTCGGTAGTACAAGAGCATTGTATAAACATAAAAGAGCTATGGCGATACATAATGGATATTAATTATAAGCTGCTCTCAATGCGATGACGAAAGCCGATGGCTCGCTAAATTTGAGGAGACTGTAGATGCGCGACTCAGTTAAATGAAAGATTAAACAGTGCCACGTACACTTATGGGGGCTACTGAAAATTTGACATGTCTCAATGCAAAGGTGAAATAACAACAGAATTTTCTCAATTGAAATATTGAAATCATCACCGTGTTCACCAAAGAAATAACGCTTATTGCTGTATAACTCGACTAATATGACTAAACCCATAAGCTGTCGAGTGGCGCATTCCGCCAAGATGGATCATTGGTCCCCGCGTTTAGTCGCGTATTATATTGTATGGTAAGGTGGGCTAAGAAAAAAACAAACCTTAACCCATATTTAGCGAATCAGGGGCATATCAGATCCTTCTGACGGAACAGTAATGCATGTATTGGCATCGTCGAGCTAACGAAAAGAAAACACGCCACTAGCAGCATTGCATCGTAACGAGCGCATGGATGTGTGCGCTTTTGGTTTGCTGTTCCCATCTTCGACGTGCGCCGGTGGCGATCCAAGTGGTAGATCCCCGAAGCACTTTCATCTTAGCACGTCAAAATGTTTAGTATTCGTACACTTCTACGAGAGAATAACATGAATACATAAGAAGAAATGTGTGAATTACTAGTTCCTGCAACGTTCCTTTTTTATCGTATTAACTGTTTGTACAGCTATAACTCGGTTAACAATTAAGATCAAGAAAAGATCTTCCCGGATCAGCACCGCAAGCGGTACTGCCCCGACGACCTTGTTATCGGCCGCGCGTTCAAGGACACGGCCCACCCAGGGGCGGACCGCGTTATCAAGGGGCCCTTCTCCAAATATGAAGGACCGGCTCCCTTTCGCCTCCCTCCACCGCGAAAGATCCTGGCCCAAAGGCGAAAGATCAATACGCGGATTTGAAGGGAGACCAGAGCATACAATTAAGATTCGGCACAATTTCGGGAGGATGCTGTTATTTGAGACGGGAGTTCTAAATGCAGTTAATGGAACTTCTGACATTGGTTTAAAAGGATTTTGGAGGTTCCGAAACAATTTTCAGTGGAGTTCAAACCCCGGAAACTGTTTCTGTAACAAATTTCTCAAGTTACGCTGATAATTCCCCGATGAAAAGCAGCGTGCATTATTGGCCTCGACAAAGTGATTTCCTTTTGTGGTGAATGACTTTAAATGTCGTTTGCTGTCTTCATTTTCCGAAATCAGTTGTTGGAGCGAACAGGGACGTCGACAAGGCATAGCGTGTTGTGTGCCTCGTGCGTGCATCAAAATCTATCTGCGCAGACTATATAGGAAACCCGTGAGGGAGCATTACGGTACCCTTGAAAGCGGGTACCCCTTCTGGACACCTCCCGTTACATTGCGGTGGGAATGCGGGGAATTTTCTTGATAAAGGCTACATTTTTAAAAATAATTACGTGTTAGTGCCGCGAAGCAGCTGTGGGTATATGAGCGGCATACAGACTTGGACAGGTGGAGAGAGGACAGCAAGAAGGAGGGGAAAGCCGATGAGGGGATTCGAACCCGCGTCACCTCCCAGTCTCGGCGTAACCAGTTTTCTGCGCTGGCCGCGCCATGATATGGTAAGGTTGCCAGGAAATGATTTCTCGTATTTATCTTTGTTGTAATCTATCATTGAGCACTGGTTTTTGTCTATGTATTTAACGTGTGGCCTTGTGAACATGCATGTGTTTTTCTTACGTGTTTCCTTTCTGGCGTCGCATCAGCTTCGAAGTGCCGTAAATAGCATTTTCATCCGTTTCGACGTCGAACGATCCTGGTAATGAGCTCAGCTGATAAGGGCACTGGCGGTCGTGGGGATTAAGATGGAGTTTTCTATTTACACAGCAAGTATCCCGTTCTGGTTGACAGGTTTCTCTTGTTAGCGGTAGTTTGTTAGGGCCTTTCGTCGCCTGCTCGTGTGGAATGATTGACTCAATTGCGGAGTCTTTGCGAAGAGTTGCCATGGTTATAGTGTTGTGTCATCTGCTGACTTCCTTCTCGTTCGCTGAGCAGAAAACATACCCGCATTCAGTACAGCTTCAGTGGCGATGATTGTTATTATGTGAGGGCTTATACTTGCTGTGTCAGAATGACTTCCTCTGTTACTTCCTCATACTCGGCAAATATCCGCGCGTTGTCGTGGAGAAGGTGATGTTTCGTGTGTGTGTGGCGGTGGTTCTCATACAGGCAAATATGACTGGTCGTTGCAGTGCAGAAAAGCTTACACTGGCTCGAGCGTGCATCCCAAGCAGCACAATATATTGGCGCAATATTGGCTCGATATCGGCAATATTGGCTGGATATAGGCAACACTGGCCCAACATTGGGCCAGTATCCTACCAATACTGTGCCAAAATGCTGTGCTACTTGGGATGTTATACTGATCGCTTCAGTGTAAAATGCGTCGCGTTAATTCGTTCGTTTTTTCACTGAACCCACATCGGGATACATCGGCATACACTGCGCTGCGCGAAAGCGACTAGCGGAATGCGCCATTAGTATACTTCTATAAAGTATAACATTATTCAGCCAACCAACGAACGGTGAATCTGCTAACCGTTTCAGCGCTTGCCGCACGCATACTTTTCACATATGCTTTTTAAAAGGTTGGAGAAGAAGGAGAGGTCTCGCTCACACTCTGTATCATATTGCCCCTGTGTGACCACACCACCAAGCTGGACAAGAAAAAGTGGAAGGCGAAACAGTTGCCCCTGAACTATACCTGAACTGTCAAGTAAAGCACCGCAACAAGATGCTTTCTTCCACGAAAACCGTATTTGATCCCATAGACGTTTTTACAAAAAAGCAAGCGCCACCTGTAGCACGCAAGGGATCATGGGAACTCGGAGCGCCTTACAGCATTATGAGACAGCCTGAGGCGGAGGTAGAAGAAGAACAACAGCATTCCCGGTGTGGGCAGCAGTGGCGTCAGCCGAGGTAAACCATAACCGAAGCAGACGACGGAGCAGTGTCCCTCAAAGTTCCCATGCTGCTTTGCGCCGCACGCTTTGTGGCGCGCGCATCTTTGTAAAATCGTCTATTGCTCTGGTTCACGTGCAACAGCATCTTGAGCAAACGTCCCCGATCTCGAACTTTCACATAGCGATCGTTATCGTTATACTTAAAGTTCGCGCTCCCCAAAGCCGCTCTGGTTGGCTCGCGCAAGAGCTCGTAGCGAATCACGTGCCGAAGCGATGCATTTGACGCGAGTTAAGGGATGACGAAAAGTTGAAGATCGGGACCCCACGTTTGCTCAACATAGTACTGCACGAGAACCAGAGCAATGGGATGAAATACGGTTTTCGTGGAAGAAAGGGTTTTGTTGCGCTGCTTAACTTGATAGCTCACAGAAAACTAGGTATCCTTTAATTCTACTGGATACCCTCCCACAAATGTCCAGGGACACCCCAAAGCTCTTATGTAACACCCGCTGCCTAAAATACCCGAAGAAAGATAAAAATAAAAGCCCCGAAATGCCAGCACAGACCCTCCTACGTAATTTCAGAACCCCCCGTGAGATGAAAATCCTGGCCTAAACGCGTTTGATGACGTCACATGTTGACAAAACAGAAAGGGAAGAAAAATCTTTCCTCTAGCACCCTTTGGAGAGAGTTTCGCAGACGGATGCCAACTTCCCCAGATTATCTTCTTCCTTATATTCACTTCCCCATCTTCGCAATCATGTGATATCGACTATGTTTTGCTGAGGAGATGTCCGCCGGGAAGATGAGAAATGAGAGTGATGTTTGTCCGCTCTCATTTTTTGCTCCTCCAAGAAGATGTCTGTTCTGAATGGGAGGCTTATGGTTGGTGACGTTTCTATGGCCGCCTAACCACCACTTTCTCTGTGCGTGCCCAGCGTGGCCGCGTTACACGTTGTCTGGTTTCTTGGTTGGCTTCCGGTGAGGAGGACGGAACCCGCTATATCGATTTTTAGCGTAAGGTTTTGCGTAATCTCAGCGAAGTGGAATGATGTTGATCGAAAGAAAGAGAGTGGTGAATGGTGGTGAACGAATCTTGTACGGGTTGATCTCTCCCGGTAAAAAGAAAATAATAATAAAAATAAACAAAACAGCGAAAACCGATGGGGAAGACAGAAAAACCAGGATAAAAATCATCGCTAAGACAAATTTCAGTTAAAAGGGGGAAAGGGGATAGGGAGGAGATAGGTAAAAAACAAACAAAAACATTGATGCAGAACGACCTGAGCGACCTAAAAGAAATAGGACCTGACGCTCCGCATTCATATCGGCGCAGAGTGACAGGACCTTTTATTTTTTTATTTTTTTTCTCCGACCCATCCTTGTGCAGAAGAAGTAGAAAGAATACTTACTTCCGTGCAGTAAAGCAGACGACCCTCGTCTCCCCGCGTCTAAACTCACTGATCAGAATCAGAATAGTTTATTTTGGCATCACTTATCACACATGATGCAAGGAGACCAGGCAAAGAGCCTCAGTAATGCGTTGACGTGGCCTGACACTCTTTTTTCCTTTTCCTTTTTCTTTTTTTGCTGACAACATTGGCGTGATTAAACTAGAAGAGCAGTATACTTAAGCAAAATAAAAGAACAATACACACCGACAAAAATCCATGCAACAACAGATATGATATAAGTGAAATAATAGATGCAGTAGAGGAAAAGTTGTTGTTGTGCCCCGTATTATTATCAAGTTTTCAATTCTCACGTATCTCACGTTTTCTGCCTCATTCAGTCTCAGACTCACGTGATGTTTTCATTATTATCAAGCTTCACATAAACTACACATCCTTGTAACTTTCCTGCGGCTGGCACTAATCACTCGGAGATATTGGGCTGCGACGCATAATTAAAGCGGATGCCACTGGGAGTCGGCATCACCTGCGTTGCGCGCGCGCGGATTAATTGTCACCCGTCAGAGACGGTAATGACGGTCTGCTGCCGTACTTATTTACCCGAAGGACACCGTAACGCGTGGGCGTCCTGCACGAAACTTCAATTTAGCTAAACTATTACGGAACCTACGAGCTCGTGAGCGGGTGGCTCAATTTTGCCGGTAGTTCTGCAGTGCCAGCTTCAATTAGGAGGTCGAGGGAGACTGCAATGCGCGTCGTTCCTCAAAGTCAACGAAAAAGTACAGGCCTAGACAATGTCTTTATGTACCCTCAGGGTATACAGCATTACAGAGGGTAGTACATACCAGGTTGTATAAAAACAGTAGACAACGCAACACACCGAAACAGAAAAGGTAGACAGAAAACAGTAGTAAAAAAAATGCGATCGTGAGGTTAGGAAATATTCGCATTATAAAATAATACCCGTAGATAAAAAGTAAATGACAAGCCCGCGAGATAAGTTAAAAAGAATGACGATTAACTGGTTAGAAGCGTGAATAATTTGATTACGAGGCTTTCGTGCAGTAATCTGCACTTCTTCAGGTAACAAAATACATGGTACAACGAGACTTTATGCATATAGTCAACTCATGAAAAAAAAAAGGGGGGGAAGAGAAGAAAGAGAGGAGGAGAAAGTGTGCAAGGGTTAAACCTCAGATGGCAGACGGCTTAAAATTGGGCCCAAAAATTTGGGGAAGCAGTTTAACCTGGCAAAGCCCAATGGAACGTCCAAAGGGACAACGCAAGAATATATGTAAAATAATCGCATGACGATGTAAGACAATGTAAAATAATCGCAAACGGCGCTTTTAAATAAATTAGTGGGTATAACTGGCGTCAAACAACCAAATTCCAGATTTACAGATAATTTATACTAATAGTTCTCAGACGGGGAGAATTACATGCACTGAATCGTACGAATTATATGCACGCACGTGCATGTGACCCTTCCGCAGTAATACTCGTGGTCATGCACTCTGTAGCTCGATCATAGATGAAAATTCGTCTGATTTCAAAACCGAAAGACGGTGTTTTTTTACCCATATCAGCGATGTGAAGATGTGTTTTTATCGCAACGAACCGAGCTCACGTTATAGTTTAAGCTAAAGTCTAAAGCTGGTTCAGTCAGATTGGTTCGTAGTAAAAATGTATTCTAGTTTTTAAAAAGATAGAGAACGGGATGTCACATATCGTCTCTTCTTGAAACCCGCTATAGGTTGTCTTTCTTCATTCTCTGCTTTTCAAAATGTCTTCCTTCCCCCAAGTACTCTCTTTCCCTTTTCTTTGAAGGATGCATTTTTTTTTCCCCATCGCCATCATCTGCCAGTTTGTTCGAATGTTCTCCTTCCCATAGAAGGCTGTCTCGCCGTCGAATTTGCCAGTCAAATACCGACAACTTTCTCTCTTGTTTTAGATTCTCGCAATCAGTGATCCCATTTTCTTGCGCAAGAAATTACGCTCAATTTCCGAGGGGAATCGAATCCCACTCCTTTCTTTTTCCCTCGCATCAACTTGCAGACTCCTCGTTTGCTCATCCTATTATGCACCGCATCTTCTTCGGCACTTCTCTCGGCCCTTTTTCTCGAGGCCGCCGGAGTCGTATACTGTGTCCTTTCTCTCTCGCTCTTCCTTTCTCTCTTTTCTTCGGGTGCAAAATATGCACACGATCGACCGTTGTCAAGGGGCTTCCTCTCAGTTCACGTTTTGTTTCTTCCTGTTACTACGTTTCCACCTGTCACAAACGGTTCTAAGTCCTGTCACAACTTTGCTCTCGCTCGTAATCCTAGAATTTAATAACCGCGCACTTTTTTTTATTTTATTTTATTTTGTAATCGTTGACCAGCGTTAACTTTAATGTATTGGTGGCCGGATAACGAATTTGGCCGTCAAACGTGTGTCGGTGTCGCTTTCGACGCCTAGAGAGAGAGAGAGAGAAGTTGGAACTTTCTTGGCCTCACTGGCATTCTTATTGATTAAATTCGTAAGCGTTTTCTGTTATTGATTTTTTTTTCGTAAAGTCGAGCGGGCGATAGGTTACTTTCTCTGCCCCTTTCAAAATTTGTGAACGTCAGTCGTGTTTTAGCTGTTTTTATTGTTGTACTGCCGGATACGGTCTCGCCTAGTGTTTAAATAAAATGTGTACTTCCGGAGCCCTCTCCCATTGTCATAATAATGTAGAAGCCACCATGAAGCATAAGACCACCACTCGTTGCGCCACCGTCTGCGTTGATACTATGGATTATTTTTCCCGATCGCTGTTATCGATGCGTTTTTATATCGATATCGATGAATGTCGATATTTTTTTTTTCCGATCTCGATCGACATAGTGTAGGTATTTTCGATCGAGGTTTATCCATATGTTTTCTTTTAGATAGTGATAGTTATCGATATTCGAAATTTCGGCATTTAGCTCTCTCTACGCGCGTTAGAGTATCGTGTCTATCATATCGGCTTCGTTTCTTCCGTATTAGCGCCGCGAAGCAACTGTGGCTATGAGCGGCGTGCAGACGTGGAGAGGAGGGAGGACAGCAAGGAAGGAGTGCGGGACAGGGGTGTTGGAATGCGTCCTGGGCAGACTTCAGGGGGAACTGTGCCGGCATTCGTCCGGAAAGTCCACCGGAATATCCAGGGAAAACCTCTGACAGGACAGCTGGAGGTAGGATTCGAACCCATCACCTCCCGGCCTTCAGCACGACCTTGGCTACGACTCACGAGCGGAAAGGTCGGCCAAACCTAGTGTCGGCTTGCTATTCCGTAAGCACATAATTAGAAAATGGACGATTCTCAACTTCTCCTTGGGCACTCTGCTCGGCCCAGTGCTGCACAACGACACCCTCCTTGCGCTTCTTTTTTAAGCAATAGCAAGTCGGCCGGTGCTTGACTAACTTTTCCTCTCTTTCTTTTTTCGATAAACATATCCCTCCTATCATTTCTTTTCGTTGGTTTTCAAATATGACAGTTGTATGGCCGAAAATTTTTTTTGACAGGCCCGTACGTGACGTGGTCCGTCTTGGCTCCCATGCCAGACAGGCAAGTTGCCACGTTTATGTCCACGTTTCTAGATTTCGTTCGTTGTCGATACAGTGTTGTGTTTGGTCCCACCAGACCGTATGACCGTATATACTCTCGCTCTGTTGAAGTCACACCACGTCAATACGTGTCTGACGGCTGATACGGCTGCGCAATGGTCGCATTCAGATTCTTCGTCTCCATACTCCATATTGAGTTGGTGACGGACGAAGGGAACACTGCCGCATCTCCGAACGTTCTGTCTTTCTTGCGGGTAATGGTCTTCAACAGGGCACCCCTTCTGTTCGTTCAGGGTAAAAGTGATGTTTCTCCGTTCGTGAGTGAGGTCATCCAGGTCAGCCATCTTTACACATGGTCATATTCTCGATCCAGGCGATGAAAGTACCCACGCTCATACCCTTAGCTATACAGACAATGTTCTGAAATGGCAATCTGGATCTTTTAACTGGGTCGAAACAAAAGCCTCAGGTCGTCAACCGCATAAATCCTGAATAGAAGACTGGCCTTCTAACGGTTTTTGCGACCTACTAGCTGGACACCTTTTGGGACTCGAACCCGCATCACCTCTCGGTCTCGGCGTGGAAGCTGATCATGCTAACGACTACTCCACGCGCGCTGGTCTTTTTCTTTTTTACCTTTTTTGCAGTTACAAAAAAAAAACCTATCCCTCGTACAGAAATGCGCGAGGCGTATATTCGAACTTGATATTTCCAAACACTTCACGCGTCCGTTCTGCGTCTTGCTTCTGTGCCGCAAGAGGTTACGTATTCTGAGCTTACCGTATCGAAAACAATCTATTTCGACTCCCTGCTGCGACGGCCAAATCTCGTTCGTCCGAGGCTTGGTATAAGAGGTGCTGCTGCCATCGACCCGTGGTCGAGAGGGCTTTTCGGGCTTGGCGGTCACGGTGGTTAGCTGCCTGCTTCACAGTTACGGGCACGGTGTCCGTAAGAGTGAAGCAGTCAGTAAATGGTTTCCCGCTACGCCGGTATAGCGGGGAACCATTTACGAGGGTGCCAGTTGGGCGTTCCTGTGAGACTTTGACACCGAGCTTGTAGACTATGTGCAGGTGCTTTCCGTGAGTGGTATATTCTTAATTGTTTTTAATTTGTTATTTCGTACTTCCTCGCTATAGTAGTATTGCGTAACTGCAGTACCTAGAATATAATAGAAATAGAAAGGAAAAAATGGAAACAGGTCGCAATGGTGCGTCCAGCTGTTCCAGGACGCTGACGTGTGGAAGCACTGAATGAATTAAAACGTGAAAGAAAAAGATCAGCACGTATGTCCTTGAGGTAGGTTGTCAGCGCACACGCTCCCCAGTACCTTCTCAACGCTAAATGGTCGGTTGTCAGCAGTGCCAGATTTACGGTGGTGGTGGGCCCGGGGCACTGTGCTGTGGGGGCTCCCTCGTGTATCCTATGTCTATTCAGTGTGTTATTCGGGGACGATATGCGTGGACGGAGGACAGATTTTTACCAAGTTTCCGTTATAGGGATGCGTTTCAGGCATGCAAAACAGATTTCCCTAGGACAAGACCTTTTCTGGTCGGGGCCCCGGGGCAAGTGCCCCGTCTGCTCCCCCTTAAATCCGGCACTGGTTGTCAGGTTTCGCGAGGGCGGTCTTTCAGTGTTCGCCGACTAGAGTCGGAGCATCGGCAGGTGGCCAGCACGTGCTCCGTGTTCTCCACAGTTCCGGAAGTTTGAACAGTTCGGCGATCCAACGACACCTATCTTACGAAGGAATGCTGCTGCGAACGGGACGTTGAGTCGCAGGCGATGGATGACGGACTCTAACGGCCTTGGCATCTTCGATGGGAGGCAGTAGGTGCAGTTGGGGTTGATTCTCGCGAGGAACGAATGATTCATGACGTCGCCTGTCCACATGGTTTTAGAGAGGCGATTACGCTAGGAGGCCAGCATGTACTTCGCATTGGATTGCGTGAAGGAGATTTTATGAGTACAGTTCTTTTATGGTGAGCAATTCGTGCAGCCTGTTCCGCCTTCTTATTTCCACTGCAGTACCATTTCCCTTCTCTGTGTACTCTTGCATTGTCCTTGAAAGATTCAGCTGCAGAGCTCACGGCCATCTTTAACATGCAACTGCCGCTCTGGCACATAAAACTTTTTTTTTTTTCATCGTAGAGGGTTATCCTGTGTTTCTTCTTCTTTCTTTTTTGGCGGAAACTCTTTTTTTAAAAGTACATTAGTACCAGTGAAAAAGAAGGTTACTTAAAAGATTACCCGCCTTTTAACAAAAAAGTTCCAGTTGGTAATTTGGACAACACAGGACTTGAGATTTGGGGGCTCTCATTGAGTCTGCCCGCAATTCCCAGTAGTTCATCTTCTGGTCGCCGAAGCATCGTGTGAAGACCAGAAGTCGGTTGTTATCGGGACAGCGCCAAAGCAAACGTTATGAGTGGGGGAGCACATATACTATAGTATTAGCCCTACTCATCACTCTCCAGCAATGTATACACGGCATCGAGTGTCGGACATTCGAGCATGATGTCGAGCTCCTTCCGCGGCGTTGACAGCATTGGGAGAATAAGGTGGCACCAAGGGGGAAATTGGATGCTACGCGAAGCGACAATTGCTACGTTCTTTCCCGTTTCCTGACGAATAATGAAGTAAGGATCCCATGTCATATGTGTCATCCCATGTAACAATAGCATAGTTACGCGAAAGTGATTTAGTTAGAGCAGGACGTACCACCCCTGGTGATTGGGATATATTCGGAGAGTGTACACATGAAGGTTATTAGGAAAACATCTTCCCGGGAGCAACACCGCAAGTCGTCTCTAATAACCGAAAATCTAACAAGAGGGTGAAATTGGGCACTACATTCTATTTTCTTTCTTTCTTTTTTTCTTCACCATCGCTCCACACCAGGCCTAACGCGTTGAACATCCTAACTTCGCTCGTGTACGGATACATTGCAAGAATTTGTTAGACAGGAAACAAAAGGAAGGGAAGGGGTATTGTGACGTCTGCTGAATCACTTAGCAGAAGCCTCAGGTCAGTAGCCGCCGATATTGCGAACACGGGGCTTGTCTTCTACCTGGTGAGTTGATCTTCTTCCTTGTTGACCTTTGCTTGGCGCAGAACGGCCACAGGACTCCAGCTCATCACCTTCGTCAGAATATTTGAGCTTTATCAGAAATGTTCGGCACTACGTACAGAGTGAGTGATGGTATCTGGACACAAGAATACGGAAGACGCGTCAGCCTATTACGGTTTGGATGGCAGCCTCTTCCTGCATGTGTGTGACTTCCTGGGCAAAAAGTGCTCCTACAATCAGCACTCCCAATGTATAGGTTTCGCACGAAGAATTGCTACTTGCTTGTTGGCATACTGCCACTCTCGATATTCCGAAACATTGCGAATGCTCAAGAAAACATGCGACGGAATTTCGGCCCCGTGGGTCGTTTTTGCTTTTTCCTCTACTAGAACAGTGTTTCTCAACCGGGGTTCCGCGAACAGGATACTGTTCATCGCCCGGGAGTGTATAGCTTGACCGCCTACCAATCGGACAGCCCAGTTATCGGACCGTGCTCGACATTTGGTCGTTGGCATTGGGATTGACATCGAAATTGCGGGACAAAAGGTTGCCGCGGCTGACGGTCACTGCAGAGAGTAGAGCCAACAGCTGTCGTCTTCATCGGTTGCCTCAACCCGCAACTGAACCCAACAATTTCTCCGCACCACGCTTTTGCTTTTCTTTTGTGTTTCGAAAGCATTACAAGCTCTTAGAAAGTCGAAACTAATTGGGAGAAGCTTCGGAGCTACTCTTCAGCCTACAGAGAGTTTGCCGGATTTACAAGCATCAACCCACAGTGCGGGGAAGTGTTGTGAAACAGTTGAACGAATCCGACAAATCTCAGTCGACATCTTGCGACGAAACAGTTAATAATAACTATTAAACAATTTAATAGTCAACGATACAGGATTTAAAAGAAGCTACTTGTACGACATCTAGTTCGCCTTACCCACTTCGCAGACCGACACTTTCGCGGTCGTTCCGTGAGTGCGTCACCCTGTGGTCTCCCCGGCCCATTGTGATGATATGCGTGCGATCCGCGTACCACCAATCACTGTGTAGTGCCATGTCCAGACGTACCCATTCTATGATCCCCGAAGGATTGTCCAATCCCGGGCGCGTAGATTAACGACGGATCGATCTCGGAGTCCGATAATCCCGTGCATTCTGTCCGCTGTGCAAATCCCGAATCTCTTATACTTAGCGCGTCTTCGTCGCACTCCACACTAAGGGTGATTCACCTTTTTTCGTGTCTCAGCAATTTTTATTTTCCTTGCATGTTATCTTGGGTGCGTCCTACCGGGGATGCCACGATACTCCACCGTTAAGAATCCGCCGTTTAAAATCCCAGATGTTCAAAATCCCAGATTTCTAAATTAAAGCTTTAATGTGAAGAATGGCGGAACGATAGTGTCGAATAATACATATTACTGACAAACCTCGCAGTTTTGAATGATTTTGCTGTCAGTAGATGTCATTGTCACGAATAAAAACCCGGTTTCTGGCCGACCGTTAGGCTTAGCAAGGCGGTCACATCGGAGCAGCAAAAATTATTAGATTTTGGTTAGGTTAGGTTAGTTTTCAGAGGTTAGGTTAGTTTAGGTGTTTTTTGACAGATCACCACGCCGTTGGGGGGCTCTCCACAGTTGGGCACGTTAGCCCCGTTTGGGATTTTGAGCATATGGGATTCTAAACGGTGGATCCTTAACGGTGGCAATTCGGGATACCCCCGTCCTACCGTTTCAAAGGATACCTTCCCCTTCCCAAGACTTACTATAGTGCACATGGAGACCAATACCTACGACAGCCGCCTATGGGAGCGCCGGGTCAAGGGTTAGTTACGCCAGTGGCCGCTATAGAGATGCCCCACTTCGCATTATTGGGGAGAATTTGCTACCGTCGTTCGTCTAGTTCGTCTCCTGCGTGATCTGCTTACGGTGAGCTTACGGTGAGCTAGAAACTTCTACTCCCTTCCTTCTACTTTTTTCCCGGGTTTTCCTCAGACGCTTTCAGACATACGTCGGCACAGTTCCCTTAGAAGTCGGCCCAGGACGCACATTCCCCAGGGCGTCAGTCGTGACGTTGCCCATCTCGGTGAGGCTGATAACGGCGAACCCTTTCACCACCACCACCAGGCCGGGACTGGTGCCTTAAACTAGCGCGTTACACGGCTCGCACAGTGCTGGGACTTTTGCGTGCGTGCCAACAGCAGTATGTAGGTCGTGTAGTGTCCTTCTACACAGCGCCGTATAACGCCTAAGGTAAGCGCCTTATATATATATATATATATTATAAGGAAAAAAATTAGCCGGAGCTCTTTGGATGCACGTACAGCATATGTTTGTAAGTGCTCAAACGTCGCCATGCCAGTACCGGACAGCTGTTTCGGCCTTATTGGGCCATCGTCAGCAGTACGCAGAAAGGCAACGTTTGAGCGGATGACGTCAGAAGGTCACGTAGCACGTGATTTCTCCCGTCAGGGTGTGCTAACTTACCACTGAAGGCCCAGTGCAAAGCCAGTGAAGTATATAAGGGCCATCCGCTCAAACGTTGCCTGCCTGCGAACCGCTGACGATGGCCCGATAAGGTCGAAACAGCTGTCCAGTACTGGTATGGCGACGTTTAAGCACTTACAAACATATATATATATATATATATATATATATATATATATATATATTACATAATTAAAACACTATTTTGGGAAATGGGGTACCCATTTCCTAAATAATGTTTTAATTATGTAAAATAAACCTTTCTTTGTATTCTACTAACACCTCAAATCCGTCGCTGTGTCCCCCTTCCCTTTCGCTCATATTCCTCGTCGCGGCTGTTTGATTTTTCATCTTCTGCAATTTATATATATATAAATTGCAGAAGATAATATTCCAAGACTGCTACACGCCATACTGATCTTCGTCCCCAGAGCCCGGTGGATGCAGTCCAACACAAAGCGATTACTGTAGTCTTCCTCATTATGGCACTTACTTTCGTTACAGCGGGAAGGGAAGAACGTTGACGAGCGCCGCCTTGTGGCCATTATGAGTGCCGGAGCTCTGCTACCTGTCGAGTCATTGCCACTAATGAGGATGAGCAGGCATTCATTTCACGCGTCACTTCCGCTGACGTGCTTGCTCGCTCGCTCGTGATTTTCCGCGCCACACGACACAATGTGGCCAACGCCCACTGACGACGACAGCTCAAAATAGCGGGAGCGACCGCCTGTGACCGTTCTACCCAAAAGGCGGCCGCTGCACCACTTTTATTTTTCCTTCCTCTTGTTCCCCTCGTGGTGTTCTTTATGTGGATATAGCCTCGCTGGGAAGAAATTGCGTGTCGCGAAGGCAGGTGGCAGTGCTGGCGCTTAACGGCAGTCACGTCAGTGCTTTATGGTTTCATAAATAACAGTAAAGAAACGGGTAACAGTGGCATTTGGAGATGACGGCACAGGTCGTGCGTATCTTATAGCTGTTCCCTGACAACTAAAAATACGCAAGATTACATTTGAACAGACATGGGGTAACTTCGCCAAAGATCCTGGTGGTTACCGTGCATGGTACAGGGAGCATTCCAATGAAGACTACTGAGGGATTCTCGCATGTTTTCTGTGGTGGGTAGTTCTATTGGACTACCCAAATCCTTGAGCAAGAGGGTTAGCACACCCCTCCCTCTCCTGTGCCACCATCATCTCTCCCTTCCCTCTTTCACCCTCCCCTTTCCTGGGTGCACCGAGCCGCCACTGCAGAGCAGGCTGACCGCACCTTGTCCCTACATCACCCCACCCCCACCCACCCATTACATCGGATGCCGTCGTTGTGCGGTACGTTAAACAATCTCGATTCATTCTGTACCATTGTGACGTGGTAGAATGGATACGAAGAAATTCAGGTTGAAATATGGCAGTCGTCGAAGAAGCCAGGAAGTGCGGGAAACGACCCACGCACCTGTCGATTGGCCGATCGATTACGCTAACAACTACAGTACGCTGGCGCGGCTTGCCCATCGACTGCCATTTTTCAATCCATTACGTCCTTAGGCACCTTCTGCTGTGTTCGTCTGTTTATGTCTTCCAGCCTCGGAACTGTTACTTTTCTTCATGTACACAACAGCGATAAGCCAGCACATCGGGCAGATTTCTAGATAAGCCTACTGTGATCTTGCGGGGCGTTAGCGGGGGCGGATAGCGTTGGTGGCTCTGCGCAAAACATAAAGAAAGCTTCTCGCAGTACGCATAACCAACATGCTATCCCTCACGTACGCTATCGCCTTTGCGTACGTAAGAGATAGCGTTGGTGGCTCTGCGCAAAACATAAAAAGCTTCTCGCAGTTCGCATAACCAACATGCTATCCCTTACGTACGCTATCGCCTTTGCGTACGTAAGAGATAGCGTTGGTGGCTCTGCGCAAAACATAAAGAAAGCTTCTCGCAGTACGCATAACCAACATGCTATCCCTCACGTACGCTATCGCCTTTGCGTACGTAAGAGATAGCGTTGGTGGCTCTGCGCAAAACATAAAGAGCTTCTCGCAGTTCGCATAACCAACATGCTATCCCTTACGTACGCTATCGCCTTTGCGTACGTAAGAGATAGCGTTGGTGGCTCTGCGCAAAACATAAAGAAAGCTTCTCGCAGTACGCATAACCAACATGCTATCCCTCACGTACGCTATCGCCTTTGCGTACGTAAGAGATAGCGTTGGTGGCTCTGCGCAAAACATAAAGAGCTTCTCGCAGTTCGCATAACCAACATGCTCTCCCTTACGTACGCTATCGCCTTTGCGTACGTAAGAGATAGCGTTGGTGGCTCTGCGCAAAACATAAAGAAAGCTTCTCGCAGTACGCATAACCAACATGCTATCCCTCACGTACGCTATCGCCTTTGCGTACGTAAGAGATAGCGTTGGTGGCTCTGCGCAAAACATAAAGAGCTTCTCGCAGTTCGCATAACCAACATGCTATCCCTTATGTACGCTATCGCCTTTGGGTACGTAAGGGATAGCGTTGGTGGCTCTGCGCTAAACATAAAGAGAGCTTCTCGCAGTTCGCATAACCAACATGCTATCCCTTACGTACGCTATCGTTTTTGCGTACGTAAGGGATAGCGTTGGTGGCTCTGCGCACGCGCAAGACATAAAACGAGCTTCTCGCAGTACGCATAACCAACATGCAATCCCTTACGTATGGTATCGCCTTTGCGTACGTAAGGGATAGCGTTGGTGGCTCTGCGCAAAACATAACGACAGCTTTGCGCAGTGCGCAGAACCACCACGATGTCCATTTGCGTACGCAAAGGCGATAGCGTACGATGCGCTGAAACTCTCTATTACTCATCTGCTGCCGATTTCTAGCGTACAGCAACAGCAAAGTTTTGAACGGCGTTTGGAACTTGATACGTGGAACTCGATACGTCATACGTGGAACTTGAATTAGTCAAACTTTCTTGTCACGATACTTCTTTATATATATATATACGTATATTGCACTTCATAAATTTCTTCACTGTTATTTTGCGAAGACCTCATTATCATTTCGCGTTCGCATAATAAATCTCGCTCCCGGAACTGAGGGCGAAGCTAACCGATCCCAAGCAGCACACCTACTCGACTTAAACGCGTGAACTATTCACGCCACGTTTCCGCCTAAGAGATGGCCTTAATGCGTCTCCTCTAATTACTTGCAGGATGGAGAACAAGGGCTGGGATTAACTCGATCGTTGGGTATCATTCTGCACCAAAAGTGCGCACATATAGACGATAACCCTGTTGTGCAGACGACTTCGGCATCGTCTATGATGAGATTAGTATGAGGCAGAGGTCCTTTCGGCCTGTCGTCCGCTAACGAGGTAACGTGCCCGGATTGCGTATTGCTGTCGTCTGCTACCTTATTACTGTCGTCTGGGAATCTTCTGCATTGAAATGCTTGCAGAAGCGATTCGTGGAAGACCGTTATGTGTACGGTGTAACGAGAAAGCTTGTTTCCAGTACGTGCCCTGCGACGTTTGTTTGCGTATAGTACCGGTATGTTTATTGGAGTTGTTATGGTCTAGCCGATCGTTCATGCTGTCCGTTGCGTAATCTGCGCTATAGATGCACGTTTCGCCGAAGCTGGAGTGGTGTTTACAAACAAAACGACGTTTCGGCTGCTGCCATGACATGGAACAGCAATGCTTGGTAAGATGATCGAAAAGATCATTTATGCTGAATGCCGGATCGCTACTAGGAATGGTAACTTTTGCAGCCTCTAGGCCTGTTCCGACATATAACAGCGCGCTAATATAGCACCATAAAACAGCGCGCAAAGACAGCGCTCACTATTATTGGACGGTTCACACTTGCAAAGCGGCGCTAGCGCTATTATTTAGCGGAAGTTCCGTGGTCGTTTCTGTCTCTCCCATCATGACGCCTCCGGGGTTGGACAGCATGCGGATGAACCAATGCGATCGCCGTGCCGTGAAACGCGGAAGCGAAACAACTCCACGTCCTTCCGCGACGTCATCGCTGAAGAGCCTCCTCATTGGCTAACACGAATGTAGCGCTAACATTAGCGCTGAAAGAGTTGACATGAGCTCAACTCCGGCGAGCGCTAATTTTTAGCGGTTTGGAGCACTGCGAGGTGGACAATATGGCGCTATTTTCTAGCGCTATATAGCAAATTGTTATATGTCGGAACAGGCCTACTCTCTTTTCCTTTTCGCGAAATTTTGTAGTGAAAGTTACTGTCTGTGACACGTACCTGCGTATACAGGGATAGCAAAGGTATGGTTTGTATAAAGATAAAATGAAGCAAAAAAATGTTTGGGGTATGGACCACGCGTGATATGCGCTAAAAATTCGTACTAAAATTGTTATTTGGATGTTGTGAAAATTAAGAAAATACGACGCCGTCTTAACATATTTCCCAGTGGCCGCCGGCCAGGCCTCGTGTTTGCGTGGGTACGCGTAGCTTCATAGCAGCCTAAACTTTAATTGTTACAATAGTTATTTTGCTGCGTTTTTAAATTTTCGAGCATGTACTTGTGTCGTTACACTTTTACTGAATATGCCTTCTAGAATTGATTTCGAAGCGTCGCCGATATCCGGACAGCTCAAGAAAATGGACGAATAGGGCATTGACATTGGCGTCTAGGAAAAAGCGGTTTTGAGTCTTCTATAATTTACTGAAACGAGTGAGGAAGCTGAAAAATTTTGACACGACATTTTAGCACAGGAACAGCGCCGTTATTCCCTGGGAAGTCGGAGGGTACCTCAATGCATAACACACTCATGACCATTCAGCAATGATATCGCTTGATTTGCAATGACGACGAGGGACGAACCGGCGTTGCAGAAAATACCGTACGCCTTCGCTTTTCGATATTAAGTGTCTAAATATCCAGTCCATTAAGGCCGATTCATGTTGACTTTTTTGTTCAACCCAAGAACATCATTGCGGGTAATTTCCCTCTCTCTCTCTCTGCACATATTTGACCACTAGGAAACAACGTTTGTTTGTCAACGGAGTGGGTGAAACGTTCGATTGGATACGTTTTTTTTTTTTTTTCAGGACACCATTAGACGTTTGATGAAAGCTATTTTCAACGTTAAATGTGATAAGAATATATTATAAAGATTTCCTTCGGCATCCGATATGCCGCTCTTATGTTGAACACGACTGTAGAACTCCATTTCCCTCTTCAGATATATAGGAAATTGTCCATTCAACAGCTGGTGTTAACCTTAGCGCGTCAGTATTGATGACGACCTTGCAAGGACAGGGGGTCTAAGCATGTGATATTCGTCGCTTCTGGTGAATAAAAGACCATGGGGATACACCGTGTCATTCAACGCCACTCGCCGAAGATGACATTACTCATTTCTTGCTTTCAACGCTCAAGCAATATGTCTAAAGCCAGCAGTTACGAAGTATGCGTTTGGGGGTGGGGGTGGGGGCTATATTTATTAGACCAAAGGAAAAAAAGACATCGGTATGCGTTTGGATTATGTATACACCTCTCATATTTCGACGAAATCATTCATACGTGGCGATTTTGTACCCTACTATCACCAGTACGTGTAGCAACTTAAAAGTTGAATCATTTCTCTTTACAATACACGCTTCGAACACCGGGGACGACTGTGTTAAGACTTGCGGAAAAATGTAATGGCAGGGTCATGATACTAATAATGTAGTACTCAGCTTGAAAATGTAATGAGTAATGTAATTCGTTACTTCCCAAACCTGTGATGAGTAGCGGTAACGCTTTACAAGCTAAAAATGACTTTCCCCGCCACTGTTCCACAGGTGCTTTCCAATACCAGTTTGTCATTGAATGCCGGTATTGCTACAGTACGCGGCGTTCGAATGCCGCTCGCATGCCGCCTTCGGGGAACTCATTTTAACGCGCGTCACCCGCGAGATGCGCGTATGCCTCGTGCACTTTCTGTCCGTCAATTCGAAGAACAACAGGGAACAGGCAAGCACGAGGCAGAGAGAAAACAGGCTAGGACCGCATCTACACGCATCTACATCCGTAACAGGGTGTGCATTATTCAGAACGCAATCTTATCACGTAAACTGCGTTTCCTCTACTCAATAAGCCGGGCAGAAGAAAGTCTCGCCTTCGTAACTTCTTCGTGCAGTGCTTGTTTATCGTCAGAAGTGTTGACAGCAAGAAGACGGGAATACGAAAAGGGATGCATTCTCCCATTGAAAACATTCGCGTGCGCCCATTTCAATAGCGCGTGCAGCGCACGTTTCATTGCAGCGCACCGGAGATGTTGACATAGCGCCTGTGATACAGTTTGCGAAGGACATGAATGTTTCATGCGGGAGGTAAATACACACACGGAGGGGCGCGGAAGGCTGTTTGGAAAAAGGCCTGAGGGAACAGTGTTTGCGAAGTGGCGTTGCGCCAGTTTAAGTGGACGTTTGAGAGGGGATGTGTAAGACGAGAGGTAGAAGAGGGTTGATTGCCGGAAGTGTAAAATATATTCGAAAGGGTTTTAGACGGAGAGTGGGTATTAACGGATGTTCGCGATGGACAAACAAAGCAGCCAGACAAGGAAGCGCGCTCTTCTGCCTTTCTGTGCACACTCTTTCTCTCTCAATCTCTTTGAATAAATGTGTGTGTGTGTTTTCGTTAATGAGACGATGCTTTTGCTGAGAAAATTTCAATTAGCGAGCTTGAGTTAATTGGTTCCGAACACCGAAGAAGGTGGCAAAAAAATATCAGAATTTATAGTTTCAGATACGTTCTGGTGTCTTTAGGTTTTTTTTTTTTTTTTTTTCTGTTCTGTTGTTCTGCGGCCCAGTGATTATCAATCCGCTCGGGACACTTTGTTTTTGATGACGACCCGACATATATGACTGTCTAGCTACACTGAAGCAGCGAGTTGGCCTTGTCAATCTCAAAAAGGCGCCGCAAGCTATTACGCCTGTCACATTCGCACAAACTGTGTCACTTTCTCACCGTTCCACGAGTGCCTCTTTCTGTTTTCCTGACGTATAAGTCATTAGAACAAAAGTTGAAACAACCGGTTGACAAACATCATCTATAGAGGGGTACTTCTTCGAAATTACGTTGACGCCATTGAGTAACTTACCGCGATAGCCTTAGGGGGCGTTCACACGGGCCGATTTTCAGCACCAACTCAGACAAACTAGAAGCAACGTCTTTGGACCAACTTCAAGACGGTACCGTCTCCGCGTTCACACGTACTAACTCATTAGCTCCGCCCACAACAAAACTTACGGCAATCGGGGTGTATGGGTTCAAGTCCAACCGCTGGTGACTTTTTGTAACTGTCATTAATCAAAGCGAAGTCATTTTATTTCGCCAGAAGATCACCAGTATCTCCAAAAAATGCCTATTGATATGTTTATATCAATAGTAACCAAAAAAATTAAAAAATTTCCAAGCCCCGTAGGATTTGAACTCATGCCAGGCAGTACGACAGGAACGAAATCGCTTGACGCCCTCGAGGGTCACGTGGCAATGCTCCTCACGTTGATTGGTTAGACCACCACCAACTCTCCGAAGTTTTCGCTCGGCGACCGATCCCCAGCAGCTCGAGTTGGTCATGGTTGGTGATGTCGGCCGACTGCCACCAACTCCAAAGTTGGGCCGAGTTGAGCCGAGGCCAAGGAAACGTGGAGTGGCGAATTGAGGGGGCAGTGTTGAGCCGTGTACTTGTTTCGGTACTCTTTTGGGAGTTGCGTGTAGACGCCATATGGAAAATTTCGTTTAGCACCACCTGATTTTTTTTTCGAGAAAGATGAACCACGCGTTCACATTCGGTTACGCGTGTGCGAATATTCTAATTCTTCGAATACCGCAGAAAATAATTCTACGTTCGAATTTCGAATCGAATCCATGTTTCTTCCAAACCGAATTTTCTTCCAATAATTGCGAAGTTGCACACGTAAGGCCGAAAACGGCGCACAAGGGAGGGCATAAAACGAGGAGAGCACTACCGTACTTCATATTCTGATGTGTGCGGATATACTGTATTACGTGTACATGCTGTACATGCACACGTTTTATATCCGGTACATGTGCTGCATCCGTATCTGGTACAGTTACACAACTATACTCGGTGTTTGCTTTGGCTATGTAGCTAAATTCGCTTCGTATTCCTTTCGCTTCTAAAATAATTACACATAATCGCACATGTCTACATCCAGTTTTACAGGGTCGCAAGCGTGAAATGCCGCACCTTCGTGGACCATAACCGGGTAAGTTTGTGATCGAGGATGTTTTGAGCACGAACATAGCGGTGGCGCTACTCATCGGCCCATTTATTGCTTCCTCAATTGCTATACAATAGGATTTCTGTGCAAGCGGGTCACGTCCCATGACATGAGATGCGTTCTTGATAAAGTTGTAAATCGATTATCATCATCATTCTACGAGTTTTCGTGGGAACTCTCGCTGTTGTCTACTACGGTCGTATGTCTGCTTCTGCACGTTCAAAATTCAAATTCCCATTCTCCAATCATGACGGAGATATCGCGGGCCGATGCGTAAGCGCCCCTAGGGGATAGTCCGGACGGGCTCCTGCGTAGGAGTTGCCGATTATGACGTGGTCGCTATAATCTAGTAGGTCATTGAGAGCAATGTAAGAGAGAATGCGTACCTCAGCGAGGCATCTTGGCGACTTTTTGTGCATCTCAGCGTGGATTGACGCGCTAGTAAGAGTGTCCCCAGCATGGTAGAAAGTTCGTGAAGACGGAGAGCATGTGGGGATTCGACTCCACTACTGGTGTCTTTCTTTATAGCTCTCGTTCTTCCACTTGCATCAGCATACTGTAAACTTACTGACTATAAAAAAAAAGTTGCCGAATAATCTATCGTTAGGTTTACTTGGCTGTTGTTAGACGTGCATCGGTTGTGTTTAAGCACAATTTCTTATATATATATATATCTGTCTCTTTCTTTCCCCTCCCCCAAACCTGCATTATTTACCGCGTGTGCCATCCCACAGGCGCTCTCAATAATTATAGACGGTTGGTCACTCTGCCATAGAACGGCCTAAAAAGTCTAGGTCAGGTGAAAATTTTATCGGAGCTTGCGACCCGAGCTCTCTGAGACATTTGCGCCTGAGTCAGTGTCTAATTGCGCGTGACTGCCAAAGAGGTGGAGAAGTAACAGCCATCCCTGTCGGCATACATCAAAGAGGGACATTAGACGAAAACGCTGTGAAGTCTTTCACCCGTGAATATCAGATTGTCTCTCTATGTAAACTCACTGTCCGGCTGTACGATAATTTTTCTAATTTTCTGTAGAGAAGTGCCCTAGCCAACCATCGTCTCGAATGATATCGTTATCTGCCCTGATTTCTTGAAAACGGGAGGCTTACGCCCTTTTTGTGACGATTATGAACAGCATAAGTGTCACAAAAAAATGCGTACGCCTCCCGTTTTCAACAAATCAGAGCAGATAACGATATCATACGATATGATGGTTGGCTCAGAGCGTGTTATACGGTGAAGTTCATTGCTAAGAGTGTGTTTCGCCCAAGTCGCAGATACCTTCCGGCATCGATCTGCATCGATTAATAGATGATCAATAAGTGATGGATTGAGCGTTGGCTTCATGAAGAGTGGCTCACGAATTTCTGAGTCAAGGAAAGCGCTGCGTCTGAATGGAGTGAAACCGACTGCCAAGGAAAATAATCTTTGAAGAGGCTAGTAAAATTGATTATTTACGTATCGCCCTCAGTAAAACTAGTACAATAACGCATTTCCAACACGCTCACGATAATGATAGTGACGATAATAATGCGCACGGAAATTTGGTTCCTAAGAAAAAGTAACGAACGCTCCGACTCAAATTAACGTGCGCCGTTGGAAAGAAGATGGATGATCGTAAATATCTAGGAGGGTTTTAAAGGCATTCCCCTTCCTGTCTGATAGCCCCATTAATTAAATCTCACAGGGAAACTCACCATCTTTCTTCACCCGGGCGATATAAACGTTCCACGCCCCATATCAATTTTAACCGAACTGTAAACAAGTTCGAAACAATGTTCATCCGTTCCGCCTATCCTCGCGTGCTATGGTTGCGCCGAGGTGGATTTCAATTGGGAAAAGCCGAGACCGCATAATTTGACATGCTATACTTTACGGCTGTTTTAGCAGTGCTGTTTTCATGCGTTCCTATTGCCGTTCTCTGCCGTCGTAATCCTAGTTTTGCTTTATCTGCCAAAACGCTCTCTTGAGCACAGTGTTGCTCTCATAATGCTCTGTGGGTTTACGTACTCGTCGCGGTGGGTAGAAACGGAGGTTCCCGAACACTGCATTTTTGGTGATGGTATACCTAATTGGGGGGAGAGGGGGGGGGGGGGGTGAGACACCTGTAATGAAAGCGTATCGACCATGACCTACTAGATTATAACGACCACGTCATAATCGGCAACCCCTATGAGGATCCCGTCCGCACGATCCTCTAGGGGCGCTACTCATCGGCCCGCGAGATCTACATCGTGATTGGACGATGGAAATTTGAATTTTGAACGCGCAGAAGCGGACGTACGACCGTAGCAGACGACAGCAACAGCTCCTGTGAAAACGCGTAGAATGATGATGATAATCAACTTTAGAAAGAAGTAACTCTCGTGTGACATCCACCGCTTGTACAAAAATACTAAGGTAAGCTGAAGTACAAAGTATTGTAGAAGTTGAGGAAGCAATAAACGGGCCGATGAGTAGCGCCACCGCTAGCTTCCAAATGCGACGATGGGAAGGGGTGTCTATGATATGGTCGCTATAATCTAGTAAGTCGTGGTATCGACTATGTATTGTTTTCTACCAGCAAATAATAAGGCGCTGCTGGCCGGTTTCACGTCAGTTCAGGCAGGCAGGTCCCATCGGCCTCCTGGATTTTCATTATTTTTTATATTTAGAAGCTCATCGCACATGATGACCAACAGCGGTAAAACAAATAGTTTCTACGGAATAGTTTTCGCGCAAAAAAATCGAGAAAATCCAGCACTGAATTCGAGTGTTCCAGTTTTGTCGTGTTTGCGCGCGTATATCTCCCGAGTCTTAAAAGTTACTGCAGTGAAATTTTTTAATGCTTGAGTATACCTACAGGCCAGCAGTCCGAACGCAAATTTTGGCGCGCTGGAGCAACGCTCTATGCTATAAAAAATGAGAAACATGCTCTCTCGCGCAGTTTTGTCCCAACTTCGACTCGTGATTTCTCTGGCTGTAGACATTACTCACTGCCATATTTGGTATCAATTCACTCAGCTTTTAATGCTCTTTCATCTGATATATGTATTGCGCATATACCCCTACAGGTATCCGCTGAAACATGGAAATGTTAAAGTATATCTCGAAAAAACAAGGATTTTGAGCGTCCGTTTCTCGAAAAGGCCCCTTTTTATTTCATTTATATTTTGCCAGGACATGGTCCGATGTTAGACCTTTCATCTTACGCAAAAAAATTCTGCTTCAAAAAGCGTACACTGGCGATTAGCGCGTTAAAACGCGGCCCTAGTCTGCGTGCGTACGTGTCGGAGCCCGGCTGCCGGTATACCGCGGGATGGCGGGCCTCGAGTCGATGCTCCCTTTGTTTGGGCAAGGTTGTCTGGCCTTGTACCTGAGCTATTCGTCACCAAGTTTCACACGTCCTGCTCAAGAAATAAATCACGCCTGGGAGTTAGTTATTTCCAACAAAGCATCTGAATGAAATTCTACGTTGCCGTAAAGCAGTATTTCAACGGCTAGGTCAAACCCAATGGTCAGCGAAGGTAAAACCTCACTCTTGAAAGCTCCGCACACGGAGATACCAATACTGTACAAATAAATATGGAGTCAGGAATTGCTTTTTCCAGGGTTCCCCCAAGTTCCTGCGAAGCTTGCTTTACTTCATTTTAGAAGTTATGCTGAGGGCTTTTAGCACAAAACGCGTGTTCTGTGCTGAACTTGCAGCAGTACATTTCTTCTCAGAGCTAGGCAAGTGGGCGGGTTCTTGCATTTGTCATAGTAACACTAGAGACGTTCAGAGCAGAGTCATACGAGAGACGCACCTAATGCACTTCAATTTCGCTCAAAACTGCACAGTAGCCATGCCGAGCGAAATACAAGCGTGCCACTGGGGAAAACAGATTTCCATATTCACATGTGCGGTAACAGCTGCACGGAAACGCACAGTTTTGGTGTTGTGAGCGAAGGCTTGTGTCACGATTCAGCACAGTCACTGTTGGCTTCCATAGGTATTGAAGAATGGCTTGACGAGAATGTTCCTGTTGCAGCTAATGATTTACGTGTCAGATGGAGCTGCGAGCCATTTTAAAAATCGGCATAGGCTCTATGAGCTCTCCAAATCTACTTTTGCGAACGCGACATGGCTGTTCAGGAACAGGCCGCGATAAAAGTGCGTGTGACAGATCGGTGGAATAATGAAGCACCATGCCACGACGCCTAACTTGCGTTCACTCGAGCAAGACGTCATCTTAGAGTCACAAGATATGATAACGTGTTTGCCAAAACACTTAACGCGCGTCCATTTACTCCATGTACGGGATGAGGACGTGGCTTCTTTTCGAACGCAAAAGAAAAGGGAATAGGTAAACGTATACCACATCAAGGTGGCATACAAGGTTCGCATGCGTGGCAAAGTAAGACATCGGAAAGTCGAGGCCGAGAAACATTCATAGCTAGTACCGTGGACAGTGAATGTAGAAGGGTGACGTTTTCATAGAAAGTGGGTGAAATCATTTGTCGCTGTCATTGCAAAATACTGCTTTTTCGCAGTCCTGTAAATATATCGCCTTAAACTACCACTTTTGATTACACAAAGTTGTCCCTTTCTTGTACGACATCACAGAAGGCACTAGCGGTATACCGGCAGCCGGGCTCCGACACGTACGCACGCAGACTAGGGCCGCGTTTTAACGCGCTAATCGCCAGTGTACGCTTTTTGAAGCAGAATTTTTTTACGTAAGATGAAAGGTCTAACATCGGGCCATGTCCCGGCAAAGTATAAATGAAATAAAAAGGGGCCTTTTCGAGAAACGGACGCTCAAAATCCTTGTTTTTTCGAAATATACCTTAACATTTCCATGTTTCCGCAGATACCTGTAGGGGTATATGCGCAATACATACAGGGTGTTTCAAAAAACGTGTCATTCGGACTTTATAAAAAAACGGGGCGACGGTAAAATACGGGGTAAACGGCACTTGTGTGGCAACTGAATTTGCCATCTTGCAAAAATATTTTCATCTGATTTTAATTAAAAGAAATTGAATTTCTTTAATTGAACTTCAAAATTTCCCAGGTCAACCTCACGTTTTTTTTACAGAATTAGAGAGCCCGTAGCGAACTTAGTCAGAACCACCAAGAAATCCGCTCGATATTGCAAAGGGAACTGCCCAAAAAAAGCCCCGAAGTTGAGGCTTCAGAGTTTCGGGTATTCAACAGCGCACCAAATCAGTCGCAAAGATGCGCGAAGGGCAGGACATGTTCCTGCCCCCACGGAGCTAGAACAGTTTATCGCCGGACCGGCGTGCAGCACAAGACGCGCCGATAACAAGGCGGGTGACATTCCACTATACGTTGATAAGCGGCAAACAAAAATGATTCCGCCTCTTTTTTCCCGCCCTGCTTTCTTTTTCTGCCTTCTATCTTTCATGTGGGCAGGAGCAAGTCCTCCTCTCCACGAATCTTTGCGTCTGATTCCGTGCGCCGTTGAATACCCGAAACTTTGAAGCCTCAATTTCGGGACTTTTTTTGGGCAGTTCCCTTTGCAATATCTAGCGGATTTCTTGGTGGATCTGACTAAGTTCGCTACGGGCTCTCTAATTCTCTAAAAAAAACGTTAGGTTGACTTGGGAAATTTTGGAGTTCAATTAAAGAAATTCAATTTATTTTAATTAAAATCAGATGAAAATATTTTTGCAAGATGGCAATTTCAGTTGCCACACAAGTGCCGTTTACTCCGTATTTTTTCGTCGCCCCGTTTTTTTATAAAGTCCGAATGACACGTTTTTTGAAACACCCTGTATATCAGATGAAAGAGCATTAAAATCTGAGTGAATTGATACAAAATATGGCAGTGAGGAATATCTACAGCCAGAGAAATCACGCATCGAAGTTGGGACAAAACTGCGCGAGAGAGCATGTTCGACATTTTTTATACAGTCAAACGCCTTTACAACGAAACTCAGGGGACAGCAAAAAAAAATTGCAGTAAAGGTATTTTCGTTAAAAAGGATGTCCATTATTGGACCTATAGGGCTCCAGCGGGACCGCAAAAAGAATTGCTGTAGTGGTATTTTCGTTAAAAAGGTGTTCGCTGTAAAGGAGTTTGACTGTATATCAAAGAGCGTTGCTCCTGTGCGCCAAACTTTGCGCTCCGACTGCTGGCCTGTAGGTATACTAAAGCATAAAAAAAATTCACTGCAGTAACTTTTAAGACTCGGGAAGATATACGCGCGCCAACACGGCAAAACTGGAACACTCGAATTCAGGGCCAGATTTTCTCGATTTTTTTTGCGCGAAAACTATTCCGTATAAAGTATTTGTTTTACCGCTGTTGGTCATCATGTACGATGAGCTTCTAAATATAAATAAATAATGAAAATCCAGGAGGTCGATGCGACCTGCCTGCCTGAACTGACGTGAAACCGGCCTGCTACTAAATCAATGTACTCATTACTCATTTCATTCCAAAGCAGTTTTTCCGGAATGCATTATATTTCTGCAGGGATCAAATTTTATTCTTTCAATTTAATTAATTTATTTGTTTGCGTCACCTACTTGTTTTATTTGTTACGTTTTTGACTACCTCTGTGTACTCTTTTCTTCAGTTTGCATAATGAGCTGAAACATTCCCGACACACATCTTAAAAACCACGGTACATCGTCTTTATATATATTTTCCCCGTACAGGATTACCACTCGTTAGTTGACCGCGAACGAGGCATAATTAAGGACGACGCCGTTATCGTACTAAAGATGGCATAGTCGAAAGTGCGGTAATTAAGTATGGATGTCACGTGTTGTGTCACGTTGTTGGTTCGGACGTTTCGAACCTTGAAAACTTTATGCCTCTAAAACCCCCGAGATTAGGAAGTTAACAAAAAGAGAAAAAGAAGAAGAACAACAGACTTTTTGGAGCCTTCCTTGTCTTCTATCGCGTGATTATAGGTAATAATTGGTGTTCTCCTGCTTTGTTGCCTTTGAATAGAGGGGTCGAATAGCAGAACAACAACAACAAATAAGTAATGATGATGTAGCGAGAATAGCAGAAATAAAGTGGGGTCAACGCAGAAGTTATAAATAACACCAGCACCATTTTAGTCGTCAAGTTAACGCGAACAAAAAGAAAAGTGATTGTACAGATTATAGCTCGGATCGAAGTCAGAACGCTGCGCTGCTGTTACAAAGATGGCGCCATATAAATGCAAGGTTTATAGACATACGGAACTTGCGAGAAGCAGAACGAAAGAAACAAAATGCAAGCGAGCTGATGTAGGTTATACTTATATAGTTGTTGGTCGTATTTCCTTTTGAGTCTGGGGAGATATGCACGAAGGACAGACAGCAACGGACGAGACAGGTCTCGTGTCTCTGTCCGTGTCTCGTGTCCGTGACTCTCGGTCTTTTTCATGGATCTATACCAGCTAGCCTGCACCCTTTCCCTTGTTACATCATGCGTTTGTGTCCGTCCTTTCTGCATATCTCTCCAATCCCAGGGAAATCTTACCAACAACTTGTTAAATGGTTCGCTGCCACTAGCAGGCATGTCTGAGGAGGTAACAATTTCTCCGCTAAGTTGCAAGTGCACGTCGGTGCCCTCCTGTTGCTAACGATGTTACCTAGCTTCTTTGGCTGCATGGCTTGGACCACCGTTCATGGGTTGGACCACGATAGTTGTTTAGTGGTGGGTTTGTTAATTGCCTCACAGCTTCTAATACCCTGCACTCACTGACGCAGCATCCACATCGCGCCCAATCGTGATCAGGCTGCGATCGTGATCACCCTTACGTGCGGACAAAGTGTGTCTCCGCGATCTGGATTAACACCGCAGACATTTCCTCAACGTTCTTGCTTCAACGCTTGTACGAACGTTGAGGAGCGTTGAGGACTGTAGCGCGTACCCAAAGCATTACTTTTTTTTTATTCCATGTTAGCGCTGTGAAGCAACTGTGGCTATGAGCTGCGTACAGATGTGGACCAGATGAAGAGAGGACAGGGGGGTTAGCATGGCGTCCTGGGCCGACTTCAGGGGGAACTGTGCCGACATTCGTCTGGAAAGTCTTCGGTAGACCCAGGGAAAACCTGAGACAGCACAGCCGGTGGTAGGATTCGAACCCACCACCTCCCAGTGTTCAGCACGACCTTGGCTACCACCAACGAGCGGGACGCCTTAACCCGCTCGGCCATGCCGCTGGTCCAAAGCATTACTGACGCTTCTGAGGACACCACTGAGGAGTCTCCTCAACGTTCGTGCAAGTGGTGGACTCCGTCCCTTTCCCTCGTGTAACTCAGACACTTTGTGTTGGTACAGCTTCTTTTTCTTTTGCAGTGAGCGTTTGTATTTGCCAGGTATGAACAATGCTCAGGGCTTTCTCTTCCCGTTTGAGAGCCTGCCAAGTTGCTTTTCTTTAGAAAGCAATCTCCAATCAGACGCTAGTGTGCTCATTAGATCTCTTCTCTGGGTCTCGGTTCCCATCATCAACAGAAATACTCTCCCCTAGCAGTCTACCTGGGGTAATGAACTGTGCATGCGAGCGATGTTTCCTTCTTGTCGACCTCGCCATACACACGCGAGTCGCTCATCACAGGAAGGTCAAAGGAGAAAACAAGGCCCGATCTTTCGCGCAAATATCGATCGGGCGTTCGCGAAATATGGCGCCACCTACCGCCCAGTGATGGCGCTTCTATCTCGCGTGCGTCTCAAAGATGGCGCCGCGCGCGCTTTGTGCGCGCAGCACGTTTCGAGAGAGCCCAAGTTCAGTTTGTGTGTAGCGCCGTGAGCTGTCGCGTCGGACGCTGAGAGCTCACGGCTGGATGCGGAGCCAACTTCGGTGACAACATTTACCAGCTGGACACCGTCGAGGGAACGCTATTGGAATATATTGTTCCTGTGGAATGGAGAAGGGTCATTACGAAGGGATCGACCCTAACGACCTTATTCAGTGGATAAATCCTGCTGGATAAGCACACGCCCTCCTATTGTCACGTAGGTGCATTTTACTTTCGTTTTGTCGCCTTCGTATTTTTTGTTTTTTAACTTAGCACGTTGATTGAAAACGGAAAAGAACTTGCGATGGTGTACCCGTTTCATGACAATTGTTTGAAGTGAACAAGTCTGGCGTGTAGGATCAACACTAAAATTTGCTCTTGACGCTTCTGCCTCGTCTGCAAACATCTATAGAACGTAGAGATATATCTAGATGGAGCACGATGAGTCAAAATGAATTATACCGCACTTTCGTTATTTTATCGAACGCGCTTGCTATAATGGTTGTTTCTCTTTTGGTTGTCTCGCGAATATCCTCGGATGTACGATACATCCGCATCATAACTCACGATAACACTCTCCAAATCAACCGCACAAGAGCGCGTCACCTTTGAGCGGTTCTCAACATACTTCTCCACAAATATATGTCCAGATATCCTGCTGGCATTGTTCATCGATGCTCTGTTCTCGTTTGAGGTTATAATATGCGTCCTGCATGAAGGGACACTCCACCAGCAATTGCATGTAACGCGTTGTTTTCTTCGCTTAGAAGTAAAGTGGAACTGTCTGCCCGTTTTGCTGTTTATCTATACGCGGTATACCTGTACGTGAGTAGCAGGTATTCCGCTTGGCTTAACACACGCTCGGCTAAACTAAGCGAAAAGGACATGAACGTTGAGACCACGGATGTTTCTCTGCGCCTGCGAACGGGATAGTCTTTCTTTTTATTTATTTTCGATGGCGAAGCTAAAACATCTGCCGTCTAGTGTGTCACGTGATCCACTCCGCACTGGAAACACAACCGGACAACACATCCCCCCAGGGGGGACATACGTCTATTACGGAAAGGTCAGTCATACCAAAGGTCGGCTTGCTACTCCTAAAAAAAAGAAAGAAAGAAAAGAAGACGAAGAAAGAAAACTCCACCACCAAATCTAATACTGTCAAAGTGGTTAATTCGCTAGCGGCACGTTTTTGGTTGTGCTATATACTGTACCACGGACCTGATCTGGATGACAATGCTGGAAATGTAATGCTTGGCCATGATATCGGGAATTTGCGGCGCTTCTACGGTGTCTACGTAGTATCAATCCTTTGCTTGGAGAACTGGATAAAAACGATCACGCATACATTGTCGATTTGAGAACCAGGGTGGAATGACGGAATGCGTTGAGGAATCGATGTCCAGTGGTGTAAATTTTATCAAAATGTGCCAAGAGTGTACTAAAATAGTGCTACAATAAAACGCGCAACCAACGGTTGGTCAGTTCTACTAACCGAAAAACTCATTCCAGCAATAAATTACAATTTTTTCTAGACTGGAAATATTTTAGCGCTTTTAAAATGTTTCGCGAGACCTGAGTTTCGCGGAAAATTGAGGTTCGCCAAGATTGTTACGTTTACTTTATTCTACAATACGTTTCTACAATATTACAATTTCTACAATATATTCATTTACTATCGCCTTCACGGGTGTCTCGATTCTCACGTGGCGAATTTACCCATTCATCATCATCAATTTATCTATCGTTGTTGCTGATTCTCTGCAGCGCGCATGTTGAAGACCCCGATGACGGCCTACTCCATATTCAGCACCCGCTTCGCGTCTATCTCCACCTTAGAAAACTCAGAGACCATTTACGTGTGCTAGCAACAGCGGCGCACGATAACTCTGCGGCTTTTCGCCGATTTAATCCGTTCTACGACCCGCCATCCGAAGCGCCAAATCCCCGCTGTTGAACATTTGACATCTTGTACGCGTCGTTCCGGATTATCGGCGGCTACTTCTTCGATAAGCTGCAACGACTTTGTTGTATCTCTGTTCTGCCGACCCTTCGTGAAAGAAATCTAGAGCCTGATGAACTTTCTTTGTCCGGATGTATTGTGCGCAGTGAAGGGGATAAGGAAGTGTCCGACGAAAGTAAATGATGCGAGCAGACGGACGAGAACTGCTCCAACGAATTAGGCTCGCTTCGATGTAATCACAAAGAGCTGACCAATCTTTTCTATCCCTCCCGATAGCTTTCCTGTCCGACTCACCAAGAGTTGAGGGGCTGCCTTCGAGGGCCCGTTATCATGATGATGATAGTGTTCGTACCAGAGGCGTAGCGAGGGGGCATGCATACGAGATGGCCTGCGTAATATGTAGGCCTCTTCGTATGCATGGCGCCATTTCTTTCACATTGGCTCAGGTTGGTTCACTGAAGTACTCAAAAATTCACTGGCGATCTAGCGGTAAATGCGAGAGACATGCGCGTTAGCATTAACCACCTTTTCCGGTCCATACTTGACTTCCGGGTGTCCACTTCCAGTTTAAACCCAACTTCCGGTTGTCCACATCCCGTCTATACTTGATTTCCGGAATGCGTTTCCGGTCCAACTCGGCTTCCGGTTCTCCATTTCTGATGTAACCTGACTTCCGGTTGTCCACCTCCAGTCAATGCTTGATTTCCGGTTTGACACTTTCGATTACTATATGTAAGTCGATTTAATTAACCTTTAATGAGTCTCAACTACTTTCAATTGCCCTGTCATTACCCTTGAATTACCCTAGGTAACCGCAGGTTACCCGAGGTAATCTTGAATTCCCGTAATTACGTTTAATTACGTTTACTTGCCTTAATTACTCTCAATTCCTCTTTAATTGACGTTACTTACCATTAATTACATTTAATTATCTCCGATATAACCTGCGGTTACCTTGGGTATTCTTTAATTTCACTTCATATTTCGCTTAATTACATATATCTTTCATTCATTACCTTTAAACTCAACTTTCTCGTTTTAATTGCCTTTAATTACCTTCCATTACTCTTACCTCTTACTCTTAATTACCTTCGACTACTTCAATTTCAAATCATTTGCCTCCATTTACATTTACCCTCTTATTTTCCTTTTGCATGTCCACTTATACTGCGTCTCGGTGAGGCTTTACCATCCCACACACGGACACACACACACATACAAACAGGTTTTTTTTTTTTCATTTTGACACTCCTAATGCTAACGCATTAATAACTCACCATTTCGCCTCCTAAACTCACCTTGACAATTTGTACAAATGCGTTGCTAAACAGCACACAGAGCGTCATTCACTTTGGCACTGGTCAGCCAGGCTTCCTTCCCTTTTCTTTTGTGTGTGTGTGTTGCCTTCGTTCTCCCCGCTCCCTTAGAAGCCCCAGGCCCGGTCGCACAAGCCTGAAAGTTTTGGTCTGGCACGGCGCACCAATTGGAAATGAATGTCGAGCAATTTATAAACCAGGAAGGCACATTATGGTGCAGTTAAAGGGTTGGACGAATGCCAGGACTGTAGTGGAAAGACAGCTACGACAATGTACGGACGACTGGGAAAAGAAGCACTTCAAACATCTTACTCTATACAGAGACACTGGGATCAGGCTGAACGCCTACACAGGAGATTTTTTTTACGCTTCTGAAAAAAAGAGGTGTCTTTGTACATAGACACGCGTTTTTCTTTTTCTTCTTTTTTTTTTTGCTTTTTGTTTTGTCATTCTGCAGGCTCAACTGAAAGCTGTAATAACAGCGTTTAAATTGATGTTTGCGAAACACGTACACATCCGAAACGGTGTTTTAAATGGGATGCACCCGCTGAAATGTTGTTTCGAATACACCATTTAGAATGGTATTTTACGGAGCACCCTTCTGTATGGCGCGAAGCTTACACCATGCACGAAAGTGTGTACCATGGGACACCGTTTCACCCGAATTGTGTAAAAAAAAAATTACTGTATAGCTATTGGTTAAAAAGAATTCGATTGACGTGATGAACCCAAATGGTGATGAACCCCACTTGCAATAGCATTCTAGCTCGGTGTGTCAGAACGTCATGTGCCCAACACAAGACCATCGGTGGAGACATCTCCCTGCAATGGATCCCCTCCCACGTCGGCATTAGTTGCAGCGAAAAAACGGACCAACTAGCATCTGCTGCACACCACAGCACTAGCCCTAGTTTGCCAACCCCGGAAGATAGCGACAGAAAATTGGTCATCAATGAGATAGTTCTTATGCAGCACCCTGGGATCCGGGACGTCCTGGAAAATCATCGACTTGATCTAACGCTGAAAGGACTTTCCCGCAGTATACAAACTCTGCTCTTCAGGCTGCGAGCATCACTAAATCACAATTATTCGAGATTGGCTCTCTAGACAGCGCAAACTGCATACATTGTCAGCAAACTGAAACTATCGAGCACATCCTATTGCATTGCTGTGCATATGCTGCGGTGCGGGAGAAATACATTGGCCATGGCAGGAACTGTACGGTGGATGATGTCATACATCCCAGAGGCTCTTTGACGGAAAGACACTCCAAAATTCGCAGCCTCGTCTACTTTCTCCAGGAATCTGGCCTCGCTCAGAGGCTATGAGTACTGCTCGGACTTCTCGCCAATTCTGCAGTGACTGCCCTAGATCTTAATTTTCGGCCGTCATCATTCCTTCATCTGTTATCACACCATCTCATCTCATCCTGGCTACAGTCGTGACGCAGCCCACATACGTGAGGCCAACAACGGCAAGCTGGTTTGTCGTCGCCACCACTACCAACAGTAAGGGTCAGTCTGAATGAGACGAGATCATCGTTGGAATTTCTAATGACGCAGTCGTCGGAGAATACTATATTGTACTCCCGCATGGGTAGGGAATATACTAATGGGAACGATGTTTTCAAAACTCACGTTCCATGTGTAGTGACAAAATCACTCATCCTCTTTAGCACGCATAAAACTGCCACTATTAATACCCGGTAACATCTTATCAACAACCCTGGCACACGGGCAGTCTTCAACTACCATTGAGATCAATGGTAATTGAAAATGCATGTAGCACCACCTAGCGTGTAATGTCTCAACCTATCAGGAAACATTGGACCCAATGCTCGTTCAAAAGTAGACGCTTGGTGGCGCTACGCGCATTTTCAATGGTCGTTGGTTTCGATGGTCATTGAGGACTGCAGTTGTGACAGGGTTAAAAGACGGTTCGAGAACACACATTAATACTCGAGTCGACAGCAAATTAAGCTAATTGCGTACGGGAGCGATTCGTTACCGATGCATAAAACTCACACAGCACGGGGCTGTGCTATCTCACATTCCGCATCCATCCCGCATTTAATGATTCCTTAATGGTGTTAATCGTATCATTCCAGAGAGTCATTTCTCATGCTTCCTTAGTCTTCGTTGACATCGCTGACAACCAGACGAATGGTGACGAACATAACATATAAAGAGAAGAGAAAGAGCAACGTTGACCGTCTCCTAGCCATAGCCAGATCATATTGGACGAGACGAATGATTGGATCGTGTTGACGTTTCCGGGCTCCATTAACGGGTGGCAGTCACTTACAGATCATGCCCTATCTCTCGACCCAAGATATACGCCCCGTGGTGGGTGTACTTGTTCAGCGCCCGACCGATATGCCCCTATATATACTCGTGACCGAGCATATTACGGTATATACTCCAGGGTAACCTGAAGTGGGCTTGCCAGATGTTAGTGAAGATCGAGACTGACTTTTTTCTTTATGCATTGTCTCTTATCTGCTCGCTGTGTGCTCTGTGCGGTTAATAATCAATGAGTACGTTGCAGCGTATCCACGAGGAGATGTGTATCGTATAAACCAGGCGCCGCTATTTTTACTCGCCGGCTTCTCCGCGCAGCGTAATCACGCAGAGGACCTCGATATTGCCGGATGCGAAATCCCCGATCTCGAAATTGACGTTCTCGAAACAGTCAAGAAGAATGCTCTTATCGCTTCGTTTTTAAAAACACGACATCACTATTTAACCACTCAAATTTACGGGTTTTCGATGTCTGTCCAAGTCGTTTTAGCGAACGAAAGGCACATTTTAGCAGCCGTTAGGCTTAGCAGGGCGGACGAATGAGCACCATTTTGCTTAGTTTATTGTTAGGTTTGTCCGGTTTCGGTGTCTGCGTTTTTATGTCCAGGTTAGTCTTCGTTCGCCGTCGACAGTTTCCCGCGCGCGACTATGCATTTTGTAGTGAGATAACGTTGATTTACGGTAGTTTATTTTGCAACGGGGATTTCGATCACTTTATTTCGAGGTACGCAATCTAGAGCAGGGTGTCTCGGCAACGAAATGCATTGACATTTGCAGGAAGCATTGGCGCGTGTAATTTGTTGCTGTCTTTGCTTCTCCTAATGTCTTTTTCATATACAACCGTCGTAGATAACAAACACAAATCTGGGCCCCGACCTTCAACTTTCACATAGCGATCATTATCGTTATATTTAAAGTTCGCGCATTCTCAAGCCGCTTTGATAGGCTCGCGCGAGAGTTCGTGGCGAGTTGGCCGACAGCGCCGCAGAAGCAGCTCTCTCGTCTCGAGACGGACGCGTATTGCACTGCTGAGGTCGGTCCGTACTTCGACGCCTCGTGACACCTCTCGCTACACGCCAATGGACCGCTGACATTCTCCCCCAGCCATGCTGAACAGAGTTGATCCAGCGCTTGGTTTCCGCATGCCTCGACATATCTCTCGTCAAGATGCCGCATTAGTTCATCGAATGCGCTTTCACAGCACAGTGGCGTTACCGCTTGAGGCAATTTGACTTTCCCCACTGCAGTCACTGCGGTGCTCTAGAAGATCTAGAGCACATTCTTCTCCATTGCCCACACTCCCAGCCTTTCCGAATCGTACTTTCCGGATCCCTTAACGAGCTGGACTCTCGCCCCCTCCCCCCCCACCTTCTCTCACAAAATTGCTTGGTCCTTGGCCACATCCAGCACACCAACGCTCTGCCCTCAAAGCTCTCACCACCTTTCTGGATACCATAGGACTTCGACACTTATTGTGTTAAGGGGCTCATTATTTCATTCCCCGCATCACCACCAGCAATGGGGTAGAGTATGGCCCTCGGCGATGAAACTCCCCAGTCATCGTCTTGTAGAGTGCTTAGCGTGCTGACCATGTCACGTCGAGACTGCTAGTCTGATTCGGATCCCGGTACCCGCGGCTGTGCTGGCTGGGGTTTTTCCTTGGTTTTCCTCAATCGCCGCCAGACATATGTCGGCACAGTTCCCTTAGTAGTCGGCCCAGGAGGTCTATTCTCCTAGAGCGTTAGTCGTGACGTTACTCATCTCTGTGAGGCCGACAACGGCAAGCCGTGTGTCATCGCCCATGCCCGTCGTTTCTCTGTCCCTTCACGTTACGACCGAAGCGCTTCGTCTGTCAATTCGCGAAGTTTCAAATCTTTCATAAGTGAGCTTTCCCTCGGGGCCTCGGGCCATGCGGCGGAGCATCCTTTTCAGGCGATTATGATATTTAAGCAGAACGGGCGAGTGATTTCTTTGCTTATTCTTCATCTTCTTTTTCCCTTCTCTCGTCGTTGTTCCCATTATCTCACTTTGAGCGAGAGTCATTAAGAGCTTAAGACCTTAACCTTTTTATCTCAGTCATAGCCCGTTTGTTACTTTCGAAATCCTTTTACTTAGAGAGAACGCTCGCGATCAGAGGAGACTCCATTTCGCGAGCCCGCGCACGCGGGGCTGCTTTGAACATCAGCGAGGCGTGCGCGAACTTCGTTGGCTCTCTAAAAAAAAAAAAAGGAGAGAGATCGGGCAGTCGTATTCCAACCCGAGTGGGTTTGTTCGTAACCCTGATTTACGGTTGTAGACTGTATTTGTAATTCTCCCGACACAGAACCACATCAGAAAGTGAGAGATTTTTCGTTGTACGAGGGGAAGCATGCATAGGTAGTAAACATAGACTGATGTATGTGCGAGGCTGAGACGCCTATCCTTATACATCATTCCTTTTTTTGGCGGTAACAAAGTAATGCCTCTTCGCATAAAGGCTGACATTTTGCCTGGGAGAGAAACATATCACTGCGCGAGGCTCAAAATAGCCTTTATACTATGGGTTGGCGATACGTCTTCAGTTGTTTCCCGTTGCCTTTTTTTTTTTCTCCCGGATGGGTATATATGATGATGATGATGAAGATGGTAGACGGAGCGGTGCACTTTGTGCGAGCCTCCGTTGCGTTATGCGTCTCTATGGGGCGTTCGGGAGGGAAGTCGAATTAACGTGGGCCTAATGGTCCTACAAGGAGAGGGCGTGGTTGTTTCTTTTGAACGTTCCCGTTAAACGCCACTGTGGCTATTGTTTGTGTGAATGTATGGTGACTGTGACTTATTGTTACGCCGTGTTCTGGCTATGTAATGGCCAGAGCGCTGAAGTACGTATTTCTTTTGTTCCTTTTTTGATCGAGATAGTGTGTCGCTTATATTCATTAGAACTTCAGGAGAGAACCTTACCTCCTGAAGTTATTATAGCTATTGTCGTACTGCGCGCTAACAGCTATAATAACGTCATAAGGTATGTAGTATATGGGTGCAAGAATGAGGGGCTGGCTCAAAGAAGTGTGCTCGTGCCTGCGATTCCTGATCAGGAACTGATATACTGCGTGTGCGGTACGCGGGGAGGAGCTGCTAGCAGCTGTGTCTGTGTCTGATGTGGAGGCTTCAGCATTGTCGGAACGATATCTGCGTTGTTCGTGGATGCGAAAAATCACCGCAAAGGTCGTGATATATCCGTAACCTTTGGGATGTCAGGAACATGTGAACAAAATATCTCGTTCCAAAACTGCTCAGATTTTATTCAAACGAATTTATTACGAAGCGAGAGGGCTCTGAAAGCAACACACATGCTGACATCATACAGCAAGGAGAATGCAGGTTTCGAAGCAGACGACAATGCTGGGTGACGTCACGGTATCCTCCTCCGGACGAACCGCCGTTGTATGGAGCTCTGTTTTCTGCTCTTGGCATTTCGGTTTCGGTTTGCTATTGTCATCATTTACGAATTAATTACTCCCGCAAAATGTATTCGGTATCGAGGGGGTGGTTCTTGTTCAGTATGATGCTCACCTAACTTTTTTTCTCTTTTTTAATCCTTGCGAAGTCTCCCTTTAAGAGACTGACTGCTTCTCCTGTACCGTTTATAAGGAGTTTTCGAGAACCAGCGGCGCGCTACGGTCAGTCGGTGCCATACACGTGTGTTCTACCGATAACGCATTGTACAGTTTACGAAATGGAACGTTTGAACAGTTCTAAATCGCGCCACAGCATCCCCCCATGGAATGTAATTCAAAGCGGCGGCAGCGGTCTTTTCGGATATTTTCTACGGCGGGTTTCTGACCTCTAGATTTGTATTTGTGTTTATTGATTTGTTGCGCCGCAACAAGAGCAGCGACGAAGCTGAGGCAAAAGGTAAGCTAGCTGCCTGACAAGGGTCCGATCTCCGTAACAACACATAATGAATAAAATACACTAAAACACACACATACACTTACAAGCATGTAGTAAAACCACTACATGCACTACATGAGGGGATTAAATGACAGCGACCTAGAAATGGTAATACTCCGCGAGGTTTTCGAGGAAGGGATGGTGGTGGCATTGAAAGGGCTCGCCGTTGTCGTCCTCACAGAGGTGGGCAACGTCATGACTAACGCCATGGGGAATGTGCGTCCTGGGCCGACTTCTAAGGGAACTGTGCCGACACGTGTCTGAAAGCGTCTGAAGAGAACCCAGGGAAGACCCAGGGTATAACGAGGAGGAGAACGTAGATGCCACGTCACCGATGACGTTAGAAGGAGAACTCGTTCTGGTGCGCCGGTCAGTGGGGGTAGGCAGGCGCTTTGTATCTTTGCCGCCGTAAACCAGTTTTGCTAGTTCTCCCGGAGAATCAGGGATAGAAGGAGCGGCCGAATCGTGATCGAGCCAGGAGCAAGGCTTCTTCAGAACCCCGAACAGCCGAGTAGCAGACGACAGCGGAGTAACAGACGACATTTCTATGGACCAATCAGCGAGCATTCTCCTTGTAGCGTCAGCGCGAGGTTCCAGGCAGATCACAGGCTGGTACTGCTCTCCACCGCCGCTGCGCACGATCGCTTTTTTGCGGCGTACTTTAAATTCAGTTTCTGCGATAATTATGACTCTGTGGTGTGAATTACTTCGCATGGTGCATCTTACAGTTTTATAGGAAGAAGACAGGGTGTTAAAAATGACTTACGTGCTACTTTAAAGAATATAATATCGATGAAATGCGTTTTAGGAAATAGTGTATACTCGCAGCCTTGCTGTCGATGACATTCTACAAGGGTCGTTCAAGGTTGACCGATACTTTCGTTCTTTAAATACAATGGAAACTTCGAGAAGCACCAAATACGTCACTTTACGGGGCCCAAACAAATAGTAACCGCTTGGGGCTAAATCTAGGCTGTAAGGGGTCTGGGGCACACCGTCCCAGCGCATTGCGGCCGGGGTTGCTATCGTAAAATTCGCCGCTTGAGCCCGGGCATTGTCATTTAGAAGTATGACCCTTCCGGACAACATCCCAGACATTTTCTTGCTAATTGCGTTACGCACGGCACCCTTTATCAACGTCGAGTAGTACTGGGCATCAATCGTGACCCCTTGCTCCAAGAAGTCCACATGGATGACACCCCGCGCGTCCCAGAAGACAGTTCCTGTGGATTTTCCGGAGACGGCTGCATCTTGCTTTTCTTTTGTGGCGGGGAAGCCCTATGTCGCCATTCCATGCTGCTACTTTTTGTCTCTGTGGTGAAATGTTGCATACAGGTTCTCATCACATGTGATGATTTATTGCAAAAATTCGTTCCCGTCGGATTGAAACCGGTTCAGCAGCTACCCAAAGACTGTCGTGCGCGCTCTCTTCTGGTCACAAGTGAGGTGCTGGGGAACCCATTTCGCACAGACTTTGCGAAACAGTAACAGTGATTGTCTCCACACTGCCGACACTAATATTACGCTGGGCCGCAATGTCCCGAACTGTTACCCGCCGGTTCTCGAGGATGGCTTGCTCAACGCCTGCGATGTTCACTGCGCGCGACTGCAATCGGACGTACGTGTCCATGCACCATTCGTACACTCTTCCCTTCAAATCATGTTGTTCCTCGTACGCTTCGATTGTAATCTTTGCAAAACCTCAGCTGGTTTGACGCTCTCCTTCACAAATAACGTTACTATGCATCGACGTTCCACAGCTACAGACGCCTGTACGTCGCCATGATAGTTGCCGCTGCTGTACGTGCCGTGTCACTTCGTCCTCCGAAAGTGTAACTTTCTGATTTTTCTCGAGCAAAAGTCTCGGTCATCCTTGAACGACCCTCGTAAATTCTTGAATCATGATGAAATTGGAACATATTTATTTTAATAACTGTAAATGTCGTCTTCAATTAAATTTCGTGCGTCTTCTATCATTTATTTATTTATTTATTTTTTGCGCTATAACTTCTCCGTATTCTGAGCCTCGTCAACTCTCCCTACTTGCAACCGACTTGACGTCAGCGACGCGTGGCTAAATTTTCGCAATATATCCACCCTGCGGACGCCTCATTCATCATCCTATTTGCTTCATATCGTGATACTGGCTGTTATAAATCATTTTCACAACGTGCGTAACGGAACTTTTTATTCCCAAGGGCAGTAGGGGAGGGTATTTAAGACGACGGTTGGTTCGTCGATCACGTCCCTGATGCATGTCTGTGATGAGTTGCGGACATTCATGAACAAAGAAATATCCTCTTTTAGTATGCGTCTACGGGGTAGCGGCGATACGCTTTAGTACACCTTCTCCTTGTCAGGTTCTTCGCTACCAATACAACGGGCAGCCGTTTCATATGATGACTGACTGTTCACGACTTTCTACACAAAAAAAAACAGGAACAATGAACAAAGCAGGCAGAGCACATTAAGCTCTCGCACTTTTAACCAACTTTATGACACAATCAGCAACACCCACCCTTATACACTTGATAATCCGCAGGAAGTAAAAATAAAAAAAAAACGATAAGGGCAAAGAAATGTGACACGGCGAGACAGATATAACAGTACAAAATTAACGGTTATTATCAAACATTATCAAAATGAGCTGAAGCATTCTTCGCATCACCACAAGCACTATGGTAGAGTATCGCCCCTGGCGATGAAACTCCGCATTCATCAGCTCGCAATAAAGTTGTTGTTGTTGTTGTTATCAAAATTAATGTAAAACCAAATATAAAAACTAACCTCCCCCCGCACTTGCCGAGCCGCGTACCTCTGGCAATCAATGCCATCTGCTTACGGGACAAAACCGCAGTGGGTGTACTAACACAATTTTGTTCCTGCTTCGTGATATGGCATGTTTCCACAACCTGTCTTGTATGGATGTCATTCGAAGTAAACAATACTTTAGTGCCAGAGAAATCCGGCTGGCGCTGAAGTATTGCTAATACTTTATTATAATAATATCGTGTAGAGGAGATAGTATTCCTCCACACGAGTCCCGATCGGCGGTGATGGAATGTCCCAGCGGGCAGATGTTCGTGGCCTCGCGCTAGGACGGTGCCGGTAGAACTGGCTGGCAAGCGTGCTGTAGCAGAAGCGCGTCTTCATCGTAGTCCATGGGCCGCCACATCCTTATAATTTTTTAATGCTTTAGAGTCCTCGGTACGCAAGAATCGCGGCGTGGTGTGTCTATAGCCACGGTGCGGTGCGCATGCGCGGTGAGTGGAGAGGGCAGGAGAAAAGGAGAGTGCGCGTGGAGAGCGCGACGCGGGCAACCGGCAGTGCAGCTGTGCAACTGTGGTGGTCGACAGGCTCAGATGTGTCTGCGTGGGCGCGCCATGGGTTATGAAAGCTGTGCGAAGGAGCGGCGGCGAAAGAAGGCTGAGGCTGCGAGACGCCGCCGACAAGCTGAATCGGAGAAAGCACGAAAGGCTCGTTTGGCTGCGAATGCTGTATTGCGTTATCTTTGTGTAGGGTCGTATAAAGGGTTGTGTAGCGTTTGCGAAAGGTTGTGTAGCGTTGTGAAAGGGACTTCCCAAAGTGTTTTCAAGTTTTAATGCTAACGCATTTCCGTCGGATCCACCAATAGATCGACCATGTTTTATTTTTTATTTATTTTTTTCCTGTGCATTATCAGGTGTATAAGGGTGCGTATTGCTGATTTTGTCTTAAAGTTGGTTGAAATTTCGACAGCTAGACGTGTCCTGTGTGCTTTGTTCATTGTCCCTGGTTTTTAGTGTAAAAAGTCGCCAACAGTCAGTCACGTACCAACCGTCCCCGTACTTTTCGTTGGTGTCATATGCGAACGTACTTGATTTAAGAACATGATAAGAGCAACGGAGATATGTGATGTAACGTTTCTTGTTCCGCGTTAGCTAGCGCCGCGAAGCGACTGTGGCAATGAGCGGCGTACAGATGTGGACAGATTTAGAGAGGACAGCAGGAAGGAGTGGGGAGCAGGGGGGTTAGTATGCGTCCTGTGCCGACTTGAGGGGGAACTGTGCCGACATTCGTCTGGAAAGTCTTCGGAAAACCCAGGGAAAACCTGAGACAGCACAGCCGGTGGTAGGATTCGAACCCACCACCCCGCAGTCTTCAGCAAAACATTGGCTACCACCAAGGAGCGGGACGCCTTAACCCGCTCAGCCATGCCGCTGGTGTGATACAATGTGATGACAATGATATGGAGTGTTTTACCGCTTAATCTCCGGTATCCCGCATAGTAGTTGATACGACTGACATGACATGAAGATGGGTGGAATGTACAGAGATATTACGGATGGAGATCTGTAGTTTCTCAAGTAAGCCTGGTTTCGCTAATAAGCTCATATAGTTGCTGCCAACATGATAGCATAAACGACCAAGTAAGGAAAATGATATACAACTTCTAGCGACGCAATTCGAAACCCCCATAGAGTGGAAAGTCGGGCTATGTTGTCGCACAGTCTAAGCGAAGAGCCGGGGAGAGCTCGTCCGGTGTTGTTTTCGTGTTTTCGCTCTCCGTTCTGCATGTACGAAAGGTACTCCCGAAATGCTAGAATTCATCGACGCGTACATTATTCGTTATTATGCTTAGTGTGTATTTCTTCGACACTACATTGTGTCGCGTAGCACAAATCACCAAAACTCTCACCTTGATCCTGAATACCGGTGTTTGTGTCACAGCCTCTATAGTGGGCACAATCACACGCTCACCCCTACAAACGTGGTACAAAATCGCATCCAGTTTTGCCGAGTTAGTCCCCATTACAGATAAGCATCTAAGCATGTGCATTTAATGCAGTTGGAAATGTTGCTGCGATGAAAGCAGGAGCGTTGCCTCACGGTCCATAGTTGATCCCTGGAGGACCCCCTTATTTCCTTTTTTTTTTTTTTTAAAGGAGATCTACACAACGTTATGCGGGAGAAATGAGGGCGCCACTCTCGCCTCTTCCGTCCTGGCTCCGTCCCAAATGGGCCTTTTATCGGCGGGCGACCTTATACCCTCCTCCTTATTTCTTTTTCATATTTTTATTGAAGTCCGGCACAGTGTTGTTTGGTGCCGATCCCAAATTCCGCTCGAGTATGAATTCCAGCTATGTTGCTGGCCATGACATATTTTTCAACTCTTTTTGATTGCTCCTTCCCCAGTTTCTGCAGGAATGGGTAGAAGAGAAGAGCTGGTGTGACAGACGTCGTGGTTGAGGAGATTTCTCGTGAATTTGAATGAAAAAAAGAAAAAAAGAAATTTTACATATCCCTTATATATGTGTCTTATTCATCGCTGAAACAGTTTTTATTGCTATGTTGAAAGATCTGTGCATTTATCCCGGCGATATTGGAAATGATCTTGAAAGATGGCGGATTCTGATCGTGGCATGATAAAAATATTGCCTCGAAAGAAGGGTCGTGACGCGGAAAGGATCAAAAGAAGGACATGTAACCAACATAGTAATAAAGCGCAACGCACAAGGAATAACATAAATCGGTGGTACACTGGTAACATACACACACGAAAAGTTTATCAGTGCAGCACATAAGGTCCTTTGAGCTTCGAAATTCGCGGAAAAAGACAGGGCTGAAATACTGTGTTGCAGACGCATTCGATTTTCAAATTTTTTTATACGGTTGCCTTAACATTGGTTACAGGTGCTCTCCAGTTTTAAGGCAGTAGGTTGCCTTGTGCGGTTGCGCAAAATAGCAAAGCCACACGCTGCCCCTCGAATTTATTCATCGGGCGCCGTAGCACAAAATTCCCCTTAGGGAACTGCATAGTGTTTGGGGAGCTCAAGGTTCCACAACGGCAGACCTCGCTAAACATCAACTTTGGAAAGCTATCAGATGGCAGGCTTATTTGGATTCACGTATATACGTGCACTAACGACGCTTTCAAATCCACGAAGAACTAGTATATTTCTCCTCGTTTCACGTTTTCAATTCCCGGAATGCAGGAAAGGTCGTTTCGCGTCAACAGCCCGCCGTCCTCCTATTGCACGACCAAATCCCACCTCACATATATATCTCCCTTGAAGGACTCCTATGGGAATAAAATCCCTTCTCAGAACCATCAACCATTCCGATGTTCAACCGCAATCTTGGAATATCATTGCCGGGAGTGCTCCTAACCACGGGTATACAATCATTTCAGGGAATAACCCTATTTCTCTGTAATGTACTCCACATTGTTATAGAGCACACAAAAGTTATATATATATATATATATCTGAGCCTTGGTCTCCCATAACTATACTACCTCAAAGCCGGATCATTTCACGTTGGCCGCGAAGTGGGACCTCGCATTGTGTTCCTGCGCAGTTCCTGTTTCCCTTAACAATGGGGTTCCTCGCTGCATATATTTTGAAACTGCACTCATTATTCAATCTCTTTGCATTAAAGGTACCGTTCCGCCCTCTCCTTTGAAATGCTCCGCGATTAAATACCGACGAATGGAGCGTTAGTTCTACCTCACAGCGTTTCAAACTCGAAGGCCCCTTTTCTTCCTTTTTTTTTTTTTTCATTTCTCGTATTGTGTAGCAGCTCTTTTTTTTTCTCTCTCTCTCTCTTCTTATGCACGCGGTTTATCTATGCTGTTTATCTTGTCTTTACCAATTACAATTCCTCTGATTGGTCGATTGATGAAAAAGTTAAAATACGGAGATGTAAGTCCCGACAAAATCGAGACAGGCTATACACCAGAACACGTGAATAGGAAAGGTAGAAAAACAAGACAAATGCAACCGCAAGATGTCCAAAAGACAATTCATCTCTAGATAGTTTATTATGTGTCTTAATCATGGAAGGGGGGGATATATTTATTAGACGAAAGGAAAAAAAAACGGGGGAAAGCCATCATGGAGGGTTAAATAAAGTACGGAGCTTGTAATGAAGATAAAATGAAAGAGAGGACTGTTAGGGAAGTAAACTATTCATTAGAGGACATTTGATACGATGAAAGTTTATACAAAAACTCACAGTTTGTCCATTTGTTTGCGCATAAATTGTGAAAATTTAAAAAAAAATATTTGATGTCTTCTCAACATTTCTAATGGCCCATACCGCCTGCTTAGCATCCTGTGTATGTGGATTAGCGAATTTTTGTTGCAGCCTAAACTTCGTTACGATAATTATATTTTCTGCTTTCTATAACAATTTCGGGGCAGCGTATGCACTTTTGTATCCGTTTTAGTAAATGTGCCTTCTATACAGTTAATTGCAATACCCAGCGATATCCGCGCAGACCAATAAAACGGCGAAACAGGGTATTGACGACTCACAGGAACGAGCTGTTTTGAATATTTTAGTAATTTACTTAAACGAATCTGGAAGCTGAAAATTTTTTACACGATATTTTAGCACTCCGTGCATCATCGACAAAAGCTCCAGCGTCCGCCGTGCCAGCATTATTATTTCCAGAATGGAAGATGTGGTCGGTTCCTTATCTTGGCCATAAACCCTGTACGTTTACGGTAAAAGGATCAATTTCTTCTCATTAACTTACCATGACCCTCCGAAGCTTATCCCCTAAAAGAACTTTGTAGGATGTACGCCTTATCCAATTTAAATGCTGAAAGATAATAATACTATTAATAAACGAATCCGCACAAAGGCGTAATTAATTGGCTGGCACAACTGCATTTTTACGACTGCTTATAAGCGCTACCTCTGGAAAGTCTTCGTTCCGAAGGGTGTACCTAGAAACAAAGTGATCGAAATCCCTGTTGCAAAATGTACTGCTCTAAATAAATATTATCGGACTATAAAATGTACAGTCGTGCGCTGCAAACTGCCAACAGTCGATTTAGACTAACCTGCAATGCAAACACAAGCTTGAACTAACCCAATAATAAACTAACCAACATGCTGTATAACGTCGTGTCCGTTCGGATAAGCCTATAATAGTTGCTAAATTTTGGCTATCGTCCGTTAAAAGGACTTGGACAGACATTTAAAAAAACTTGAATTTGAGTGGTTAAATAGTGATATCGTGTTTTTAAACACGGCATACCATCTTAACAAGCAATCGATAACATTCTCGTTGATTTTTCTTGTTTCGAGAACGTTAATTCCAGATTGGGGATCAGGAATATCGAGGTCCTCCCGTCCCGGAAGTCTTCGTCTTCGGAAGGAAAACGTTAATTATCCTTTTTTTTTTACCGGTTTGCATTAGAAGGATAACCAAGAAGAAGTGACGACAGGGGAAGGCATTAAACGTGAGATTCTTTTTCTTCTTCGCCTTCACCGTAAGGAACGCAGATTACGCCGGTGAGGGAAAAAAAATGTGGGAACGAGGTTATGAGCCGTACGTGTGAAGCGGTAGCCTCGTCCACATTCAGCGCAAGAAGAAATGATGATGAGATAATGAAAGAAAGATGACTGCAGCATCATTAAACTTTCCACCCTGTCTGCAGATATTTCGTTCTTCCTATAGACTGTCTTTCTTTGCTTGACCGGAAGATACACGCCCCGTGGATGGAGCTGGAAGAAATTCCTTCGCGCGCATTTTGTGCGAAGGCGCATGCCGTTCAGATGTTTTTAAGCTGCATTCCCTGTTGCGCGTGTATTCATTTAATGTGCTCCGTGCGCGGTAACCTTCATTGAAGGAAGGTCAGAGGAAGATACACGTGGTGGCAGATGAGTTCGAAAAGTGAGAGGCATGATGCGGCAGTTCTTTTGCCGTCGCCGCTGGTCCGCATCGTCGACCGCGGTGGTACAGTGATTCATGAATATGCATGAAGGTCTACGACGCGTGGCTGCGGAATAAATGCGATCGCGTCTGCCTGTTCTTCTCTACTGCCACCATGATCATCATCATCATCATCCGCTATTTTATCTCTATGTCGGTGTATAGATCGTGCTTCGATAGACTCGTGTGGCATATTCTTCCCGCGCATTATCACGGATGGATGAACAACAACAACTTTATTACAAGATGATGACTGGGGGTTTCATCGCCAGGGACGATGCTCTATATTCCCCATTGCTGGTGGTGATGCAGGGAATGAAATAATGAGCCCCCTTCACAATAAGGATCGAAGTCCTATGGTGTCCAGAAAGGTGAAGAGAGCTTTGAGGGCAGAGCGTTGGTGGGCCGGATGTGGCCAGGGACCAAGCAATTTTATGAGAGAGAGGGGGCGAGAGTCTAGCTCGCTAAGGGATCGGGAGAGTATATACGGTTCGGGAAGATTGGTAGTGTGGGCAATGGAGACGAATGTGCTCTAGATCTACTGCACCGCAGTGACTGCAGTGAGGAGAGGATGTTATCCTGGTTCGCTTCGGAAAGCCGGTGACGTAGTCATTAGAAGTCAGCCAATTACGACAGTAGCGGCCGTAGCTATGGAAACAAGCTGCCATAAGCCGCATGGGCTGCCACTGGAAGCCACAGAAAGCCCGTATGATCTGCGGCCATTAGCTGAAACAGACGACACCCTGACTTTCTATATGTACTGAGTTGCTTTGGGTTAGTACATTCAATGACGCGGTCAAAGCGAACTTCCGGTATGTACTGGTCACGTTGGGTGTACCTCGAAATAAAGTGATCGAAATCCCCGCTGCAAAATTAACTACTGGAAATAAACGTTATTTGACTATAACATGCACAGTCGCGCGCGGGAAACTGCCAGCAGCGAACTTAGACTAACCTGGAGATGAAAATGCGAAAAACGAACTTGAACTAACCTAATAATAGACTAACCAACATGGTGTTCCGTCGTGTCTGCCCTGCTAAGCCTAACGGCCGCTAAAGCTTTGCTTTCGTTCGCTAAAACGACTTGAACAGACATGGAAAACCCGTAAATTTGAGTGCGAATACTGAATTCGATGACGATTAGACAATATTCAAACTGGTTAAATAGTGACACCGTGCTTTTAAACACGTCATATAATATCTTACGAAGCAATCGCGCATTCTCCTTGATTTTCCTTGTTTCGAGGACGGAAATTTGCAGATCGTGGATTTCGCAACCGGGGATATCGAGGACCACCCGTCATGTTGAAAGGAATCTTGGTGACCGGAGCAGCACGATGACTGATTCCGCGTCTCCTCCAACTCAGTTCTGTCTCTCAGGGCGTATTTAGTGCAACATAGTCGAGGCTCATTTCGAATGACGAGCGGTCTGCTTACGGGGCAATTTACGCCAGTACGGGAATGGGCGCTACACGACGGCGAGGCGCGACAAGACGACGCTCGGGAGCATCATGGTTCGGGATATAGCTCGTGCTCCGGTCTGTGCAACGTCAAGGCGGGAAATATGCCAGGCAAGCGTAACCGGTGAGAGTGTCAGTTTCCGTTTTGGCTTTCGCGATGTTGCCTTTGCCTTCCCGTTTACTTTAAACATCACAGAGAAAGAAGCCAGAACCTTTCATCTGTATAGCTAAAGACGTGTGTTTCGCTGTTTCCATGGTGTAACGAACGCGAGGGTGGTGAGCGCCATCTGTCAGTTATTCGGATAGTCTCGCATATCGGATAGATTTGCGACCGTTCTTACGGCAGCCGTAGAGGAAGAATAAACAAAAACAACCCAAACACTGGTCAGATTATCCGTTTTCATTCCTCAAAAGCCGAAAGTATTCGGTTATTGGAAATATGAGCGAATTGGTAAAGCATACTTAAAATAGTGATCGGTTCAACGAACGACGAGGCGTGAACAAGATCGCACATTTGTGCACGTCTCGTTCACTTCTCGTCGGATGGCGTCGGCGGGTGGGGGCAGCACGGAGCTCGACACGTCCATCTATCCCATAGGTTCTTGTATACCGCCTCTGTATCTCCGCGACAAGTCTCGCACTATCGTATCCATTTTCCGCCGATATGTGTTTACCGCTTCCTGGCTCCCTTCCGATATCGTGTCTGACATCTGTCACATATTGCCGTATCCTCGAAGCTCCTGGTCCGAAACGAGATAAGGGACGACAGGTGCCGCCTCGTGTGTCACTCATATCCTGCCGGTAACAACCTTTTTTTTTTTTCGTCCGTATGGTAGGGAGAGCTCATTTTAGATGCATCGATACCGACAGACCTTGACCCAGAGCACGTTGTTCAGCTCCCGGGAGATTCCTACTACGCAACGGCTTTGCTTTCTTTCTTCTTCTTTTTTTTTCGGCCCGGCTTCACAGGGTTCGCTAACGCTCTGCGGTCATTCCCGCGTATGTCGTATCTTTTTAGCTCCCACGTTTGCTGTGCCGAGATTTGACGTTAAGTTGGGTTCGGTTACAATCTCAAAAGAGAGCTTCACCGCATAACGCGCTCGGAATCAACAACCGTCATTGAGAATGATGTTTGGTAGTAGCCAAGGTCGTGCTGAAGACTCGGGAGATGGTGGGTTCGTATCCTGCCACCGTCTGTGTCGTCTGAGGCTTTCCCTGGGTTTTCCGAAGACTTTCCAGACGAATGTAGACACAGTTCCACGTGAAGTCGGCCATACTAACCGCCCTGTCCCCCACTCCTTCCTGCTGTCATCCCTCCATCTGTCCACATCTGTACGCCGCTCGTAGCGCCACATTTGCTTCGCGGCGCTAACACGGAATAAAAGAGAGTGATGTCGTTCTCCTTTGTAATTGGTTGAAAATGGCTCGTACGCCTCTTTGTGGCAATCTTGGTACGTTTAATGGGCACAAACAGGCGTAAGTACCTTCTGAAAAAGAAGAAAAAAAGTAATAACAATAATAATGGTGCCGTGACGTTAAACGTAAGGTTCGTCCGCCTCCCTCTCTCCCGAAATCCGGAGCGATAACTGTATCATTCGGCGCAACGATTGGCGTAGATCGTTTTACGCGGTGAAGTTCTCCGACAACGGGAGTCTGGGAGGTACCCGGGTTCGAATCCCGGTGCCGGCTGTGCTGTCTGGGGTTTTTCCTGGGTTTTCCTCAGACGCTTTCAGACATATGTCGGCACAGTTCCCCTAGAAGTCGGCCCAGGACGCACATTTCCCCAGGGCGTCAGTCGTGACGTTGCCCATATACGTGAGGCCGACAACGGCAAGCCCTTTCACCATCACCACCACCATCTCCGACAACGGCGGGTCCTTTCACCATCCACCATCTCCTGTGGGAAATACCTTGGCCATTGCAGGAACTCTACGGTTGATGATGTCATAGATCCCAGAGGCTCTTTCACGGAAAGACACACTCCAAAATTCGCAGCCTCGTGTGCTTTCTCCAGGAATCTGGCCTCGCTCAAAGGCTGTGAGTACTGCTCGGACTTCTCATCAACTCTGGCAGTGACTGCCCTAGATCGTAACTTTCGACCGTCTTCATTCCTTCATCTGTTATCACATCATCTCACCCCATCCTGGCTACAGTCGTGACGCAGCCCATATTCGTGAGGCCAACAACGGCAAGCCGGTTTTCGTCACCACCACCACCATCTCCTTTTCCACCCCTTCCTTCCACCAGCACCACCACCTTCCACCAGTCTCTCCTTTTAAACTCTAGAGCCGGCTCTATTGTGTTTTGCCTTTGAAATGAAATGGTTGATGTGTCGTCCATAACGGCAAGCCTGAGCAGGGCAAAAACACGCAGACAACACAACACAGCAGCTCAGCTTATAAGCTGCCGCGTTCCGTTGTCTATGTGTTTTTGCCCTGCTCAGGTTTGCCATTATGGAGTTCATCCACCAGCTTGCTAGTGTCTACGGAATTTTATCCTGTATGTGCTCGCGTTTTCCTCCGCTATTTCTGACAGGTCGATGAGTCGCAGACAAGTGACACACAAAGCGTGAATGCCGTGTCACCATGCTTCCTATCACGTCGTAAATGACAGGATGAATAATGATGGATGTCCGTTCTCGCAATATGTAAATGTTATTGTTCCAAGTACTGGAGGCATCGCCAATTCTTACCAATTACAATTTTCGCGCAGGAAACAAGGCACAGTACAGAAGGGAACACGGAACACGAGCTCTCCTCTTCCCGTCTATACTGCCCAAGCAGCGCAACATGTTGGCCCAATATTGGACCAATATTGCATGGCAACGTCGGCCCAAGCCTGGACCAATATGGGCAATGTCGGCCCAAGATTAGACCAATATTTGCAATGTCGGCCCAAGATTGGACGAATATTGGCAATGTCGGCCCAAGATTGGACCAATACTGGGCCGGTATTGCCAATATTGGTCCAATAATGGGCCAACACGTTGTGCGGTTTGGGTGTGTCTCGTTTCGTAAGCACTAATTTGCTTCGAAATCGACGTGTACCACAATTAGGCCAGTTTAACATAGTCGCGCGTTAGCGATGCGTAGTCAGCTCTTTTAACAATATCGGTCATAATATTTTTAAAATCCTCGTTACCACCGCGAAGCAACTGTGGCTATGAGCGGCGTGCACACGTGGAGAGGTGGAGAGAGGACAGCAGGAAGGAGTGGTGGACAGAGGTGTTAGTATGCGTCCTGGGGCGACTTCAGGGGGAACTGCGCCGACATTCGTCTGGTGCAGGAAAACCCAGGGAAAACCTCAGACAGGACAGCCGGTGCGGGAATTCGAAACCGCGCCACCGCCTCCCAGTCTCGGCGTGGAAAGCAGCCATCCTAACCACTATGCCTCGGGAGCTGGGAGTCATGATTGGATTATACAAGTTCCAGAACAGCTTATTCTTCATTTTCTCCTGATTCTTTAGCTTACGCATCGTTTCTGTTTGAGTTGAGTCTATAAGAAAAGAAGGAAAAAAAGAGAGAGAGAGAGAGAAACAGGCGCTCATTACGAGAGCCGGCTACTACAGATCACTTAGGAAAACAAAAGTGGCTAGGTACAATAAAACCAACGAGTGACAAAGGCACTCAGTCAGCCGCTCGCACACACTGTCAACACAGTGATCGTCACACTGTGTCCACTAACTTGGGAGTCCGCGCGAAATCGGACAAATGTTCTCTGCATGGCGTAGAACTAATGGCCGGGTGTCCAAGGGCCCAGAACCTTAACGAACATCGAAGGGTCTGCCATCCAGCCGAGCTAAAGAAGCTTGTACTGCTGATACCGTGGACAGGATAATAAGATCTGTGCAGTGTCCTCAACAGTCCTACAGGTGCCACAGTTAGGAGAATCTGCTTTTCCAAGCTTGTGAAGGAGACGTCGGCTGTAGGACATCGTTTTTCTTAACGTGCCGTTGTTAACCTAACCATTGTATATAGCTTATAATTCATCCGTCCATTATTCACAATTGTTTGGCGCGTCATGATCAGAGTCTCTTGCGCGTCATTAAACGTCAATTCATCATCATCAACTCGTCACGCCGCGTTGCTGCCTGCCAACTCATGGGAAACGTGACGGGTCGTTCTTCTCCTCGCTGCGGCCTTTTCAATGTAGCAGTTGGGAAGGTTCGTGTACGTCAAAGTCTTTTCGCGATGTCCAGCATCGGCTGCGTACATAGAAATCTTACGGAGAGAGGCTAGAAGGAAAGCTGGGGAGGAGGATCGGAGGAGAGCAAAGCACTTGAACGGGGTTCTTCTCTCTCTCAATGTATGCGCTCGGAGGCAGCCATATTGAATCAGCCGAGGAAACGTCGTGTATTTCCAGCCCGTGAAAGCAGCCACAGTTCCAAAAACTGTTGCAACACTTGCTCGGTTGCTCCTCTGCTTCCGTCGGCTACATATTTTGTCAGTGTCCGCTCCTATCCAGGCTTGTAGTCAAGGCTGGTTGAGGCAGCGGCAACGGCGGAGACAGCGTCCCCATGTGGCGTCCGTGTCGTGTCTGTTTCTTCGTGTGTGTGTGTGTATGTGTTTTCATATATCTTACGGTTTCATGGGTTCTGGTGGTGTGTTACTGTTCCAAAAACATTTTTGGCGTTGTGTTTGCTGTATGCTTACTGGATTCCTTTGTTTGCATGCGCCGCGGCAGCAGTAGCTAATTCAATATGGCGCTCCCCTTGCCCGTACGTCCCAGTTTCGGAGGTTTCCTTCTAGCATACTCTTTAAGATTTATATGGCTGCGTAGCGCCACCAGGCGTTGGATCCAATGATGTTTGAGAAGTTGACACGTTACACGATTGGTGGCGCGATTGGTGGTTCAACGGCCATTGGTCTTAATGATCATTGATGACCGTCCGTGTGATTTAGACGCCCTTTCTTACGAATTTCTAGACACGTCGGAATGGGGAAAAAAAGGAAACACTGTCGAGGAGCCCGCGATGAGGGAATCACACAGGTAACATGAAAACGGTTATAGGAGCAACTGAAGTTTATTTGAACAAGAACTTTCGTGCAAGAGGCTGCGCTTCTTCAGGTCATTTCTAGACCTAAGTTTGTCACTTTTTTCGCCAGTCGAAGCTTATGGATACACTCTATGGTCTCTCATGGACAGAATCGATCATTTTATTCACGAGATACGCAGAAAAGCAATCAGATCTGTAACATATATTTTTTTGCTGTTTAAGCAAATTTATTGAACGCAAGCGTATTTTGAAACTAAATGCAACTCGGCATATATGGGAGAAATGTTGATTGATTCATTCATTGACGGCTAACAGAAAGTGGAGATGTTAGTCCCAAACCACTCGAGACTGGCTACACCAGGACGCGTTATTTAGGATTCCTTATATATAAAACAAAGGAAGGGAAAGGAGGGAGGGGGAAAAAAAGAAGAAAGAAATGTTCGTCAGCGCTGTTTGCATAAAGTGTGTGGCTGTGATGAAACCGATGCTTGCATAAGCTGCGTACACTGGCGGGGGAATAAATGTTGTCACGGGAGCACACCAGCAATGTTCACTGTTGCACCCCGCTCGCGTATATATCGAAGAATGATCTGGCCACCGATGCCGGAAACCCATCTTCCCCCAGCGCGAACAAGTTGCCTCGTGCATGCCGGAATTTTTTTTCCCCTCTCTCTTATCCTCATCGAAGCCAGCGTGTGTATTTCGTTCCTCCCGTTCGTTTTTACCAATTCTACGCACACGTCGACGAAGGGTAGAGCGTGCATTCGCCATGTTTTCGCGCACAGCTGCTACATTGCCAGTGGGAGAAATGATCGCTACCTCTCCGCCGTCACGGGTTCGTTACTCCTTCTTTTCTCCGCATGCAGCTGGCGTTTCCTATATGCATGACGACCGGAAAATATGCTACGCGAATATGCAAGCAATGCGATGAAATGCGGTCTTACTTTTATATTTCTTCTTGATCTTCCTGAGAGTAGCCGTTGCGCCACATACGTGTACCTCACTATTCCCCATTCGAATCACTCTATTATTATTATTATTATCGATTTTTCGTACATCAGAAGAACCCCACGATAACGATACGATAAAGGGAGTCATCAAATCGAAGCTCTGCGTTGTGATGTCACCCGCTTGAAAGAAACAGGGCGATTAGCTTACCATGTCTTCGGAACTGCTATCGTGAACACCTTCCTATTACTAAAACTCGCTAATATTGTAATGCTGGTTGCGTTAGCTAGGAGTAGTCAGGTCGAGGATGAGATTGAGTTCAGTCAGTCCTTCAGTAGTCCATCGAAAGGAAGTGAAAGCTATAGATAGAGTTACGAGCTTCGACGTTACGTCAGTTTCTTCCTCACCATATTATTAATAGTGAGTTTTGGTATACATACGCTGTAGCATTTGCGTATAAGGGATAGCGTCGGTGGTTCTACGCACGCGCAATACATAAAAAAAGCTTCGCGCATTGCGCAGAACCACCACGCTATCCCTCACATACGTTATACTATACTCACTAATAGTGAGTTTTGGTATACATACGCTGTAGCATTTGCGTATAAGGGATAGCGTTGGTGGTTCTACGCACGCGCAATACATAAACAGAGCTTCGCGCATTGCGCAGAACCACCACGCTATCCCTCACATACGTTATACTAAACTCACTAATAGTGAGTTTTGGTATACATACGTTGTAGCATTTGCGTATAAGGGATAGCGTCGATGGTTCTACGCACGCGCAATACATAAACAGAGCTTCGCGCATTGCGCAGAACCACCACGCTATCCCTCACATACGTTATGCTATACTCACTAATAGTGAGTTTTAGTATACATACGTTGTAGCATTTGCGTATAAGGGATAGCGTTGGTGGTTCTACGCATGCGCAATACATAAACAGAGCTTTGCGCATTGCGCAGAACCACCACGCTATCCCTCACATACGTTATACTATACTCACTAATAGTGAGTTTTAGTATACATACGTTGTAGCATTTGCGTATAAGGGATAGCGTTGGTGCTTCTACGCACGCGCAATACATAAACAGAGCTTTGCGCATTGCGCAGAACCACCACGCTATCCCTCACATACGTTATACTATACTCACTAATAGTGAGTTTAAGTATACATACGTTGTAGCATTTGCGTATAAGGGATAGCGTTGGTGGTTCTACGCACGCGCAATACATAAACAGAGCTTCGCGCATTGCGCAGAACCACCACGCTATCCCTCACATGCGTTATACTATACTCACTAATAGTGAGTTTTAGTATACATACGTTGTAGCATTTGCGTATAAGCGATAGCGCTGGTGGTTCTACGCACGCGCAATACATAAACAGAGCTTTGCGCATTGCGCAGAACCACCATGTTATCCCTTGCCTACGGTGTCGCCGTTGCGTTTGTAAAGCCTGGTTTAGAGTCCAACGGCGCGGGGCGTAACGACGCGCGGCGCAGCGCCGTGCATCGCGAGCCGCCGCCGGTGAGTTCGATGACACTCGGCGCGGCGGCAACGCGCGACTACGCCAGCCGCCGTCGGGGAGTTAGAACAATGCTCTACATTTGCGGTGGCCAGCGAGCTGTGCACGGCGTGGGCTCCGATGGACTCGCATTTCCCAACATGGCGTCGCCCATTGAGCTTTTGATGGAAACTGTAAAGAAACATCCGTGCCTATATAATAAGCGACGGATGGACTATAGAGACAAGCAACTGGGAAGACGTGCGACTTCTTATTTAATTCAGTGTTCGTGTTTTCGTGTTTGGGGGTGCCAAACGTATTACAGTAATACCAACATAACAGTGCCAACGATGGGAACACGGATTGTCTTTAGTCGGATTCCAGCACGCGGGTACAGATATCATTGCTTTCCCACTACGAAATGTGAAAATCTCCGGTGCTGTTTACGTTGCGCCGGCGCCGAATCGCGTCGGACTATGATCCCGGCAGGATGAGAAAGCGTGGTGTAGCGAACGGCTGGCTGTCGGCGCGCAGCGCGGGCGGCCATGGGCGCAATGTATAAACAGAGCTTTGCGCATTGCGCAGAATGACCATGCTATCCCTTACGTACGCAAATGCGACAGCGTACGATATACTAAAGCTCACTATTATTCTCGGTGGAAATATGGCGATTCAGAGTTCCTTCGAAGTTCATTGAACTGAGCAGCACCCAAAATCGACGGCTTGCTGTCAAAGCTGTGAAAAAGTGTTCTCACGTTACGAACCGTGTAAGGAAGAAAAAAATATATATCTTTTCTTCTACTGATGTAATACCGGAGTCACCAGACGTAGAAGCACTCGAAGCCAAACTACGTTACACCAGCGTTGTGGGCGGGTCGATGAAAGCACCCGCTCCTTGGTGGTATAGCTCCAGGGGTCATGCTGTAGACTAGGAGGTGCTGGGTTCGAATCCTACCACCGGTTGTGCTGTCTGTGTTTTTCCCTCGATTTTCTGGCAGACTTTTTTTCAAGACGGGTTATCCCTGAAGTCGGCTCAGAACGTTCACTAACCCCCCCTCCCCTCTGTCTCCAGTCCTTCCTGCTGTCCTCTCTTCATCTGTTCACGTCTGTACGCTGCTTATAGCCACAGTTGCTTCGCGGCCCTAACACGGAATCGAAATCTAACTACGTTACCGGAGAACGATGACGCCGTGCGTGTTCGCAACACTCATCCGCAAAGAACTCTCGTTGTAATCATACCCCGAAGTCGGTAGTTCACGGGGGCAGACCTAAGCAGCACTACGCACATGTTTATGCTCTCTCTCTCTCTCTCTCTATCTATCTATCTATCTATCTATCTATCTATCTATCTATCTATCTATCTATCTATCTATCTATCTATCTATCTATCTATCCATCCATCCATCCAACCATCCTTCCATCCTTTGCTTCCCCTTTTCGACTGTGTTTTTGGACGCCACAGGACTTCGATTCTCATTGTAACGGAACCCATTACCTCACTCCCCGCTTCACCTCCAGCAATGGGGTAGAGTATCGGCCCCGGCGATGAAACTCCCCACCCATCACCCTGAAATAAAGTTTTTGTTGTTGTTTGATAGTTGGTCGTCTTTCGCTTTCCTTATTCTTTCTGTCCTTCTTTTTTTCTTTCTTTCTTTTTTTTTTTGCGAAACTCATTGCGCGTAACAACCTAACGCTCCCTTTCCTTTCTGCCTTGAGCTCCCTCCATTGCAGTCGGTGTTCCGTGATGTGTAACAATATCCGACGGGCAAGTTTCCGCCACCATCTCTTCGCTTTGACGTCGTCCCGAATATTTATCCGCAACCCTTTTCCCTCTCCCTGGAGAGTCTTTCGCTGCAGCGTCGTATTCCTGGGGAGACGTTAGTGGCTAAACGCCAGCTAAATGCCAGACGCGGTGCAACCCCACGGGATGATGTTTCTCCGAAATGTTCGCGGCGATTCCCGAAACGTTATGCTTAATACGGTTCACGGCCTGAATGGGACTGTTTGGACGGCTGCTCGTAAAAGGTCGTTGAATATGGTAACCTCTGTCCGGGGGAAGGAGTTAACATATATCGTAGAGTACGCGTACTCCACGAGGGGGATTCCAGGTTCTTTTAATGTCCGCTCGTAATTAGGAGGAAACGTGGGATTACTATGCAGGATTAGGAACGTGGTTATGGGAGTTGGCATCGTACCACGGGACTGTCAAATAGACGATTTTACGAAGATGCGCGCGCCACCAAGCGCGCGGCGCAAAGCAGCGTGGGAACTTTGAGGGACACTGCTCCGTCGTCTGCTTCGTTTTACCCGGGCTGACGCTGCTGGTGCGCGCACAGGAAATGTTGTTGTTCTTCTTCTACCTCCGCCTCTGGCCGTCTTGTAATGATAAGTCGCTCTACGTTCCCATGAGCCTTTGCGTGCCACAGGTGGCGCTCGCTTTCGTAAAAAGGTATCGTAGATAGAGTTGAAATCGGAGCCGCTCCTGAAAGGCTGGTGTGATTGAGGGAGTGAGTGAAAAAAAGAAAAAATATATATATACGGACAAATTGGCATGGCATAATCTTTAAATGTCCCTACTCTGATAATTTTCGCGGTGAAAGGATGTAGTATCCGTTACCAGCCCGTATTTAGTATGCCACGAGCTCTTCGCGTTGGGGGTATATAGAAGCTGTCGCTCGCTGACGCGCGAAGATGAAGAACGCGTAAAGTGAAATCTGAATGAATGGTGCTTTCATATTCACGAGTGACACTGCTGCCTAATGTAAGGCCTTTAAATTACATACGTCGAATATTATCAAGAGTAGCGGACCGCGACCGTGTGGTTCAGTAAGTAATGTTAGTAGAGTTATCGCACATAACGATTAAATCGATTGATTCATTCGTAATTAAAAGAAAGAAATAAGGAGTTCCTAGACGGATTTTGGTACAGGTTCACAGGATGAAGTGCAGACCACTGCATGAGAGCTTGCATCAGAATAAACACTGCAGCTTCGACGTTCCCTGATTGCTACATGTTTACCTAAAATATTCCTCAGAGCCTTCGTGCCTGCGTAAGACGGATACCCGAGTAGATGGATGGGGACTGCACAATGGCCGCCCTTGTAGAATTCATCAAACAGGGCGCCACGCTCATCTGTTGCGCGGTGAGCACTCAATATCTCTGCGACACGAGCAACTAGGCGTGCGTTCTGGCGTTTTAACGATTGATCTGCACCTCGAACGTCGAGGCAAACAGCGCCATGGAGTCGCCGTCGGCGGTGGGGAAAATTCCCACTTTAAAGGACCTCTCTACGGGAGTTCCTCGGAGGATCCGTTCCCTCCCGTAGCGAGAGCACCGAAAGCTTCCCCAAATACATGGAAAACTACTTCGTACGTGATTTGGGTAAACGGATAAAAACAATGGGGGGAAATGCGTGAAATGATAGAGGGAAAGCAAAGGGGCATAATCAAAATAAAGTTGTTGTTGTTGTTGTCGTTTCGTAAAATAGAAGCGCATAACGACTACAGAAAATTATTACGACTATTAAGACACTACGAAAATGCACTTCTGCTATGAAAAACACCAGTAATCTGCTATCTATGGAAACCGGTTAGTATCCGTATGATAATAGCGGACGGAGACAATTCACTATAGAGCGTACAAGTTGACGGATCTATAGTGATATTAAATGCTTATCCATGATTATTAAATGCTTCTGACGTTATCTTTTATTTCTCACGCAGACGAAAATTTTTCTTACTCTGCAAAGGAAAGAGAAATTTCCACTTTGTATTCCCTTGAGGAGGAAATCCCGCATCTCACTTTTACGACGATATCACATTTGCTTCTTCTCTATGTTCTGTTGAACAACATCCTCGGAAATCCGAGTTAACCTTCTCGATCTTCCCTCTTACAGAAGCGACGTTCAAAAGCACTCGAACGCGCAAACAACACAAAAAAGATACGGTTGTTTCTCGAATTAAACGCACAAAAAGTAGAAATACCACGTGACTGTAGCGAAAACATGTCTTCCTCGTGAACTTCTAAAGATAGAAAAGAAGCACGATTATACAAATAACTCGACGATAAACTGAAAGTGACGGGTACCGAAGAAATATGAGGAAGCGTAGGACGCCACTCAGCCGGTACGGTAACTTTAGCGAACGCAGCGCCACTGTCACACGGGCCGGTAATAAAACGCTCTTTCCATTAAAGAATGAAATTACTGGGGGCCTCGGAGCAAAGGTGAAACAAAGGACTCGCGCACGAATCGACTGCGTCCTTTGGTATTTGTCTCGCGGATAATCCAGTCGCTTCTTTGGCGAGTTCTCCTATCTATTATTAGGGCCGTCACGGAGGTTGTATTTGGTAACGCAGTTGTCGGATCTTGTGTCTTAGATGAAGGAATGGCGCTCTGAAGAAGGGAGAAACATATTGCTTTCTCTTGTTCTATTGGTGCGCTATGTTTAGTGGAGTTGAGGCGAACAAATCGGCCAGGTGAAATCTCGTGGATGTTTTTAGCGACAGCCTGACTTCTCTAACACAACGCTGCCCAACAGCGCTCGTCCCCTGGAAAGCTGGGTACGTTTATTAAGAAAAAAAAAAGAAAGGAAAGTTTAGCCTAGCAAAGAGCCAGGAAAAATGTCGGATTAAAGTCGTGCGCGATTGTGAGTTACGTGTAGATACCGCGTACATTTCGCTCAGTAGAACTTGGTAGATTTTGATACCTGATGGATACCTTTCGTACATGATGCGTGTGTGTGCAATTTTTCAAACCTGATTATGGCTATCGTGGCACACTGCAAGTGCCCAACGAGGAGTAAATGTGTTAAATGTAATCTGAGTAGATTACATCACATCACGTAATAGCCTAATGTGTATCACCCCGGGCAACATCCTGCACGTGCCGCAGGGTAGGACTTCGGTTAATTTCGACCGCCCGGGGTTCTTTTGACGGACGCCGGAAATCTCCGACACACGGTCCGGGAAGCAGGGTTTACCTTTACGTCCCCCAAATATATTGATGCAGTCCTCGGAATATCCGAGTGTGCACGCGTGAACGTACACGTTCCAGCTGCCAGTGAGGGATGTGCATTGTCATTTGCAAAACGTTTTTTTTTTTAGATAGTTTGTGTATCTATGCAGTTCCAAGCACGCGGAAGATTCCGGACCAACATTCTCGGCGTCATAATATTTCTGCGTATTTTATGCATATTTGTTCGGTCCGCGCAGCATATCTGCTTGCGTATTTTGAGAGACTTTTGTACATAAAGTCCCGGGCGCCATTTGACTTATAAAATATCGGTGAATGCTGAGCTGTGCCGGCGGAGACGTGCCCCGCACCGGGAACCGCATAAGTAACAGAGAACGTTAAGACGATTCTCAGCTCTTACTTTTTACATGACGACCTCCGCCACCCACCATAAATTCCGGACAAGAGATAGGTTTTCTGAAGATAGGTCCATGCCTCTCTCAGTTAAGTTAGAATAAAGAAAAGAACGGAAGGTGTTGTTCCATCGAAGATCCTATCTGTTTTTGGCAGTTATCCTCATTGCATTTGCGTGCGGGCAGCAGGAACGGTGGTCTCCCGGAGTTCCTAATTAAGAAACAGCGGTTGGAATTGAAAGGGATTAAAAATCTCCATACAGGATTCACCGTTCGAGCCTCTTCTTTCGGATTTCGTCAGCACAAAGTCCTAACTAAAGTGTCGTAATCTGATAGGGTGATTTCTATGTTTCCTTTCCTTATCAACTTTTCTTCTTTTTGTCCGACCTCTTTCCAGTTCTTTGGGCTCGGCACCCATTTGATGGGACAGTCGTAATTCCCTTACATAAGTGGCCGCGAAAACAGGCGATTAATATTCTATTCATGCGGGATGCCGCTTTGCATATCTTTCAATCTTGTATCTTTGCTATCTTTCCTCTCTGACTGTACGCGAAATCGTATTTCGTGGTCACGTCGTGTACCCGCAGTGTTTGGTGTGATTTCGCTTTCTCTCTCTCTCTCTCTCTCTCTCTTTCATTCTTTCTTTCTGCTGGCGTTCATCGTCATGTTTTTTGTGCACTGCGCCTCATTTACGATATGTTAAGTAGCAGACAACAGGAAAAGACGGTGTCGTCTTCTGAGTGCGCATTCCCGATATCCATCGTGTGAGTGCCAACATGACATGCGGTGGAACTCTCGTCCCGTGAGGAGTTTTCGCTTTTCCCTCCACTAGAATATTCCGTGGGTAAGTCGCTCGTGTGGACGCACGATAATACGTTTGTTCCGCAAGTTGCGTCGAATAACAACAGGCATATGTGATGATGATGACGGCGTGGGTGAGATTTCTGAATCACGATCAGTGATTCGACTATTCCTACTCAATTTCGACAGTTTCTTTTTCCTCTTTTTTCTTTTTTTTTTTTCATTATCTGCAGTGTGGGCACTTCTGCGACAATATACAACTCGTGTTTCACGTGATGTGCATTCTCCTGGATGTAGCACATAGGCGTATTTCTAAAGACAGCCAATCAAAAAAGAAAAAAAAAGAAGAATAAGATAGTGTATAGGTATTTTCCAGACTTAAAAATATAATAATTAGTATTCTACAAGTACATTTTTAATATGAACGAGAATTCGCATTACGAATATTTATTTAATCAAATCATTAATTAGCTGTGGCTTTTAAATATAGCCGGTACCCTTACAAGAAGGAAAGAAAGACTTTTGCACGAATTTCCTGGCCAGTTAATACCACCACTCACTAATCAGTCAATCAAACCGTAAAAAAAGTAATTTCAAAAAGTCATGCAAACCTTGTCAGAATGACGGATGACGTGGTGGCAGTGCAAACATCCATCTTGTCGTTGAAATCATGGATCACGTGTATGAAGCATGGGGGTCGACACATTGTGATCGCTGTTGAGCTGCAGTGCTTCATCTTGGTCCTGTGGAGTGTGTATGGCAGCGTAAAAGTAATAAGTTGGACCTACTTTGTGCATCAGTCAGATATTCTAAGGCATTCACAGCAGTTTGAATCAATACGCTTTACCTGTAATGTATGAACGGTAATTGTAGTGCAGGCATAGAGTTCTGTGATGGCAGATACAGTCCAATAATGTTTCGGATATAATTAATCCTTGAATGTCGTACGTCACTACATCGTTACAGAGTGTGGTGTGTTAAAAATGTGTAAAGTGACATGATAATTGCTTTTTACGTGTGTGTGTGTGTGTGTGTAGAATGCTCTCTGTTTCAACTTGTAGAGTTGTAACAGGGGTATTGCGAACTTAGCAGACGACACCGTCTTTTCCTGTCTTCTGCTACGGAATATCTTGCGACTTTCTTTGACAACGGGATTTTCGCCATTGAGGTGAGCGCGGAAAGATAATAATAATAATAATAAGTATCCTTTGTGGTGCTGTTCCCGGGAGGATTTTTTTCCCAAAATAGTAAATAGTGTATTTCACCAACAAGTTGGTAGAAGACTGAGAGGGGAAAAAGCTGCTATGAAAGCATAGCTTGACAAGATCTCTGCAAGACTGAGCGCTCGCGCTAACTCATCAGAAGGATGTGATGGAATGGGATAGAGAAAAAAATGGGGATTTGAGTTTCGACGAAGTCGTACTGGCTACCCCAGCACACTTACACAAACAGATGATGAAAAAACAGATATGATGTCCAGAGAGAACAGAGATTGTAATGGACACACACATAAATGGGATGATTATGTGGTGGGTCATTCTCCGCCGTTATGGCGGTACATTGCCCCAGTGCGGTTGTGGAAGGGGATGAGAAAGTGATGATGATGGAAAGGTGTCCTGTTAGAGTTCGTTCATTAGTCCAGTGCTGGTGAGGAACTTAGCAACAGCTCGTAGGCCTTGCATCAGATGTGAGGGGTCCGACCATGGGCCGAGAATTTTGGCTAAGTCGATCTGGCGTTGATCGACGCATTGGAGAGCAGTTTCCACGAGGGCGCGCTCGCGATCGTACTGTCCGCAGACTAGGAGGACGTGATGGAGGTCACTGAGGTCACCACACGTGGAACAGAGGGTGGAACAGAGAGACGCGCCGACACCGAGGAGGTGTTTGAAAGCCGGTGTAAAAGCCACATTAAGTCTCATGCGGTGGAAGACTGTGCTAAAGGAACCAGGCATTCGACGGGGTAGAGTAAGGGACAATGTGGGGTCAACGGAGTAAAGCAGAGAGTGGGTGGTGATGTCACGTTGCCATTGAGACTGCGTCATGGGGCCAGTGAGGCTTGAGACGAGGTAACGGCGATCCCCCCGAGACAAGGAAGGAAGTTATAGCGTTTTGCGTGTCGTCCGTTGGAGTAAGTGGAATATCGCTCATGGGGGTGAACACACACATTTAACTTTTTGTCTTGACTTCGTCCTGACTTGACTTTTTGTCTTGTGTCTCGTAACACGTCTTCTCCCTATACCGGCCAATCCTACCAGTAGGTGTCTTGTCTAATTCATCTCAACCCTCTGTCGTCGTCTCTTGCTGCAGTATCACTATGATCATGTACTCAACTCCCCCCATACCTAGCCCATTGAGCCAATTGAGTGCCAATAATGCGTGTCTAGCGTCTGACCTGACATGTGTGACATTAAACCTCGCGAAACACTGCCTCCAAAGACGACACAAGCGAAGCAGTTTCAATCCCCTATCGTGCCCTTTAAGCTGCCGTCCATCATAACGTTCGTAACAGAAACAAAATATCTGCCTCTCGAAAACCCGTCGTATAATGGGCTTGGATGTTCTTGTTAACTTGCTCAGTTTCGTTTAACGCGAGGTTTTTTCCGTTCTCCTTTCTCTTTCTCTCTTTTCTCTCTCTCTCTCTCTCTCTCTTGTTTTCTGTGCTCCGCGTTGCAATAAAATGGCCTTCGAACGGACGCATTTGAAAAAAAGTTTCGTCGAGAGCTTCGGGGATGAAACAGTGCAACGGGGAATTCGTTTTCGTCGTGATGTTTTGTTTCGTAAGGGCTTTGTACCCTGCGTTTAATAATGCAGCGACACAACAATATACGAGCCTTCAGCGACACTGCAAACATAAAAGCTTCACTATAAAAGTCGCCTCTATATACCTTTTGCTATATGGAATAGTTGTCCGCAATGTGATGCGTTTTAAGACATGCGCGCCGAAAAATGTCGCTCTGTGCAACGTTTGCATGGTTTCAGCGCGCTTTGTGCACATGATATAGCAACAACAACTTCATTTTGATGATGATCATTGGGATAAACAACGAGGAATTAGCCGAGGCTGGCTACAAGACATGGACGACACAAACACGCAAGCCTTCAATGCCCAGAATTAATGTAGCGGTGGCATATCTGGCCGGAAATCAGTCCTGGCGTCAGCACCTTTTTTCGGTGTTGCTCGATTAAATCATTGATGTGTTTCATTGCCAGAGGCGATACTCTACCGCACTGTTCGCGCTAATTTTTAATAATATGTTAGCATTACACTCTAAAAACAGAACTTCACCGCATAGCACACTGTGCGCCAACCATTGCCACGAATGATAGGGTTATCGCTTGTGATTGGAAGACAGAGGGCCAGGCGTACTCCTTTTTGTGGCAGTTTTCATATATGTATCCAAATTGCCAGAAAAAGGCGTACGCCCCCGTCTCTCTTCGAATCGGAAGCGATAACCCTATCATTCGTGGCAATGGTTGGTGTAGAGTGTGCTATGCGGTGAAGTTCTGTTCTTAGAGTGTACAGTCCTCGCTATGCAAGAATCGCCTGCCCTCGATACAGCGCGCCTCGAGGTTCCCTTGCGGCGGCGCTAGCCCGCCTTGACAGTCGCCCTTTCTCCGTTGGGAAGGTTCTCGGCTGCTGGCCTGCACTCCTAAAAATGAACTTCACCGCATAGCACGCAACTAGCCAACCATCATCTCGAATGATATCGTTATCAGCCCTGACTTGCTGAAAACGGGAGGCGTACGCCTCTTCTGTGACAATTATGAACAGCATAAATGTCACAGAAAAGGCGTACGCCTCCCGTTTCCAACAAATCAGGGCAGATAACGATATCATTCGAGGTGATGGTTGGCTAGTTGCGTGCTATACGGTGAAGTTCATTTTTAAGAGTGTGCCTGAAGGGGTTTCCTTCCCTCGTCATCCTTTCATGTGAACCTTTTTGGAATGGGGTACACTCTTAAAAATGAACTTCACCACATAGCACGCTCCTAGCCAACCATCATCTCGAATGATATCGTTATCTGCCCTGATTTGTTGAAAACGAGGGGCGTACGCCTTTTTGTGACACTTATGCTGTTCATAATTGTCACAGAAAAGGCGTACGCCCCCCGTTTTCAACAAATCAGGGCAGATAACGATATCAATCGAGACGATGGTTGGCTAGGAACGTGCTATGCGGTGAAGTTCATTTTTAAGAGTGTAGGGTCCTGCACTCAACGCAGGGAAACATCCCACACCATCACCATCATCATCTATTCATCTATGTTGTTGTGCTGGCCTGTCCATCACCAGGTGGCGACATTGCGCGTTCTTGTCTGCTCTTGTCGACTTCCTTGCCGCTTCGAACCGGCTTGACAGTTGACACTCAGTAACAACTTCTGTGACACTGTGTTCGCGCGGTCTCTGACATTGTGAACCAGTGAGTGCTTCTCGGTGCCTAACGTCTCCCCTTTTCTTTTTTCCTTTCTCCTTTGTGCTTTCTTCTGCCTGAACCACTCTACCTCTTTACGGTTTATCTGTTTGTTTGTTTGTTTTTCTTTCCTCTTTTTTTTTCTGACTCTATTGCTCCACCCACAAACGCGTTTCCGAGTAGCCAGTCCTTACTGGGTCGGGACTACCATCTCCATATTTTTCTTTCATTTCCACTTCCGATGGTCAGTCTGTAGCCTCGGCGCGGCGCGCATGCACGGTGAGTGGGGTGGCCGTTCGGTGCCCGCGATTGCCCCCCCCCCCCATATCGTGTCACGTGATTTCTCATTCCAAGGACGCACCGTACATGTTGTGTTCCCTCCATCCAAAACCGGTTTACTCGGTTGCGAGCTGGCTCGACTGTGCGCAGTTCTCCGGTGCAGAAGAGAGAGATTGGCGCCCCATTCCTAGGCGACGCAGCCGCGCAGGAACCAAGATGGCGGGCGGGTTGGATCCACTCTTGCGAGCACACGGGACAACAAAGGAATATATTCCCGATTCTTGTGCTTCTGCTCGGCCCCACTGTCGTCGTGGAATGTGATGGTCTGTGATGTGAATGCCTAGCTCTCTCTCTCGGTCGCTGATTACATCTCGAACCTCGTGTGGCATGATTGCTCGCCCCAGATTTAGTATTTTAGGAAAGGAAATCAAGCGCGTTCAGAATTACGTTGGGTGAATCGGTAGTTGACTAAATAGTGGGTTGATATAGATAGTTAATTTCGATAGTTCGCCAAATATCGGAAATTCGATAAGGTAACAGAAAACACCGAAGTCGAGCGCGAGCAGTTGTATACTGCTGGGATGCTTTCTTCGCAAAGCCTTGGACCGGTAATCCAGGAGATGTGGGTTCGAGTCCTGCCGCTGGCTGACCTTTTCAGTGTGAAGTTCCTTGGATTGGATTCTTCGCCCTTGTAAATGTTTGTTGGGCCAGTCGAGACAATGGTTACGCCTCATATTGAAGACGTGCCTACAGATCCTAAAAACCTGAATAGGGCATTGCATAGCATCTATTTCTTCACAAGCAACAAACAGACACCATTTCTCCTGTATAGTTGTGCCCTCAACACCCTTTCAACTTCCTTTTTGACTCACACACTGTTTAAAGTGTGAACGTCGACCAATCAAAGAGAGCGCTCCAAATGAGGGGTCGTGTTCGAGGAGGTAAACGAGTATTTCATGTTTACCGTCCGAAGGAAAATCAATACGAAAACCCGTTCGAACAGCTGCGGAGAATCGGTTCCCGACAACTTGCTTCGTGCCACACTTGTTTTTGGCTCAACGGAAGGTGAAGTTTCCTATTGGATCTAAGGGAGCTCTATAGAAGAAGAAATTGCGACCCTGTGTTCGCCATTGCACCGTCCCCCGGTATTTGTTCGATCCTCTTTCAGTGTTACAGTTTCAGATTGGTCATGTCGGTCTACCAGCGTATTGTGTGTTTGTCTTCCGGTTGACCAATCAGGATTGCTTGACGTCGGGCCTCAAAACTTGTAATGGCTTTCGTTACACTATGTGTCTCCTACAGAAAGGACTTATTTTAACCCTCGTGTTTGTCTTCTCTTTTTCTCTTTTTGAAGTTTTATTTCGTTTTTATCCCCGTCTTTTTCCTTTTCTTACATCTTGTTTCCTTTTGCACCTGATGAAGTGCAGATTCTGCACGAAATCTTGCGATTAAAACTAGGTGCTCCTAAGCGTTCGAATTTTACTCTAAAAATAATTTATTTAATTAGTGAGAATAATAAAATGATATTAAGATCCATTAACGTAAATTCTACTCCCAAGACCTCGCGGACATTTCCAGCGGAGAGCGCCCCCTTAACTTGGGCCAACAACGGACTAATTAACTAAAACCAGAGTAACTAGTACGCCTGCACTGACCTCTCCATGTTTTTTTTTTTTATATGCACTTTGTTAAATGTAATTTCAGTCGAAGCTGGGAACAACGTCAGCCAGCTGTTATGCCTCGTGCTTCGTCGCCTGAAAAGATGTGATAAGTACAGCCTTTGAAGCAGAACGCAGGCGGATCGATGGAACTTTTCTATTAGATGCCCTAGCCAGGACAGTCAATGGGCCACGCACTGATAAGGCTGTCCCTATATTTATGTACCGTGCTCCCTGGATGATCACGCACAATCTATTGAACACGCAATAATCTCGTCCACTCCTTATCGCATTTTTTTTTTCTCTCTCTCTCTCCGCTCATGTACATGGCGCTCGATGGAACAGCTGGAGAGGGATTCGGATTAAGTTGGACGTTAATTAAATCTGTCGGTATGATTGAAGAAAGCTCTTTGCCGTGAGCTCTTTTTTGGCCTCCCGATACCCCGCTGTACTTGTGCAAGAGCGGCCACCTTTCATTTCGTGACCTTTCGCATGTGGAGAAGGCGCGTGCAGGTAACGCTGCAGGTACAAGGTGTTCCGAAATACGGTACTACATTTGTAATGATCCGAAAAAGAGACGCTTTGACGTTAATACACGCGTTGAAAGGCCCGTTTACTCTTAAATATCACAGGCAGCTGCCATTTGACTCAAGTTTTCGAACAACGGGAAGTTTTATCTTTACTTCCGTCGTTTTTTGTTTTTTTATTCTTTCTTTTTTTTTTTACTTTTGGCGTTTCATCTGTAGTAAACAAGGCTTTCCGAGTTGATTTCAAAGCGACGTCGATTCTCCGACAGCACAAGAACATGGTAGCGTAGACTATTGACAGTTGTTAGGGAACGGGTTTTGACGTCGTCGTAACTTAGAGAATTCAATCTGGAATCCTAAACATTTTGACATCGTTTTCGAGCATAGCACATATGGGTGACGAAAATTTCGACCTGTCACAGCGGTCGTTTTTTAAGTACAATAGAAACGCAGTATGTTATCTGCGGAGTAGCCCCGTAGAACTTCAAATACGTCGACATAAACGTTTTCCAGAAAGAGAAAAAAAAATCCCATTCCACGCAAGCATATCCCGGCAATGTCTGCAGACAAAGGCTCATATACTATAACGTCTTTTTGTTTTTCTGCAGATTTGAATTTTTTATATTTTGTAAACACTCCGATAATACATGAACGACATGAACCTATACGTATGCGTGCTCGTACTGGAACGTACACGTATATGTTAAAATTCCTAAAAAAACGACGACACAGATAAACAGCGAGCGCCTTTTGTCTCTGTCGTCGTTTTTTAGCGCTTTTATAAAAAAAAAAGAACCGTGTACCAACAGGCCCAAATGGAGGTTTTATATGAACATAGTGTGCGGAAATCTGTGGGTTATTGATTACTGTTGCTCATTGAGTATCGTTCCCATTGTGTTGTCTGAGCAGAACGCAAGGTTTATGATGGATGAATCTATTCGCATGACATCTTTGTCGCAGAAGCAATGCTATAGAAGCGACGTAAGATGAGGTTGTTCCTTTATTTGTGTTACGTATTCGTCTTTCCAGAATGCGTTGGTGCAAAAGGAATTTCGAGTACGATCTTCATCCATGTACGTGAAATGTCGCTTATTGCGAGTGATATGGCGAAGATTTACGCATTTAATGAGCCTTTCGCGATGAGGGCGTTTGCGTTCGGAAGAAATGATACGGCCGGGTACCGGAAGGACGACATCTTGGCAGGAACCTCGGGGCTTCCTGACGAATGGCGATTGATCCGCATAGCGTGATCAAGTTTCGTTTATTTTTTTCTCTATCTCTTCTCCCTCTATACCATATGTTCCGTTCCCGCGAGGTACTGGCTTTCTGTATCGCTAACTAAGTTTGCGCTTCTTTTATTTCTAGAAAGCTTCGTGTCTCACTGATTGCTTGGAAGGAGTGGTGGTATGTCATCCTTGGGCACTATTAGTAATCGTTACCTTTGTGTTGCTTCTTATATCTCCTCTTCAGCGCTCTGCTCTTTAGTCACTGATGAATTATCAAAACGCGAGGATAAAAAAAGCTTTTCTAAAACTTCGTCACTGTGAAATGTGAAATTTCTTCTGGGGATGAAATTACCTCAAATGGCTAGACGAAAGTGAATGGTAATTCTGGCGTGGTGAAAATATAGTGCACTTCGCGCCTTTCTTTTGTGGATGAAATGTATTCATTTCTAATGTCTCCAAGACGGGGGCAAAACAAACTGTTTGTTAAAGATGAAATTTCTTAATTTCTTTAATTAATTCTTCATTAATTTCTTAGGCACTTGAGGCTTTGTATGTGTTTGTCCTTTCTATATGGTCAAGCTTCAGAACATAAATTGCCATCATGTTAAACTGTTTCTCTCCGTTGTCCCAATCACAACTGAGAGTTAGATTCATTAAAGTTAAATTCATCTCGCGCAACATCTATATTAATCTGAAGAACGTCAGCGGGCGCCGCGAATCGAACCCACACCCCGCTGATTGCCGGTCTCCCGGCGCCGACTGTGCTGTCTTATGTTTCCCCTGGGTTTTCCGGCACACTTTCCAGACACATGCTAAGGCTCGTTCATGAAGATCGGATTGGATTCGAAAAAGAAAGAAAAATGTGGAGAGGTTTGTCCCGATCCAGTCAGAACTGGCTATACTCCTATACGCGTTTGTGGGTGAAAAAAAAAAAGATGAGCTAGGAAACAGAGAAGAACAAACAAACAAACAAACAAAAACAGGAATGGGGTAGATCGAGTGTGTGTAGCATGAAGACATGGGCACACAGGCCCATTCGCTCTCATATTTTCTGCTGTGCGCGCTCGCAGTCACACATACCGTGTATTCACACGTCCCCACGGAATATTTCAGTGGAAGAAAAAGGAGAGAACTGCTCAAAAGGGCAGAAGATCCACCAGGTGTGATCCACGGCGCCGGAATATCGGGAGTGGCGTCCCGTTCACTTAGCAGACGACACTTAGCAGACGACAGCGTCCGCGTCTTTAACTGTCGTCTGTTACGGAATATCTTGTGCATGATTGCGCCGCAGGCAGCTCCCCACGCCTAGCAGTGCACGAAAGGGCATGGCGGTCGCCGCTCGCGATCACTTGACAGCAGCAAGGTACACATCTTCTGCTGGAACGTAGCTCGTGAGAACACACTGATAGACGAACAAACCGAGGCAGGCCACATTTTTTTTATAAAAACGTAACACGCTTTTACGTAAACGTAAAACGTAGCGAGGCTTGCAGTCCCTGCGACTCGCTAAATCGCTCTTCTGGTGCGATTGTTAGGCTTATCAATTTGACGTCTCGTCGCCACACAGTGATTGCATCAGTACCTATAAGAAAACCTGTTGGAGAAACATAGCGAAACAGCTGCGTTATATTGCACACCATTGTCAACGATACGGCCCACTTCTCGCCTTTTTCTTTAGCTTCAGGAATGAGATCCCATTTGGGCTCCTCTGTAAATCGCCCACTCGCGGGTTCCCTCTCATTATTGTCTCCTGCATCCGACAAGGAAACCGACTAAGGACATGTCGTAATGCCTTTTAGGATTCGTGGCTGAGTGAAATGCTGAGCAGACAGGCGCCATTTTAATGTTGCTCAATAAGTGAAGGCGCTGACTCCATTTAGAGATTAACGTGCACGAAACCTCGCCCGGTTTGTTCTTCTGTGCGGCTGCCCTAATGTTTGAGTGGAATCTTTTTTACATCGGTAAACTAGCTGGTGCTTTTCTTTTCTTTTTTTCTTAATTAAGACTAAAAGAAGCGGGTGAGTGCGTGGGTAATGGTCTGGGTTAAAGATCGAGAGTGCAGTTAAGACCTGCGCTGGAGAAGTACAAATTGTACGCTCTTAGAAATGAACTTCACCGCATAGCACGCTCCTAGCCAACCTTCACCTCGAATGATATCGTTATCTGCCCCGATTTGTTGAAAACGGGAGGCGTACGCCTTTTTGTGTGTGTGTCTTTGTGACAATTATGAACAATACAAGTGTCGCAAAAAACCGGGCGTACGACTCTCTAACAAGCCAAGGCAGATAACGATATCATTCGAGATGATGGTTGGCTAGGAGCGTGTTGTGCGGTGAAGTTCATTTTTTAGAATGCAGTATTCTGTCGCGAGATTCGAGAAGGCTCTGTAACTGTTACGTGTAGTGTCGTAATGAGAGTGGTAATATACATCATGAGTGACCCTACGTGGATGGTTCGTGAATTAATTTTGCCACATCACGGTCTTTTTAGCGCGAATGTGGGAGGAATCCGGAAGATTGTCGTGGTGTGTATGGGATGGGGGGGGGGGGGGGAGATGCATGCTATGACAGTGCCTCCTCTATTACTCAATGCCTGTCCATTTGCAGTTGCGCCGAGTCGCTTCCCTTTCCCGCGGAGGGCACGTAGAGGGCGCCACTTCCCTATACCCCTTGTCGTCTGCTAGCGCTCTTGTCTGATTTCGATAAACGCGGTTTCGAACGTTTCGAAAAATGCGGTACTGCGTACTGCCTTCTGCCATTTTTTTACTTCTGTGACCAAGAAAAAGGAGCAAGGGGTATCGAGGTGCTTGCGGATCTCGCGTTACGAGAGGAGTGGTTGAAAGTGATAGCCAGGAAAGATTGGGAGCCGGACACTACTTCCAACTGTTCCGTTGTGCGCAGCAAGCACTTGCTTGCGAGTGATTACAAAGAAAACATCAAAACACGAACATGTGCGGCAGGTGACATCAGCGCGCGTCAGACCTGCACTCTTAGAAATGAACTTCACCACATAGCACGATCCTAGACAACCATCATCCCGAATGACAACGTTCTCGCCCCTGATTTGTTGAAAACGGGAGGAGGAGCCTATTTTGTGTTCATTATGCACGGCACAAAATAGGCTCCTCCTCCCGTTTTCAACAAATCTAGGGCGAGAACGTTGTCATTCGGGGTGATGGTTGGCTAGGAGCGTGCTATGTGGGGAAGTTCATTTTTAAGAGTGTGAGTGTAGGTTAGTGGCACCGTCAAACGAGAAAACGTGAACTAATACGCATGCGCAGTACGGCAGCTCTGACCAACTGGAGAGGCATTCAGTAATAGAGGAGGCGCTGGCTATGGTAAGGGGATGTACGACGTTATCCCGCAGAACTTCACCACATGGCACGCTGAAGGCCAACCGTTGTACAGAATGATACACCTGTATCAACTTTATTTGTAGAAAGCGGATGGCGTACGCCTTTTTGTGACAATTAACATAACTGCATAAATGTCACAATGAGGCGTGGTCCTCCCGTTCTCGACATTATTGATTCAACATCATTCCGGTTGGCTGGCTGTGTGCAATACTGTGAAGTTCTGTTTTGAGAGTGCGTGTGACGTATGGAATTTTCTCTGTCAGGTGAACCACGTATTTTAGCGATAGGCTGTGAAGCTTGATTAATCAACTGACATAACAGATGCGTGAACCACGACCAACTATATTATAGCGACCCATAATCGACAACCCCTATGAGGAGCCCGTCCGCACGATCCGCTAGGGGCGCTACTCATCGGCACGTGAGATGTAATGATTGGACAACGGAAATTTGAATTTTGAACGCGCAGAGGGGGACACACGACTACCGTAACAGACGACAGCAATAGCTGATATGAAAACGCGTAGAATGATGATGATAATCAACTTTAGAAAGAAGTATCTCTCGTGTGACATCCACCGCTTGTACAAAACTACTAAGGTAAGCTAAAGTACAAAGTATCGTAGAAATTGAGGAAGCAATAACCGGGCCGATGAGTAGCGCCACCGCTAGCCTCCAAACGCGGCGCTGGGGACGGGTCCATATGACATGGTCGCTATAGTCTAGTAGGTCATATCGTGAATACAGTTGTCTCGTCCCGACGGACAGTGCGTAAAAAAAGCCGAAGCTACGCTTGAGGGGGTTGTTATAATTCGATCTTTGATAGATATGGTTAAATACATCATGCACGCGTTGTACTGCAGAGTATAAGGTAAAAAGAATTATTATTATTATTATTATTTTGTACATGTCGTACTTGGCGAGATATGAACCGTTGTGTAAACTTTGGCGTCAAGACACTGACGTCGGTGGAGCGGTAGCCCTCGGCCATTCCCATTGGTAGTCGTAATTACGTGACTTCTCTGGCTGGCGGAGACACCTGCAGTTGTTTCAGAGCCGGATGGGTTTCGATATTCGCAGCAAGACCTACGAGACCATACCGGACTATGTCATAATCGACAACTACTATGCTGAATCCCGTCCGCGCGATTCGCCAAGGGCGCTACACATCGGCCCGCGAGATCTCCATCGTGATTGGATAATGGAAATTCGAATTTTGGACGCTCAGAAGCAGGCATACTATCATCGTAGCAGACGACAGCAATAGCTCTCATGAAAACGCGTAGAATGATGATGATGATAATTAATTGACAACTTTAGCAGGAATGCATCTCCCGTGGGGCATGCTCAGCTTGTACAAAAATCCCGAGGTAAGCTACGAGGCATAATAGCAATGGACCTTTTTCACACTCGCGTCGTATCCAATCGGCTGTCCAGCGAAACACGATCGGCGCGTGCCAACCATGGCGCTAAAGCATAGCCGGCGCCATCTATTGAATATGTAGGGAACCCTCTTCGGCGCCGTCAGGGTCACAGAGCATGCGCAGAAGTGTTGTGAAAAATGTCCATTGGGGAAGCAACAAACAGGCCGATAAGCAGCGCCTCCGCTAGAATCCAAATGTGGCGCTGAGATGCTGGTAATTGTAGGGGTCCTGTATACAGGAACCTATATGGGGTTCGAGAAGGTGCAACCATGTCATTTGCAACCACTCTCTAGGTTTACAGGAACCCTAGGTAACGGGTGCAAATGACATGGTCGCTCTACTCTAGTAGGTCGTGATTTGCAGTGCCGATTTTCTGCGCGCCTGTCGCCTTCTTTGCTTGCAATGCGGGTTCACAGCGATGTAAATAACTGCAAGTTAACGTTGTCCCTCATAACTTTGGGGCCAAATGTCGCTGCACCTTTAAAACTTAAAAAGCTCAGATTATGCCGCACGAAAGAAGTACGAAATGCGTTTAACCTCTCGTGCTCCGGCTTTATGACGGACGTATCGATCTGATCCAATGATTTATGGCTCGCTTAAGAAAGGAAACAAGCGTTCTATTTTATACTCAAACTCGATCGTTCTCCCTCCCACTCTCGCGCGCTCAGTCAGGACGTTATTTATTCCCTTCAACTGCACTAAAATATGCTCCGCCAATTTTACTATCGCGAGTCCAAACACTGACATCGCAGAAACAGGCTCTCAAAAGGCGCTGCGCAATGCATATTTGCCCTGTCGTCATTCTATACAGGGAGCTACTTTTAAATTATCCAGAACGCGAGATCTACCCCGTAACGCGTGCGATGCAGTGTGGACGGCGTAAATCAAATATTGTCTCGAGTGCAGAACATGTGTGCCTTTCTATAAGACCTGTTCTTGCGCGCGTCCTGTGTTCTCGGAATGGTGGGGAGGCACGCGTCGACCATGTCTGTCTGCTTGTATAGGCGACGAGGATGTGTAACGCCGAAATGAAATATGGAGGTGTTGTCGTACTGTATCATGTCCTGGATAAATATGATCCATCAATGTCAGATTCGAGTTGAACGCAAATATGTTGTCGTTGTTCGATTATGTGACCGTATTGTCGTTTGTTGGGAAAAGCTTTTCTGTTTGTTTTTTCCTCGCTCTTTGCCAGGGTGCCTCCTCTTGGCAATATTTCTTGCGTTCTTTACTTGTATCTATGTCTCCCTGCACACGTGACGGTGACAGCTGATAGGCGACTTCTTTATCGTGTATAATGGAATCTTGGAAGAAACCTCCGGAGAAAATTGTGTTAGATGAGTATTCTTCGAAGGCTCAGTACTTCACTAGGATTTTTTTTTTTAATTTGCTGGTATACACCGAACTCCTTGCACCTCTTAAACATTAATTATGCACGCTTGAAAGAAAACGAAATATTGCTTCGAGCCTCGCTATTATTAACGAGCCATTCTCCGTTCGGTCGATCATTCTGTATACGAAAATGACGGGCACAGCTCGGGTGTTATCAACCCTGATATGAACTCGTCCAAACAATAGCTAGGAGTTTCTTGCCGTTCTTGGTCATCGCATAGCTGATCAGCGGCCTTATATAAAAGCACTGGCGAGCACCTGAAGAGAATAACAATAAGCTTTGATAAGTTGATGAGTAAAATAAAAAATATATATATGGCGAGATTGGAATTCGGCACCCGACCAATTCTGCAACTTCAGAACGAGAAGAAAAAAGCGAGAAAAACAAACACACAAAAACGTAACGTAACGTCGTAACGCACGCGCCCACCGATATGTATTCGCAATAACAACAACAACATGTGCAATAACAACATGCGCGCAACATCAACGACATACGCAACAGCAACAGCAAAGATATACGCTACAGCAGCAACAATAACAACATAGGCTCACACACCGACAGTGCACAAAGCCTAATAAACAGATTCCAAGGAACACTGTGCAATAAAGTTCACAAGTGCAGGCAGAGTTGACCCTCCCAATTTTGTAAAGAAACTCAACTCAACTCATTTTACTGCAACATGAAGTTAATTCATCATAGTGCATGAGTAGCCGCGAGGCAGTGCCTGTGAGGCCGCTCTCACATGACTGACTGACAAACTGACGCCCGTACGGCACGTTTAACCGAAATCGACGAAGAAGCGACTGATTGGGGAGTTTCATCGCCAGGGGGCGATACTCCACCCAGTTGCTGGCGGTAATGTGGTAGAGGTGCTTCAGGTGGTTCCTCCTGGTGGTTGCTGGTGGGAAGCACCTGAACGGTCAAGACTTCAAGGTCCTTGAAACTCCAAAATCACTGCTAATTTTACATTTTTCTTCATTCCTTTTCTTTTCTTATCAACTCAACTCAACTCTTCATTTTGATGAAACCGGTGTCCGATGTCGAAGCTGACAAAGGAAACTACAGATCTCGGCAAAAATAATTACATATTCGTGAGACCAGCGGCTTTGTTGGTGGTAGCCAAGGTCTTGCTGTAGACTGGGAGGTCGTGGGTTCGAATCCTACCACCGGCTGTGCTTTCTGAGGTTTTTTCCTGGGTTTTTCGAAGACTTTCCAGCCGAATGTCGGCACAGTTCCCCTGAAGTCGGGCCAGGACGCATACTAACCTCGCCTGTCCCCCGACTCCTCTCTGCTGTCCTCTCTCCATCTGTCCACATCTATACGCCGCTCATAGCCACCGTCGCTTCGCGGTGCTAACACGGAATAAAAAGCTAAAAAAAACTGCGCCAGGCCGTCGCCTATGTATGAATGGAGTGAAACACTCGTGCTATAATATTATACATCAAACAAAATGTATTTATTGCGCCTTTAACACGCTACAGTGCTTGGCCATTGCGAAGGCAATAACCATTTATAACGAATGTCGAAGACAGCCATTAGAAAAGTTCGGACGTACATGAGTTGGTGCAATCAGTACATCGCAGCAGAAGCAGCTCCTGCTTCGAGCAGCCGGTTCTTCTCCGACAAATCTCGAGGCGATTTATTGTATTCATTTTGTTGTTCTTGTTTTTCTCCTGAACCGTTTGTTCCTGGAGTTGAACCTGCGTTTGTTTTTGATCTCTTCAATTGAATCAGAAACAGGGGGCGGCGGCGCCGATTTAATGTTTCAACATTTCTACCCAGGTTCCTTCAGACGGTACGTTTTACCAAAAATCGATTCTCAGAAGCACTCGGACGATGTTGCGAGAAATCCGTTACGAGGCATTTTTTACTCGTTCATTTTTCGTGGCTTTCATTCGTACCCACTCCTCGTCGTTTCACGTCCTTCGGAGTTTCGTAAAATTTGCATATAGTAATTCGACGTTCCCCAATTCGCCGATGTGGAACAACGGCCGCTGTTTTTGTTCGAACGCCTTACGGTTGAGGATACGTTTATTAGAGGCGCGGTCGACATCGCAATCAGAAAAGGCGCCATCGTTAAGCATGAAATGGGCTTTCAAGTATTGTGCCTCGTTTCGTTTGGCTGCGTCGATTGTGTCCTTGAAGTATTTAAAAATCGTCTCTCCTATCAACCGCTACGGCGTTCGTACCGGAAATAGAACTACCGGTATTGCCCATGGCTTTTCTCTGCTACTGCTATTCTGCTACTCGTAATGAGTTTCTCGTTCTCGTTCCCACCATCGTATGAACACCGTTAATGCTTTTGAGTTACGTAACGGCCTCATGCTCATCATTCATCCTGTTTGTTTTCTTTAACTGTTGTAACATATTTGTCTCTCTCGCTTTTTTTTTTAATTTAAGTTTGACTTTGAAGACTGTGTACCAGTAGCACCGCAGTCAGCGTATACAGGGTGTTTGCTCTAACGTGTCCAGAAATTTTATTTAAAGCGAGCGATAAAAGAGAAACGAGCGCTACTTTTCAGCTACTTGACTAAGAAACAGGTGCTACTAGTGAAGCAGTACCTGTTTCTTACTCAAGGAACAGAAAAGCACCACATGCTTTTCTTTTATCGCTCGCTTTAAATATATTATCTGGACACGTTAGAGCAAGCACCCTGTATTTCGACACCCTGTACATATTTGCGAAAAAGAAACATTATACATTCGCAGCAAAGTTCGCTCATTTAATTTCGCGAGCAGGTGTATAAAAGGAACCCGTTTCCTCGACCAGACACTCGTGCCACGTCCCGAGTGCCATCCTCCTCTCCACGCATTCCGTCCAGGACCAACCACATTTAATTTCCTCCGTGCTTGCGTTAACAAACCTACTTACGCGTCGTACTTTTTGTAGGGGAGCCGTACGTTTCGGTAATGACCAGCCGTAGTATTTAGGCTGATGGCGGAAAAGGGTCTCAGTTTGAGATGCTGAATAAAGCTCTTAATTTCAGTCGTAAGCTGTATATAGTTGGAGCGGCTGCCTCCGCGAAGTGCCAGTGCTGTCTACGAGATCGCTTCGATGGTTTCACAACGGTAACACATTTTGAAGCGCATGAAGCTCGGTGATATCCCTGAGTGGACCATTTGCATGAGAGTGCACAGGGCATGTGCGGCTCTCGTTCTGGCTGAAAACGGCCGGAACCATTACTGATTGATTGATTGATTATGTGTTTAATGGCACAAAGGCAACAAAGGCCATAGAGCGCCAAAACCATGGTGAGTGTGTCGGAGATGATTATGGGAAAGATGATGTGAGAGAGAGTGTGTGGTAGTTAAAACCTATCTACAGGTATGAGGTATGAGCGATGAGATTGACCAGGATAAGAGAGAGAGGGGGATGACGATAACAAGCGAGCATGGCAGTTAAAAGCTATCTACAAGTGTGACAATGAGATATTTACATGAGGAGTTCGGTGATATTACTACCATTACCATTACTACCATTATTACCATTACTATCCTAACGCTACTATACAGGATGTTTCAGTTAAATCCCCGGGCTAAATAATTCGTGAACGGGTGCACCAATCGAATAACTTTCTTTTTTACAAGTATCTGTCCGATACCACCTACAAGCTGCGCACCGTGTGAGTGAGTGCGGGGGCGCTCATTATTTAAATAAAAATTCAAATGAGTTTCGTGAAAAAACGTAACTTCTAAAGCAGGACGCTATCGGCATTAAAATGGGTACTACCAGTTTTGGGACCTTCAGTGGACACATTTTAGAGAAAAATTTGCCACCGAAGCGGGTCATTTGTTGCAGTGAATTAGTTGGTTTCGGTTTGCATATTTTTCTCGCGGCTGGTCGCGGCAAAGCGCAAAAGGACGTAATTCATTGGTGGATAAGGTAGTGAAAGAGCGTCCTTTTGCGCTCCACTGCGACCAACCGCGACAAAATATGTATACCATTTTCCCGTTCCTGGAATCCTTCCGTGAATGAGAGGGACTATAGGGTTCCTGGTTTTCGGCACCAAAAATGGAGGGAAAGGACCTAGGAACGATAACGAACAGCTTTAATGCAGAATGGCTGCCCTACACTCCACAAGCACCAGAATCTTCTTCCTCTTCTTCGAAACAGTGTTACAAAGCTTATTGCTCTGGCATGGAATGGCACGGCGGGCACCAGAGTCATATTGCATGTATCAAACAGACACTCGAACTTCGTACAGAGAGAAGCAGCAGAAACAGGGCTCGAAATCTGAGATGGATACTCAAAAAGTGAACGCACGGAGTACGCTCGAACGAAGGACACGAAAACGAAACCGCGGCGCCTCCTCGCGTGCATTTGTTTTCGGCCAGTAGCAGACGACATTCGAGAGGGCGCCACATCTTTCGCAAATGGTCCAAGAAAGGCAGAAGATTGCGAACTGGTAAGGAAATGTTAGAAGACGGATGATCCCCATGCCTCTAAGCGTCTCTGTTCCAAATACCGGCCAGCCCTCGTCCTCAGGCTCTTCGCTTAACATGTGCCTGTAAAGGTAGTTTCACAGTGTGGGGATTATTGATGTGAAGAAGCAAGCTTTACAGGAAACACCGCCTCGTTCTCATGCAACGGTGATACTCGCGCCAGCACGGGCAGGAAATGTGATGAATGCGGAAAGTTTTAACGTCATTAGTGCGGTGCTACACGGGCGGGTTCAATGTCATTTTCTGCTTAATGGGCTCGCCATAATTCATTCGCACAATGAATGGCTACTCTGGCTCCCGCTGTTTGCGTATAGAGTAACTGTTTCTTATTGGTTTTCGTATACAGTTAGAAAGATGGCGGTGACCCCCGATAAAAAGGCTCTCTGTATCTATCTCGCATTTTTCTTCGCATAAAAATCTTTCTTCTGTACAGCAGTATAGAACGTCGTTTTAGAAATTTTAGTAACTACTCGAGCATCTTTTCACGAAAAAGGGCACTAAAATGCAAAAACAAATTCACTTCAAATTATGTTGCACGCTATATTAATTTCGAACTTGTCATAATTCAAAACTTTGATTCCGTTACGAAGCAGTGCACTAAGCAGTGAACGTCGCTTCAGCCAACACCGCCTATACGTAGAGAAAGCCTGCTCATTTCCCCCTCTCCCTCTTTCAAATAAGAGTCAGAACCCGTATGCTACTGCGATTCATCGTTCTGCGAAGTCAAGAACCCGCAAATGATTGGAGCTCACCTGGAACCTGCAAACCTAATATTTAGACAAACAGTGCAAGACGCTTTCCAGAAAATCAGTTTTGAGAAAGATTGGGGCCGTTTTGCGTTTTATTTCAAATTTTTCCCATTTAGTACGCGGGGACGTTCAATCACAACTCACGGACGACGTTGGTTCGTCTGCATGGCCAATATCGCTGAAAGCACGTTCGTGATTGGCTACGGCCGTTGAAAACACGATCCTCATTGGCTGACTCTTAATTGTTACGTCATGGCGACAGGTAAGCAGGCTTTCTCTAAATAGGTGGTGCTGCTTCAGCTCGTGCTTCGGGTATACATCAGGTGCTTTTAGTTCATGTGAACGAAAATCCAAAAGGGGTGCCAGGTACACGTACACAGAGAGGTAAAAAGGGGGAAACTGGTGTACCGAAGAGCTCTCGGTGCGAAGAGCATTCATTCTCGTGTTAGCCGCCTAGCGGGCTGGGCGATATATACAACATGTTTCCCGACATCCCCCACATTCCGTCCCTCTAGTCTGAAGAAGAGCCGTCGCTCGAAACCTCCGCCCCCCCCCCCCCCTTTTCTTTGCTCCCCTCTTTGGTACACCAGTTCCCCCCTTTTTATCTCTCTGCTTTTAGTTCATGCAGCGCGTGCCACGCCATGAAGCAGTTCCGGCGGAAAACATAGGGCGAGTACAAAGCGGACTGGTGTCGCCGTCCGAAGGACGTGAATATAATTGTTGTCAGTGGAACATTTGTGATAACTTTTGCGGGCTACAATTCAGCAAATCGGTATTGAGAAATGCAGCCATACGCACCATGACGCGCATGTACGGAACACTACGACCGGCCCCGTTCCAAATCCGCACACACACACACGATAGGTATGCGCGCGCCTCGACTGCTGTCTCATTGGATGCCGCCAATCTTTGCTTCCTGAGGATCCATTTGCTTGCCGCCAAAGACGGGTCTGTTTTCATTGCGTTTTTCTTCTAAAACGGTAGCGCTGTGTGAACTAATTTTGCTTGCACTGTGCTAATTAAAACACGAGCTTTCATTTGAGAACAAGTTGTTTTTGCATTTTAGTGCCCCTTTAAGAACGTTCATCGACAAAATCAAAAGGCTTACTATAGGGCACCAGGACAGACGCAGCTCTTTGTATGTTGGCAAACTTTGGTAAAAGTGCATAGTGTTAAAGCGTGCACTCTTAGGAATGAGCTTCACCGCATAGCGCGCTCATAGCGAACCGTAATATCGAATGATATTGTTATCTGCTATTGTTGAAAACGGGAGGCGTACGCCGATTTTGTGACAGTTATGAACAGCATAAGTGGCGAAAAAAAAAGGCGTACCCCTCATCTTTTTCAACGAATCAAGGACAGATAACGATATCATTTGAGATGATGGTTGGCTAGGAGCATGCTATGCTGTTAAATTCATTTTAAGAGTGTATTAAAACGGGTCACCTTGAAAATCAACATAGTAGCATTGCATTTCAAATCCTTCAACACATTTTCAACCTGAAAACAACGTTTCATTCTTTAGAACTTGTATCACACGTAGTGAGTAGGTCGCGTCAACTTCGTACCTTTTAATGCCTTAAAACGGAACGTCTGGCACGAACTTCGTAAATAATGGTATTTGGAGTCCGAGTGACAATAGTCATTACTGCAATTTTCTGTGCTCGTATATACTATAACAGTAGTGTGTCGCGCATGATGCCCCGCGATGCCCCGCGCGTTATTTATTGCGATATTCATTTCAAAACGTAATTAGTACGTTGTCCTTAAACCCGAAACATATCGACGGAATTGGTGATAACGCGCTGCATAACACTTTAACACGCGGCACCTACACGCCGCATTACCACGTATTATATGGCTTCATAAATTGCGCGGTTGTTGCGGCAGCGCGGTCGGGCATTACAAAGGGTAACACGAACTCGTTCCGTTCAGGTTGTTATATTCATTCTTGCCGCTTTCGCAAATTCGTGCTGCTACTTTCTATGTCACGTTCGCGATGGAAAGTGAAGCACGTTTTCTGTTAATGCGATATGTCGCATTTTTTTAAAAGGTAAACACAAAGTAAATTGTTGATGGGTGGCGGCTTTATAATGCAAGAGGAAGGATTAATCAGATGAAGAAGTGATATGCATGCGTCGTGCGAAAGTGATAGTTTTATCGAAATTATTTTCGTGGCTTCACGAAATATTACGGCGAAATGAATGCCATTTTGTGGAAGTGTCATAATGCATGTTTCATCGTGTTACCAAAGTTCGAGAGACGAAGCGTGCTCCACCACGCTAAAGCTTGTACATATTAAGTACATATTAAGCTTAGAATGTTTCAGTGTCGTTGTTTTGAGTGTTCTACAGCCATCTTGGACATGACTCACCCTGCACTCTAAGAACAGAACTTCACCGCATAGAACGCTATGGGCCAACCATTGCTGCGGATGGAGGGTTATCGCTTCTGATTCGAAGTGAGAGGGTGGCGTACGCCTTTTTGTGTCAGTTATCATGTATCCAGATTGCCACAAAAAGGCGTACGCCTCCGTCTCTCTTGGTGAAGAGCGTGCGATGCGGTGAAGTTCTGTTTTTAGAATGTGTATCTGCTCTGCCTGAAAGAGGCAAGGTAAGAACTTTCAAAAAGGATTTCGTCACTTTTCATATACACTCTTAAAAATGATGGTGGTGGTGGTGGTGGTGATGGTGATAGGGCTTGCCGTTGTCGGCCTCACGTATGTGGGCAACGTCACGACTCACGCCCTGGGGGAATGTGCGTCCTGGGCCGACTTCTAAGGGAACTGTGCCGACATATGTCTGAAAGCGTCTGAGGAAAAATGAACTTCTCCACATAGCACGCTCCTAGCCAACCACCATCCCGAATGACAACGTTCTCGCCCCTGATTTGTTGAAAACGGGAGGAGGAGCCTATTTTGTGCCGTGCAGAATGGGCACAAAATAGGCTCCTCCTCCCGTTTTCAACAAATCAGGGGCGAGAACGTTGTCATTCGGGATGGTGGTTGGCTAGGAGCGTGCTATGTGGTGAAGTTCATTTTTAAGAGTGTACTTGTAAGCGTGAGATGGTGGTGGGTGCTGGTAATGAAAGGGCTCACCGTTTGTCGGCCTCACAGAGGTGGGCGACGTCACGACTGACGGGGAATGTGCGTCCTAGGCCGACTTCTAAGGGGTACAGTGCCGACATATATGTCTGAAAGCGTCTGAGGAAAACCCAGGAAAAACCCCAGACAGCACAGCCGGCACCGGGATTCGAACCCGGGTTAAAACAGAACTTCACCGCATAGCACGTCGTGTGCCAATCATTGCCGCGAATGATAGAGTTATCGGTTTTGATTCCAGGGGAGACGGAGGAGTACGCCTTTTTGTGGCAATTACCATATATCCAAATTGCCACAAAAAGGCGTACGTCCCCCTCTCTCCTCGAATCAGAAGCGACAACCCTATCATTCGTGGCAGTTGTTGGCGCACAGCGTGCTCTGCGGTGAAGCTTTGTTTTTAGAGTGTAGTCAACCATCATCTCGAATTATCTGCCCTGATTTGTTGAAAACGGGAGGCGTACGCCTTTTTTGTGACACTTATGCTGTTCATAATTGCCACAAAAAAGGCGTACGCCTCCCGTTTTCAACAAATCATGGGCAGATAACGATATCATTCGAGATGATGGTTGGCTAGGAACGTGCTATGCAGTGAAATTCATTTCTGCGAGCGTGTGCTTAACATAAATCACTTAAGGTATATTTCCACCTATCCAAGCATGCCTTTTCAAGGAGTCACGTGTGTCAAACGAGAGAAAAACGGATGCCGCATTTTCTTGACTGAAGTAACTAAATTGCAACCTTAGATTGGTGAACCCTTTCTCGTTGTTTGTCTTTGTATTATTCATTTCTGCTCTAAGCATTACAGATGGATCGTGTGCGGTTAACCTTCTATGCCAGACTCGGTTGTTTGCGTTGTATCTCTCTCTGAATAATGTAGCCAACCCAGCAAGGAGCACTGGTGTCAGCTAAGCAAGATGAATTGTTCTTCCTTTATCCTGTTCTCATGAGAAAGCTGTAGTGGGTGCTCTTCGGACAAGACCATCCAACTATGCCGTGAATGTTGCGACACGCATTTTGCAAGTATAGCAACAGGCATTGGCTAATTATGCTCTCTATCGCTCTTGTTCTTGTTCAGTATGGGCTGTGGGAGAGGTTAGCCAAGACAGGGCTGGCTTGCTACTCCACCTATTTTTCGCGCTTTAGGTGGGATAATCTTTGGCATGGCGGGCGCAAAAGGGCGAGCGAGACACACGACACCGGAAAGCATGTCCGGTGTCGCATTGAGTGTCTCGCTCGCCCCTTTGCGCTCGACGAGGTGAAATTTTTGTAAGGCGGTCAGGAACCGGGTAAGTTGCTAAACGTCCAAGAGGACAGGCGCTCACTGGCAACTGAATAGATAGAATAATCACAGGGAAGAGGGGCACCGGTACCAGATTGATCAAAGTGGAATATCACACTTGCCTGGAAACGTGAACTCCATGTCATGTAGAGGTATAGAAAGCTGGCTTATGCACATCGATCCCAATTTCTGTATCTCGTGAGCCTCGATAAGTTATCTCGTTAACTGGCTATACTCTTAAAACAGAGCTTCACCGCATGGCACCCTCTCTTACAGCCAACCATCAACCGGAATGACAGTGCGGCTGTAACACGAGTTTTCAATCAACGACGATCTGTTGATAAACACGAGAGACATATGTGGTAGAAAAGAAAAAAAAAAGCATAAACAACTCGAAAGTAAGTCGTATTTGTTAACCTGCGGGGACCCTGACACAAAAGCAAATCGACTTTATAAGGCGAGGGACATGGTATGGGAAGAGGAAAGAAGGAAGGAAATACGTTGAAAGAACCTTGTCGTTGGTTACCTGCGTTGAGCAGCACAAACACGATGCGCAGTTCACAGCCGCAGTGTTTCTTGACATCAGCGAGGCGTTCGATACAGTACTACACCACGCGCTCCTCTCGGAGCTGATGAATTCCGGTGTGAAAGGGAACCTCTTGCACGATCTCAAGAATTACTTAAGCGATCGATTTATTTTCTTGGATACCCCGGACGGACCCAACGGCGTTCTGAGCTCTGCTTTTCAATTGGGTGATGCTACCATCCCTGATGCCCAGGAAAACACCCGAAAATCGATATTTGCCGATGATGTCTGTGTGTGGACGTCTCTCTCACACAAACTGCCGATGACTGCCGCGTCGCCTCCAAGCTGCTGCTGTGACCACAATCGCCGACTATCTTCGCGAGCGCGGCTTGTCCCTTTTCCCGACAAAGACGGTGTTTCTCCCGTTCACCAGACAGTCTTCCGAGAGCTTTCCCATCCTGATTAGCAACCAGCAAGTTCCTATTGCGCGCCACCGCAAGTTCCTAGGTGTGCACATGAACAGGCCGTTGACTTGGTCCAAACAGGTGGAAGCCATCGTAGGAAAGGTACGTCTGCTTCTCATAATGCCACGCGTGCTTCGGCCGGCCTCACCTGGGGGCCCTCGACCAAGATCCTGGAGCAACTGTAAACGTCTTTGGTACTACCACATATCCTGTACAGCTTCCCGGGTCTTCCACAACCTCTGCACCACTAACAGAAACAAGCTGGAATGCCTTCACGCCCGCGCTATTAAAATCATACTCGGCGTCCCGAGGAGTACTCCGCAAGCTGCTGCACTATACAGGATCGAAGCCAACCAACCTACACTGCATGTGCTCCAAACAAAGGAGGCCATCAAAGTACACAAGCGCCACCAAGCGCATCACACGGCTGATCCTCTGGCATATACTTCTATGTAACCCGACCTAACTCAGGCTTTGGCACAACGGTCAGAAACCTCCAGCAACACATCCCAACTGGACACAAGAAACACAGGCAGCCAAACACACCTCCTAGGAGAGAGCTGGCGCCACCCCCAGCAAGCACCACTATCCCTGGTATTACCGAAAAGAGCAGCCGTTGTTAGGCAGCTTGCACTGGAGGTGGTCACAGAACTAGGAGAGCGCAACCCCACCCCCACCCCCCGTATACTGACGGTTCCATGTCTACGGATGGGGCTTCCTCGGTCGCCTATGATCACCGTAATACCGAGGCTTTACAGAGCAAGCTAAGCCACAAAACTTCGTCCACGGCTGCGGAACTTCACGGGATACTCCCGGCACTGAAGTACATGGGTACTTCGTACTACGCAAACGTGGGTTTCCTTTACTGACTCCCGATCTGCCATCCACTAGACTCAGACAAGCAGACCACCAATGACGCCGTGAGGAGGAAAATTACCAGGACATACGATAAACTCAGACGAGACGGACATCAGGTATCTATCCAGCGGATCCCCAGCCACTGCAAGATCCCTGGAAACGACAAGGGGAACGAGGCTGCGAAAGAAGCCCTGACATGCAGGGAAAACGTACCACTGACAAGAGACGACATCAAAAGGGCAGCAAAGAGAAAGGCAGATGTGGAGATGAAGAAGCTCCTCGCCAATCTACCCCAGGCTTGTCCCTATAAGCACACAGGCTGTACACTGTTAAAACAGAACTTCACCACATAGCACGCTCCTAGCCAACCATCACTCCGAATGACAACGTTCTCGCTCTAGATTTGTTGAAAACGGGAGGAGGAGCCTATTTTGTGCCGTGCATAATGGCCACAAAATAGGCTCCTCCTCCCCTTTTCAACAAATCAGGGGCGAGAACGTTGCATTCGGGATGATGGTTGGCTAGGAGCCTGCTATGTGGTGAAGTTTAAGAGCGTAGGTACATGAGCCGAACTGACGCAGCACTCATTCATCGATTCCAACTTGGTACTGCTCTCAAAAGAGGTTACAGACTGTGTAAGATAGACATGACCGACGACCCTACATGGAGACAATGCAACACCCAAATGAAGAGACAAAGCAAATTCACTCTCTCACTCATTCCACTTTCACTCTTGCATGTCACTCTTTCATTTGAGGCTTTGTGTGTTGATGTCCTTTATTCTGTGTTCCAGCCTCAGAACATTAATTTCCACCGGGCAAATAGCCTGCCATTGACTAATTTAACTTGCCTCCGGCGCGTGCAACTGATAGCGGGTGCATTCATTATAGAAACGGCGTCACACACCTTCGTAACGAACTGAAAAGGGTAAATTAAGATTTTCCTAAGCAGTGTGAAATTACGATACGAAGGCAAATTGGAGCTTAGTTCCCTGCTGCGAACAAATAGTCTTTCCGCGTTACGTTTTATTTTCTCGCTAAAATGCTCTTTTTATCAACACTAACGAGGCGAAAAGAGGACGATACGAAACACCAGTTTGCTCTCTTCTTGGCAGAATATTTTCCTGTACGATATACTACGGCAAAAGAAAAAGCTTATGACAGCATGGCTTCCTGTTTTAAAATTCGTCGCCGGCACTTTTTTTCTTTTTTCTGCAGAAAAGCTGTAGAAAGTCCGCTGCGACGTTGCAGGTTATCGATTCTAGGACCAGACACGCAGAGTGGCTCTCTAACGTCCGGAAGAAAAGAAAAAAAAAAGAAGAAAACGATTTCATTAGGCTATATCTGAATGTTTCTTTCAAATGGAAAGAGACCAAATCGAATCCTTGTTTCCAGACATCAAGGTACGTGGTGACTAAGTTATTAAAGAGTCTCGTAATGAATTCCCGGACACCTGGAACTCTCTGTGCAACGCGGTATGCGGTACGCGTTGTGCATCTTAAATATCCACGTTGCACGAGGTGCCCACAAGTCTGCAGCGGCACCGCACAGAAATCACGTCTCGTATTCGAGACGAACGCGAAGTGGGTAATAACCACTTCGAAATATCCTGCAAGTTGGTTGGTAGCGTTTTATTGCCGCTGTAGTGACACGTTGCGTCGTGGGCCGACTTCACAGGAAACCGACATTTTCCTTCTAATGAAAAAGTTCACCCCATACCCCGCTAGCCAATCATCATTCCGAATGATATCGTTCTGTCTCCTGATTTGTTGAAAATGGGAAGACGCGCCTATCTTGGGCATGCATAATGTGTCCAGGATAAGCATTTCCTGATTGGCTATAGGAGCGTGTTATGAGGCGAAGTTATGTTTTGCCATCACTCTTAAAACGGTGCTTCACTACACAGCACGGTGAAGGCCAACCACTGTACAGGGCGATACCTTTATTACTCCTGATTTGTGGAAAGCGCGGGGCGTACGCCCCTTTTGTGACAATTAACATAATTAAGAGCGTGTCCTGTGAGGAATGCAGGTTATGACATAAGACCTTATGTAATAACCTGCATTCCTCACAAGACATCTTTCTTAACACCGGTGGTGCTGCTTTTGAAAGAGCTCGCCGTTGCCGGCCTCACAGAGGTGAGGCAACGTCACGACCAACGCTCTGGGGGAATGTGCGTCCTGGGCTGACTTCTAAGGGAACTGTGCCGACGTATGTGTGAGAGCGTCTGAGGAAAACCCCAGACAGCACAACCGGCACCGGGATTCGAACCCCGGTAACCTCCCAGTCTCGACGCGACGTGAGCTGGTCTCATGACATCATTCTGATCCCTGATTTGTTCAACACAGGAGGCGTACGCCTTCTTGTGACACTCATGCGGAAATGTTAATTGTCACAAAGGGGCGTACGCACCGCGCTTTCTACAAATCAAGAGTGATAACGGTATCACTCTGTACAATGGTTGGCCTTCACCGTGCTATGTGGTGAAGCTCTGTTTTAAGAGTGGCACCTTTTTATGGGTATACACTCTCAGAACAGAACTTCACCGCGTAGCAAGTTGTCCGCCAACCGTTGCCACGAATGATAGGGTTACCACTTCTGACTCGAAGAGTGAGGGGGCGTACGCCTTTTTGTAGCAATTTGGATGCATGATAATTGCTACAAAAAGGCATACGCCTCACTCTCTCTCTCTCTGTTCAAATCAGAAGCGATAACCCTATCATTCGTGGCAGTGGTTGGCGCACAACGTGCTATGCGGTGAAGTTCTAGCTGTCCTAACAGTGTACACTCTTAGAAATGAATGCTAGCCACGCTGCTAGCCAACTATCATCCCGAATGACATCGCCCTCCCCATTGATTTGCTGAAAATGTGAGGCGTACGCCTTTTTGTGGTACTTACGCAGAAATGTTAATTGTCACAAAAAGGCGTATGCCTCTCTCTCTCTATATATATATATATATATATATATATATATATATAATAGGAAAAAATAGCCGGAGCTCTTTGGCTGCACGTATAGCATATGTCTGTAACTCAAACATCGCCGTGCCAGTACTGGACAGCTGTTTCGGCCTTCTTGGGCTTCATCAGCAGTACGCAGGCAGGCAACGTTTGAGTGGATGGCGTCAGAAGGTCACGTAACACGTGATTCCTCCCGTCAGGGTGAGATAACTCACTCACTGAAAGCCCAGTGCAAAGCCAGTGAAGTATAATAGGAAAAAAGAGCCGGAGCTCTTTGGCTGCACGTACAGCATATGTCTGTAACTCAAACATCGCCATGCCAGTACTGGACAGCTGTTTCGGCCTTCTTGGGCTTCATCAGCAGTACGCAGGCAGGCAACGTTTGAGTGGATGGCGTCAGAAGGTCACGTAACACGTGATTCCTCCCGTCAGGGTGAGATAACTCACTCACTGAAAGCCCAGTGCAAAGCCAGTGAAGTATAATAGGAAAAAATAGCCGGAGCTCTTTGGCTGCACGTATAGCATATGTCTGTAACTCAAACATCGCCATGCCAGTACTGGACAGCTGTTTCGGCCTTCTTGGGCTTCATCAGCAGTACGCAGGCAGGCAACGTTTGAGTGGATGGCGTCAGAAGGTCACATATATATATATATAGGTCATATATAAAAGGTCATATATATATATATATATATACAGATTTTAGGGAAGGTACAAACACTAGTTTATCACATAGGGAGACGTTAAAAAGTAGAATGGGCAAGGGGTCGACGTTTCGACAGTGGCACTGTCTTCGTCAGGACAAAAGATGCGTAGCTGGTTACACATTACTTAAATAGGTTTGGTACATGACGTCATAATCGGTACGGGCACGCCACAAGCGTTTGTCAATGAGTCAGATTCGGAAATATTCGAGAAGGTTCCAGGGCTATTAGGAATATTCCAGGACTTTACCTTGCCCATTTGACCTTTTAACGTCTCCCTGTGTAATAAACTAGTGTTTGTACCTTCCCTAAAATCTGTTTCCGCGTCTTTTTTTTTGAACTTCTGTAAAACATCGTGGCCGTTTGATAATCCTTTTACCTCACCCTATATATATATATATATAGGTCGAGGGAAGTACAAAAGTCAAACGGCCACGAAGTTTTACAGTTGTGGAAGGAAAAAGACGCGGACAACAGATTTTAGGGAAGTTAGAAACACTAGTTCATTTAATGGGCAGAAATTAAAAGTTGAATGAGAAACGGGGTCGACGTTTCGACAGTGGCACTGTCTTCGTCAGGACAAAACCTTTTGTCAGGACAAGACCTTTTGTCCTGACGAAGACAGTGTCACTTTCGAAACGTCGACCCCGTTTCTCATTCAACTTTTAATTTCTGCCCATTAAATGAACTAGTGTTTCTAACTTCCCTAAAATCTGTTGTCCGCGTCTTTTTCCTTCCACAACTATATATATATATATATATATATATATATATATATATATATATCTGTTCAAATCAGATGCGATAACCCAACCATTCGCCCGTCGATACAGCGAGCACAGGAAGATAGACACGCTACGTAGCGTGTTGCGTGTCTCTCGTGTTATCCTCGTACCTATGTTCGCTGCGTCGACGGATTGTGTACTACCAACCTGCCCATCTACTAACGAATTGCCTGCCATTCGTGGCAGTGGTTGGTGCACAACGTGCTATGCGGTGAACTTCGAGCTGTTCTGACAGAGTGTAGCGTACATTCTTAATGAAGGGGCTCACACACTCTTAAAAACAGATCTTCACCGCATAGCACGCTGTGCGCCAATCACTGCCACGATTGATAGGGTTATCGCTTCTGATTCGAGGAGAGAGGGGTGTGTACGTCTTTTTGTGTCAATTGTCATGTATCAAAATTGACACAAAAAGACGTACGCACACCTGTCTCTTCGAATCAGAAGCGACAACACTCTCATGTGTGGCAATGGTTGGCGTAGAGCGTGCTACGCGGTGAAGTTCAGTTTTTAGAGTGCAAAGGTAAAGGTGATTGAGCATTGTTTCGATATCCAGGGTGTCCCAGCTAAGTGCGAACATATTTTTTAAGAATATATATATATATATATAGATAGGGGAGAAAAGACACCAGAGACTGAAGTAGGGAGTAGGGGAAGTTATTTATTAAGCTGGCATTTAAACTAAGGGTCTGGGGAAGTCTACGTTTCGGCGGAAGCTCCGCCTTCTTCGGGACTGAGACGAAAATCTATGTACAAGGTCTTTTAAAAGGTTACAAAAGTGTCGTCACAGTTGGTACAATTCCACTGCGAGGCAGTCGTCAGTGAGTCATGTTCTGGAAGATTCCGGAAGGTTCCTGGGTCATCGGCCGGGGAGATTACGTGTCAGAGTCTTGGGTCGCGCTCGTTGAAAACCTGTTGTCCGGGGTGTTCTTAGAGTCATTGTGTCCAACTGTAAAGAAAAGAAGAAAAGAGGCAGCGGGCACTCCGAGGACATACAGAAAAAAAGTTATCCGGATATGCTTCTTACAGTTGATAGCACTCCTTTATCCTCATTTATTAGAGATTGGAATTTGTAGATCAAGTACGATTCGCGTTGCTCTCTGCAGCGATCGGATGTGAAATTTGACTCTAAAATAAAAAGTGCGACGTTATTAATGGAATGACCGGGTCGACTAAAATGGCGAGAAACCGGGAGGCTACCTTTTTTCAAAACATCTGATCGGTGGTTATTGAATCGAATCCTGAATGAATTTTTACTTTGACCTACATATTGCGCGGAGCTTGTTGTACATTGAATGATATAAATAATGTTACTGGAGTTACAGTCAAAGTCGCCATTGATTTTAAGGGAGAAGTCGGAGTTTGTACTCTTGACCGCTGCCGTGCTTTGCATTGATTTGCATATTTGGCATCTTTTACCATTGCATGGATGGCATCCCGCCGTAGGTGTTAATGGTTTGAGAACTTTGGAGTTGACTAGTCTATCTTGGAGGTTGCGGGCACGTCTGTAGGTAACTCGTGGCTTCTCGGCAAATATTTGTCGTGTCCGTTCAGATTGCAGAAGGATGCTATGGTGGCGGTGGAGGATACTGTTAATATTACCCGCGCCTGCACCAAAGGTAAGAACAAGGTTTACGCGGTCGCCCTTGGGTTCGTCGTTGCGTTTACCGAATAAGTTCCTCCGGTCTGTTTGTCGTGCTTTGGACAGGGCGTCTCTTACTAGACTGGGTGGAAAATTACGATTAACGAAGGTCTGCTCTAATTCCGCGAGGTTTTTGTTTAGAACATCGTCGTCCGAGCAGATCCTCCTGTATCGGAGTGCCTGGCTATAAGGAATGGCGAGTTTAGTATGGCGCGGGTGGCAACTGTTAAAGGAAAGGTACTGCTGAGCATCAGTTGGCTTTCGGTACAGGTCAGTGGAAAACCCCTTCTCGGTTAAGGTTACTTTTACATCTAGGAAATTAACAGTCGTTGCCGAGAAGGAGTGGGTGAACTTCATGGCGGGGTGTACCAGGTTGAAATCGCGAATAAATCCTGTGAGATCTTCTTCGGAGTGTGGCCAAACCATGAATATGTCGTCCAAGAAGCGTTTGTATAGACTAGGTTTTTTGTCGCGCACGGCTAGAAATTTTTCCTCTAGTGCACCCATGAAAATATTTGCGTACGTTGGTGCCATCTTGGTTCCCATAGCTGTGCCATTTATTTGTAGATAGTGGCGGCCGTCAAATTCGAAGTTATTATTTTTGAGGATCAAGTTGAGTAGAGTTGGTAATACAGATGGGTCAACCGCGCGATCGGAGTACTTCAGATACGCCGCCTTCGCTGCTAGCACGCCATCCTCATGTGGGATGTTAGTGTAAAGGGAGGTAACGTCTAGCGTTGCAAGCAAGCTTGCATTGGGTGGTTCACATTTGCTAAGTATTTCGAGGAAATGGTTGGTGTCCTTAATATATGAGGGTAATCGGGGAGGTATATCTTTAAGGAGGTGGTCAACGAAGCTAGAAATTTTCTCCGTGGCGGTGCCGATTGAGGAAACTATAGGTCGCCCTGGGTTTCCTGGTTTATGGATTTTCGGTAACATGTAGAACCTGCCTGGTTTAGGGTTTTTGGGCTAGAAATTCATATAGGCAGGAGTCGATTATTTCACGCGCTTTTAGGGATTTTAGGGTTTTGGTGATTTCGGCAGCTATCTTATCTGTTGGATCACTGTCAAGCGTCTCATAGAACGTGTTACAGCCCAGTTGTCGGAACCCCTCGTTAAGGTAGTCCTGTTTGTCCATCACTACGATTGCCCCTCCCTTGTCTGCCCTTTTGATAATGATATCGCCACAGTTCTGTAAGTCGGAGAGGCTGCGCTGCTCAGCTGCTGTTAAATTTGGTTTAGTTTTGCGGTTAGATGGATTGTTGTATGCGTCAAGTACATCCCTTTGAACAGCCTTGATGTACATATCCAGGGCTTTGTCGCGGTTGGCATCGGGTGTGAAATCAGAAGTTGGTTTAAAGGGATTCGGATTGGAGTTAGGTTTGTCGAAAAAATATTCTTTTAGGCGCATACGTCTTGCGAAATTGTCCAAATCAAGATGGAGTTGATATTCACTTAGTTTAGCGTTGTTGGGGCAGAATGACAGACCCCGATTCAGAAGTGAGAATTCTGAGTCGGTGAGGGTGCGGGATGACAAGTTCACAACGTTTTGTGATACAGTTACACGTTGTTGGACGGAAGAGGCCGCACCGTCCAATTCACCATCATGATCACGTTGAAGTTGGGGCAGTAATAATTGAGTAGAAGTGACCGGGTGTTTATTTACCGAGATACTTTCTGGAGGCGTTTCATTATTATCAGCTAAAATAGGTGAGCATACTCCGTCCCTGGCAAGCTTTTTGTGTTTAGTTCTCGATTTAGTTCTCGATGAGTTCGCGATTTCAACCTGGTACACCCCGCCATGAAGTTCACCCACTCCTTCTCGGCAACGACTGTTAATTTCCTAGATGTAAAAGTAACCTTAACCGAGAAGGGGTTTTCCACTGACCTGTACCGAAAGCCAACTGATGCTCAGCAGTACCTTTCCTTTAACAGTTGCCACCCGCGCCATACTAAACTCGCCATTCCTTATAGCCAGGCACTCCGATACAGGAGGATCTGCTCGGACGACGATGTTCTAAACAAAAACCTCGCGGAATTAGAGCAGACCTTCGTTAATCGTAATTTTCCACCCAGTCTAGTAAGAGACGCCCTGTCCAAAGCACGACAAACAGACCGGAGGAACTTATTCGGTAAACGCAACGACGAACCCAAGGGCGACCGCGTAAACCTTGTTCTTACCTTTGGTGCAGGCGCGGGTAATATTAACAGTATCCTCCACCGCCACCATAGCATCCTTCTGCAATCTGAACGGACACGACAAATATTTGCCGAGAAGCCACGAGTTACCTACAGACGTGCCCGCAACCTCCAAGATAGACTAGTCAACTCCAAAGTTCTCAAACCATTAACACCTACGGCGGGATGCCATCCATGCAATGGTAAAAGATGCCAAATATGCAAATCAATGCAAAGCACGGCAGCGGTCAAGAGTACAAACTCCGACTTCTCCCTTAAAATCAATGGCGACTTTGACTGTAACTCCAGTAACATTATTTATATCATTCAATGTACAACAAGCTCCGCGCAATATGTAGGTCAAAGTAAAAATTCATTCAGGATTCGATTCAATAACCACCGATCAGATGTTTTGAAAAAAGGTAGCCTCCCGGTTTCTCGCCATTTTAGTCGACCCGGTCATTCCATTAATAACGTCGCACTTTTTATTTTAGAGTCAAATTTCACATCCGATCGCTGCAGAGAGCAACGCGAATCGTACTTGATCTACAAATTCCAATCTCTAATAAATGAGGATAAAGGAGTGCTATCAACTGTAAGAAGCATATCCGGATAACTTTTTTTCTGTATGTCCTCGGAGTGCCCGCTGCCTCTTTTCTTCTTTTCTTTACAGTTGGACACAATGACTCTAAGAACACCCCGGACAACAGGTTTTCAACGAGCGCGACCCAAGACTCTGACACGTAATCTCCCCGGCCGATGACCCAGGAACCTTCCGGAATCTTCCAGAACATGACTCACTGACGACTGCCTCGCAGTGGAATTGTACCAACTGTGACGACACTTTTGTAACCTTTTAAAAGACCTTGTACATAGATTTTCGTCTCAGTCCCGAAGAAGGCGGAGCTTCCGCCGAAACGTAGACTTCCCCAGACCCTTAGTTTAAATGCCAGCTTAATAAATAACTTCCCCTACTCCCTACTTCAGTCTCTGGTGTCTTTTCTCCCCTATCTATATTCAACATCCTGGTCGTTCTAACCTAAATTTTGTAGTATATATATATATATATATATATATATATATATCACTTTTGCCGAGATGAAATCAATTTCAATATAGCATATGCTGAAGGGCACTCCTTAGGAGGGCATTAGCAAACTCCTAAGGCAATGTCTTAATTAACTTTCAATAATTAACTTTTTAATTATAAAAGCTACGAAGTTGTCCCAATTAGAACATTGGATTCCTTCGGTCACCTGATACCGGAGCCGTTTTCAGAAGAAAAATCCGTTCGATAGGTCGTCCGAGAAAAAAAAAATCGTGAAGGAACACCATATTTTCTTTATTTTGTTCATTGCACATCTCTAGAGACGCGTCTTTCCTTCGCCCCCAATGTGAGAGGGAGGAAAGAGCACACTATCGCCTCTTGCATCCTGGAAAAAGATTAAAAGAAATCAGAAAATACAACCTAAGACAAGGGCAGTTCCGATAGAGTCGCGCGATACATTTGTTTTTGCAAGTTCATCTTCGACGTGAGGCGGCATTGTGCTCCTTCACCCTCTCACATTGGGAGTGAAGGAAAGACGCGTCTCTGACCTTTCCCCTTTCTTTTTTTTCTGCCAATAAATCCCCCCCCCACGCGTCTCTGAAGATGCGCAATGAACAAAATAAAGAAAAAAATTGTGTTCCTTCACGATTTTTTTGCGGACGATCTATCGAACGGATTTTTGTTCTGAAAACTGCTCCGGTATCAGGTGACCGAAGGGACCCGATGTTCTCATTGGGACAACTTCGTAGCTTTTATAATTAAAAATTAATTATTGAAAGTTAATTAAGACATTGCCTTAGGAGTTTACTAATGCCCTCCTAAGGAGTGCCCTTCAGCACATGCTATATTGCAATTGATTTGATCTCGGAAAAAGTGATCTATATATTCTTAAAAAATATATGTTCGCATTTTGCTGGGACGTCCTGTATAAGCAAAAACCAGAAACAGCTAACATTGACATCACGTGGCAGGAAAACCACAAAATCCGTTTATAAGTTACTGGCTGCTAATTTTATTGAACTTTTTTTCTTCAAAAGTTGCTGTGAGCATAATTAGGAACCCCGTAACAGCGCTTGTTTTAAAGCTTTTGGTTCTGGCCAGGACTGTCGCTCCAAGCGAAATGTGAAACCTGATTGTCTTGGCTCTTTTTCCTGTTCTTCTTCCGTGTCGTTAATTGCTGTAGTCATTTCTGAGCTTCCTTTATTACCTCTTTATTATGTACGCTCGAAGCTGCCGTAGATAGGGGATGGGTTAGGGAGCATCCCTTAACGACTGAACGGTGATTACACGTAATTAGGTGCGAAGAAGCGACTTTGAACCACCCTTCTAAATAGTTTCGCTCATTCCTTGCCTTTTTACTGCCATTATTAACGCTCACGTGGATGGTCCCCCTCTTCCTCCTGTACGTCGCGATCAACAGTGCATTGAATGCCCGTTTAATAGCGCGAGCCGCTCACCCGTGTAATGAGTTCGTTTTTGGCAGACTTCGTCGTGCGCAGAAAGCCTCAGCGAAAAGTCCAGCGAAAGCGAAAAACTACTTGCGTGGTATATGCTAAGGAAGTTCATTAATGCGTACACTTTCAATGGTCCTCCGAGTCTCCTAGTAAACAGCCTGCATATTTTGCGTACTGATGTTTGAGCATTATAATACGAAATAATATAAATGTCTGCAATAAATAAATATAAGTGTGTTGTTCAGCCTTTTAACGTTTTTGCTTCCGCGTGTTTCTGTGCACGGTCATCTTACAAAGCCTCGGTGTGAATAGAGCATTTGTGGACTCGCGAGAGAACTGATCGCCAACATCTACTGAGCTCACGGCTTTGCAGCCGTACGTGACGTATGACGTGACGCAACGGAACGCTTTGCAGAAGGGCTCGGCGCTGGGCTTCTGTCCAACTTATGCAGGGTGTCTCAGTTAAATCCCCGGGCTAAATAATTCGCGAGCGGGTGCGCCAATCGAAGAACTTTCTTTTTTACGAGTATCTGCCCGATACCTCCTACAGACTGCGCACCGTGTGAATGACTGGGAGGCGCTCATTACTTAAATAGAAATTCAAATGAGTTTTGTGAAAAACATAACTTCTAAAGCACACTCTAAAAAGAGAGCTTCACCGCATAGCACGCTGTGCGCCAACCATTGCCACGAATGATAGGGTTATCGCTTCTGATTCGAGGAGAGAGGAGGGCGTACGCCGTTTTGTGGCAATTTGGATATATGGTAATTGCCGCAAAAAGGCGTACGCCTCCCCGTCTCCTCTAATCAAAAGCGATAACCCTATCGTTGGCGACAACGATTGGCGCACTACGTGCTATGCGGTGAAGTTCTGTTCTGTTTAGGTGTGCCGAGGACGCCAGCTGGTCCGCCCTTTCGGTGTCGGCGGCAACGAAAGGGCGGACCAGCTAGCGTCCTCGGCACATCTGGGCTGCAGCAATATTTTGCCAAATCCGGACGACACCGACAGGCAGTTGTCTGTTCAGCACCTTGTTGAACTGCGCCACCCTGGAATACGGGACATCATGCACCATAATCGCCCCCCTCTTCCCATGAAAAATCTTCCTCGAAGCATCCACACTCTTAAAAATGAACTTCACCGCATAGCACGCTCCTAGCCCACCACTATCTCGAATGATATCGTTATCTGCCCTGATTTGTTGAAAACGGGAGGCGTACGCCTTTTTTGTGACAATTATGAACCGCATAAGTGTCACAAAAAAGGCGTACGCCTCCCGTTTTCAATGAACCAGGGCAGATAACGATATCATTTGAGATCATGGTTGGCTAGGAGCGTGCTATGCGGTGAAGTTCATTTTTAAGAGTGCAGACCATGCTTCATAGGCTCCGCACTGGGTGTGCGTTCACCAACTCTCAGCTGTTCAAGATCGGCTATAGGGGTGACGCCAGCTGTGGCCACTGTCAACAATCGGAAACAATCGAACACGTCCTGCGAGACTGCCGAGCATACCATTCTGCGCGCGAAGCCCATGACCCTCGCTCCACCTCGGGCACGCTAGCGGACATCCTCTACCCCGCTGGTTCTTCTGCCGAACGTTCCGCCAAAGCAAGAAACCTCATTCTCTTCCTGCTGAAGACAGGCCTTGCCAGTTGACCCCTCTGGTACTCTACTCTCCCCGATGAACTCGTGCACCCTCACCGCATCCCCATCCTTCAACCTCCTCTATCCTCCATCCGTCCGTCCTTCCTTTGTGTTTTGTTTTGCTTTGCGTTCTTCTTCTTTCTTTCTTTTTTTTTTGGGGGGGGGGACTTTCAGTGGACACCTTTTAGAGAAAAATCTGCCACCGAAGCGGGTCATTTGTTGCAGTAATTAATTTGTTTCGGTTGGCATATTTTTGTCTTAGCTGGTCGCGGCGAAGCGCAAAAGGACGCTCTTCTACTCCCTTATCCTGTAATAAATGTCCTTACACCAATGAATGACGTCCTTTTGCGACAGCGTGACAAAAATATGTAAACCGAAACCAATTAATTACTGCAACAAGTGGCCCGCTTCGGTGGCAGGCTTTTCTCTAAAAGGTGTCCACTGAAGGTCCCAAAAGTGGTAGTACCCGACGTCACCCTGCTTTGGGACTGCCTGCACCCAGGAGTGGGTTCAGTTGTAAGGTTTGCAAAGCCTGGTCACATTGAGATTGTAGTAACAAAGACCTATTATACGGTTGCCATGACTGCACGGCAAATCCCTGGTTCCTGCCTTACGCAACCTCCAATTCTTTGAACATACCCGTAGTCCGTTGCCACGCGTCCCAAGGTTGGGGCATATTGAAAGACTCTACCTTCTGTTGCATATTAAAGATTTCTGACTATATTGTCATGAAATATTCGCGTCATTTTTATTACACAGTATCCGGAGGGATCAACAGCGCAGCTAGTGTACGGAAACGCCTACACCCCTAAGTGCATTTCGAATTTAGATGGTTTTCTCAAAAAAATTGACAACTTGCCGCCCCCCCCCCCCCCTTCCCTTATTATCTGTACCCGAGACAAAGAAATCTAGGCGTCCTCACTCGTAAAGTCGCTTCTCGATCGGGTGAAGGCTGCTCCACAATTTGCCAAGCCGTGGTGGTGGTGGTGGTGGTGGTGATGTAACTGCTTGCCGTAGTCGGCCGCGCAAGGCGGGCAACGTCACGACTAACGCAGGTTCGTAAAAAAAAAAAAAATAAGAAAAGACCGGGAAAGACAGGATTGTAGATTCGGATTTGCCCTTTCGCCGAGTACTCTTCAACACCTTAGTCAAGCATCCCGACAGTGATTTTTATTTTCATTTTCATTTTCTGGTGTTCTACCGCTCATCGCTCAACGCTGCCCACCGCTCATCGCTCAACCCCTGATTGGACTTCACTGCCAAGCCGTGGTGGTGGTGGTGGTGGTGGTGATAGGGCTTGCCGTTGTCGGCCTCACGTATGTGGCCAAGCCGTGGTCTCTCACATCAGTATCTGTTTTAATAATCATCTCCGACACACTCACCATGGTTTTGGCGCTCTATGGCCTTAGTTGCCTTTGTGCCATTAAACACATAATCAATCAATCAATCAATCAATCAATCAATCAATCAATCAATCAATCAATCAATCAGTATCTGTTTTCCAGCCAATGCCAACCTTTGCCTCGCAATCCGCGGAAGAGCAATGTAAGCAGTAGTGCTCCTGGAAAGATTTTTCCTATAAAGTCTCCCACGTGTCTTTTTTTATTGAGTAAAGTGCACGGTTCACACCCACGCTTCGCGAATGAGTACTTATTTTTGTGTTTGTATGCACAGCAAAATATTTTTTTCCTCGTCATCCCTCTCGTGGTGATTGTTGGTATTACGAGACATATTTTCCCTTAAGTAAGGTACCTTATTACAGGCGTACCGTATAAGGAGTGTCACTGGTATATGCTGTACCTTATTATCATAGCACCTGATGCAGGCGTATCTTATATAAGGGATATAAGTGATGTGCGTTCGGAGCGACGTACCTTGTAAAGACTGGTGCCTCATTATAAGATTTCCTGTACCGTATAAAATGAAAGGTACATTTGTGCGAAATTATACGTCTGAAAAGATTTATTTTAAAGCGGTACAGCGTTTAGAGGGACAGGATTAGGAGGACATTCCCTCTGTTCTTTCTCTTTGCAGTGTCTCATATTCGCTTGTCTTGAATCCCACGATTAAAGATAGTGAATAGAACAATTAATTATATTTCGTCTTGATACGAAAGAACGACTTCAAAGACAAAGACGCGTTCATTCACTTGACCTTTTCTTTTAATTATGTCTCCATTTCCCCGGATCAATTTTGCAGGTGTGAGCCTGTCAAGTCGGCAAGGGGGCTTTTCTTTTCTCCTTTTTTCTGCAATTCCTGAAGCAGCACTTTTACTTTTTTTTTTTTTACTATTTCTGTTGCTATACTGTTGTGTTTGTTGGGTCTGCGTTTATCCGTGAAGGACTTCATGTTTCTGTAAAAAAAAGTGAGATTTCAAAATTTCAAAGAAATTTTCAAATTTCAATTTAAAAATAAATTTCCCTCAATTAAAAATTGTCCAAAGCCTTCTTAAATGGCCGCAAAAGTTTCCACTTTCCAGAAGGTAATTGCCGAAAGTCCCACAATCCTCCGGCGAGGTTAAATTTTTTTATCACTTTAGGTGAAACACCCTGTATATCTGCATATATGTAATTTCTGCAAGTGTCCTTGCACAGACAGTTTACTCGCAGTTGAAATACGGCAGTCGTCGAAAAAGTCAGGCAGCGGCGGGACTGATCGGGCTCGGGTTGTGTTCATTTGTTGCATGTTTCAACCTCGGATCAGTTACTTTCGATCGTGCCGCGCAGTACTCATTTATTTCTCTCTGTCCCCTCTGTGTATTCACTCTGTAATCTGAATTCCCTGTACATCATTAATCCACGGGCACGACATGCAGACACGTGCCCGAACTTGGCGTGCCCTCGCTAGTTAAGTTTAATCCATGTACTACTTAGTCGGAGCTTTTTTCTTTCTTTGGTTTCTGTTTCGAGGCATCCGCTACACGGTTCAGCCATTGCGCGTTGGAATGTTGACAAAGGAAGGAAAGCTAATGACTTCCGTGATGTAAAAAAGGGCTTTAAAGAGCGAACGAACGAGTCGTAGGGATTTCATGATGTCCGATGATTACCACCCAGCCATCCGCAAGCCACGGGGTTGTGGTTACGTCATCGACGACAGAACTGTTTACTGTTAGCTTATGAAGGAAACGAAATGCACTGCTCGAATGCGGGTTTGGTCTATCTATCACTACGGAATCCGCTATAACCTCTTCTCAGTGATGACTCCTTTTTGACCTGTATGATGACTGATTAGACGCCATATGACGATGATTTGACCTTTTCATTACCTCTACATGTTTTTTAGAGGTACCGGGTTTTTAAAGGATCCGTGATTTTAATCACTAATCCAGCATTTATCGCAGTTTTAGTGAACACCCAAATTTTACTTCGGTAAAACTTCCAGTCGTATTTGGCGCATTATGACCTTAGTAGCTAATGCTCCAGTAAAACCCAAATCAAATCAGTGATTAATCGTAAAGCGCAGATAAATATGCACTAAAAACTCCCGAAATGTGCATGCAACTGTGCACCGAAAATCTTCTAATTATGCAGTAAAAAATCCTAAATATATGCAAAGTTTTTCATTTTTCTTGGTACGAAAGCAATGCACCAAATGCCTACTTTAAAAAAAATGTGAGTATTTTAATACGGATAGCACGGTAAAATAAAGCCGCCTTCGTTCTGCAGCGCACCACAAAATACTTGCGCCGCACTTATAATCATGAAGCTGAAGGCTTTGCTTTGGTGACCGATAAAATAGCGTAAACGCTGGCTAGCTGGTGGACGAAACTCATGACGAAGCAAGCGTGAACATGGACAACATGAAAAACACAAACATACACATGTTCGTGTTTTTCGTGTTGCCTGATCGCTCCCACTACGTTGCCTTTCAGTGGGTTCTAGGGCATTGCGGAATAACTGGGAACCACAAGGCCGACGCTGCCGCTGCCGCTGCACACCAACAACGGCCTTCTATGCTCATTATACTTTCGAGAGGAGACAGAAGATCCCTCCTCAGGCATTTGTCCGATTCCTGGTCTACCCTTCAGTGGCAACACGACATTCCAACTAGGTCCTCTTTGGGAAGTGTATAGACCCAACGCTGTCATACCGGCTGCCTGCAAAGCTTCCTCGTCCTCTGAAGTCGCTCATCCACAGACTACGTCTGAATGTGGCCTTCACTCCGTCCTATCGATACCAGCTAAGCTGTGAGGCTAGCCCTATGTGCAACGAGTGTGGCGTACTTGCCAACGTTGAGCACATACTCCTCCGCTGCCGGACCTATATCAACGAGAGGCGTACACTCCAGTCACAGCTTGCCACCCTTGGCTGCCGCCCCTTCAACTTGCCGACCATCCTCGGCCCTTGGGACACAGTGGCCGACTCCAGGGCGGCCTTACGTCATGTGGTTGACTTCTTCGAGGCGACAGGCCTAAAGGACTCATTATGACCCCAGCAGCGCCCTCGGACATTCCCACCATCACGATCACGTTCAGCATCGCCATCGCCACTTCGATCATTCCCGTCATCTGTCATCGTCATTGCTCATCATTGTCACCACTCATATTAGATCCCTAGCTATGGGGTAGCGTTCCACTCCTAGAGTGGAAAACCTCCCCACTACATCATCACAATATATATGTTGTTGTTCGTGTTGCCCATGCTCATGCTTGTTTCTATGTGTGTGTGTATTCCGTTTTCCTTCCTTTTTTTTTTCGTTTCTTTCTTTTTTTCGTTTCTTCTTTTTTTTCGTTTCTTTCCTTCTTTCCCTTTTCTTTTCGTTCCTTTCTTTTTTCTTTTCTTTCTGTTTTTCTTTTCTTTCTTTTTTTTCTTTTCTTTCTTTTTTTTCGTTTTCTCTCTATTTTTTCGTTTTCTTTCCTTTATTTCGTTTTCTCCCTTTTTTTTCGCTTTCTTTCTTTCGTTTTTTTTTTTCGTTTTCTTTCTTGCCGCCTTCTTTCCTTTTTTCGTTTTCTTCCTATCTTTTCGTCCCCTTTCCTTTTCCGTTCCTCTTTACGAAAGGAATAGCAAGTCGGCCTTTGCCTGACTAACCTTTCCTTGTTTTTTTTTTCTCAATAAACATATCCCCCCCCCCCCTTGTTTCGTCACGGCTTTGCGTTCGGCACTGCATCATGCCAATTGAAATGCCAACGCTGCTCGCCTTCGTAATGGTAATGTGGCGAAGGCGAACTGCGGCCCATCGCTCATGCACGCAGTGCAGGATGGAACAGCCAGGGTACGGGCTGAACAGTGCACCTCACCCTACCGAAGCATGGACAATATTCCATTCCGACCAGAATTTTCGCGAAAGACGACCAATGCCGTCCCGAAATCAGCAAAAAAATATGGCAAACTATGCACTTTCATGCGAAATATGCCACAACGTGCAAAACATGCATTTATATCCACCATAGAACCCTTCTGCGATCGGGCAGTATGTATGTATGTATGTGTGTGTGTGTGCGCGCGCGTGCGTGCGTGCGTGCGTGCGCGCTATCGGTTCCAAACCAAGACCAAAAGTGTTTTTTCATCGTCCAGATACGGAACCATATCGAGATTCCAGAAAAAAAAATTCCATTTGCATGAAAATCCGCGCCCTGTGATGAGTGTGCTCATTAACACACATTCACCATAAAAAAAAAACAACTTCACCACACGTAGCACGCGCTGAAGGCCAGCCTTGCGCAGAAGCAATGAAATGGACATGTGTAGAAAACGTGTGGACTCCAAAAAAGGAACTTCACCGCATAGCACGCTATGCGCCAACCATTGCCACGATTGACAGGGTTACCGCTTCTGATTCGAGGAGAGCGGGAGGCGTACGCCTTTTTTGTGTAAATTGTCATATATCCAAATTGACACAAACAGGCGTACACCCCCATCATTCGTGGCAATGGTTGGCGCAGAGCGTGCTATGCGGTGAAGTTCAGTTTTCAGAGTGCACTCTTAAAAATGAACTTCACCGCATAGCACGCTCCTAGCCAACCATCATCTCGAATGATATCGTTACCTGCCCTGATTTGTTGAAAACGGGAGGCGTACGCCATTTTTTGTGACAATTATGAACCGCATAAGTGTCACAGAAAAGGCGTACGCCTACCACTTTGAACAAATCAGGGCACATAGCGATATCATTCGAGATAATGGTTGGCTAAGAGCGTGCTATGCGGTGAAGTTCATTTTTAAGAGTGTGGACTCGCACAAAATCCGAAAAGGTCCCCTGGTCTCTATCTGACCAAACTCCACTCTAAAAACACAGAACTTCACCGCATAGCACGCTCCTAGCAAACCATCAACTCGAATGATGTTATCGTTATCTGCCCTGGGGGCTTAATCGCTTCATCGTCGTTACAGTCGTTATGAGCTAACGAGTGGCGGGAAATTCAAAAAGGCGGGCGGGAAATTCGAAAAGATGGGCACGTGACACATTGCGCGTGACACATCCCACGCCCTTCACGTATCGCGCGAAGAGCGCTGTGCACGTGTTTTATCACGTGCCCTTCTCGACGAGTGCCCCGCCTCTCGTTAGCTCCTAACGCGTGCAAGTGCCCCCCCCCCCCCCTCCCGCTGTTATTAGAGCCTGGTCTATACAACCAACGCCGTCCTCAATGTCACGTTATGGGGATCTTGTTACGGACGTCTCTGGCATATTCGTCGTCCGAGGTTGATGTAAAAAAAAAATATAAAAAGAACATAACAATCCGCGAACGAAAGTGGGACGGTAATTACATGCTCCGAAGTAAAATAAATGGCAGCAGCACGTATCGCTGCCATAGACACTTTAAATACTGGGTGGATAGGGTGTTAATGACTTCTATGTGCTCCGCATACATCTCTGGTATCGTGTAATTCTCGTGTCATTCTGTCTGAGCTTGGCTCGTTGACTAGAACAGCTCTTTCTCTCTCTCTCTCTCGTCCCTTCCTTAGATGGGGCGTTGATAGCAAAATCGATGCGGTCGCGTGACAATCTGTCGCTTTCTCTATGCTACATACACAGTGAGGACGGACACGTAGGATATTTTATTTTTTTCTGCGGGTACGCGCGTGTGTATGTGTGCTACTGCCAACCGAAGAAGAACACGACCGCGCGGTGGCGTTTCCGTCAATGCAATTGACTCTCTATCCTTCCCATGCACGTGTAGCTTACAGTGATGGAACAGACGGAGTGCGAAAGAAAGGAAATACGGAAGTCTACCTGCGTCGCGGTGCGACGAACGGTAGAGAGGCTTATTGAGCGCAGCGCTTTCAATCAGCTTCTGCCTCGGAATTGTTTATCCTCGTACAACACTGGGTGCGCTTATTAAAGTTGCCAGACGGTTCTCGTCGTGGACAGTTTTTGTTATCTATTTACTTTAGGGCAATCAGAATGAGAAACACATGGCAACGTACCTGAGTACTGTACTTAAATAGCTTGAGTAACTGTAATTTAATCACATTTTGCCCGCGACTTGTACTAAAGGGACACTGTACTCTGTTGTGGTTTAACGATTCTATCTGTGGTGTTGTCTCTTTCCAAGGGCTGAGTCTACTCTACCACGCATTCAAAATATGACGTAGTTGAGCGAGGTTTTAACGGCGCGTGTGGACATTTGTCGCATCCAACCAATTGTGTAGATTTCTATAACCTATCTTTTAATACATTTGTTTTACAGAGTTCAGTGTGCGCCACTTTAATGATCAGTACCACACGCGTGTCGTTGTTAGATATGCTTTCCTACTAGTGTTGAGGTGTTCTGATCACTGCACATAATTTTCCTTCTTCACATAGGTGGTGATGATGATGTGAGAAATAAATAAAATTGGGATGTGAGTTGCGACGAAGTCGAACTGGCTGTACGCTTACGTACACAGAAAGTACAAACAGATGAGAGAGTTAAAATGATTGAGTTCAACATGTAGTTCAAAAGTTTCGACCACGTGACTGTAAAAATGTCGGTATCGCTGGGGGCACACACAACACGCATTCAGCGAGTCCTAGAATGTACATAATCCCCGTTCTATGTAGAAAATCTTCCAATGCCCTCAGCGCCTTGTCGGACGACGTAGGACCTAATAGTTTCGCAATGTCGAAGGCTCGCGAGTTCGCATGAGAGAGGCTTGCCTCTAATACCCTTCGAGCATGAACATATTTCCGACACCTGAGAAGGATATGTCCTATACGTCCTCTACAACGCCACATTTACTACACGTTCGCATAGATATTTGCGTCATCTAGTTCACCGCGTAAATTATGAACTTCTACTACGAACAATATTATTAATTGATGTAATATTACACCCGATTTATTTATCATATTTTGCTTTCAGTAATTTTTCTTATCACTAAATTACTTTGGGTCCTATAAATGTAACTAACTCAATTACCTCTTCTAACGCCCGACTTCCTGACTCCTTATTAGAGTGGAATTGCGCGGCTGTCAGCCACGACATATATCGCACGAGATTCACGGTTGACGACGACTTAAGCCTTCTACGTTAAGTGCTCCGAGAAAATCCTTTTGAAAACCGAATTGAATTAAGCAATCATCCGAAATATTAGTTTTCTGTACTGTCAGGTGGTGCTGCAGTTCATGATAAGGAGTCGTCGTAGCGTGTGAAGCAATGTGGTTATTCTAAAACTATTTTTCTGTCGCCACGTTATGTAAACGTGGATATAGTAAAAGGCAAATAAAATGTATGTACTTTGGCACTATACTACTATATATACTACTCAAAGTGTTGCTCCACTCTAAAAACAGAAGAGAGAGAGAGAAATACATGATGGGGATGACTTCCGCTCATTGAGCAGAATGCTACCCCATTGCTATTGGGGAAAAATGAGAGGATGGTGATGAGGATGATGCTGACGACGCTGACTGGGTTTTAGAGAGAGTCGATCAGGCCGGTAGTTTGCAGGAATTTGATGAAGGATTTGCAGGATTTGAACATGATCAGTGAACAACACTCTAAAAACAGAAATTCACCGCATAGCACGCTGTGCGCCAACCATTGCCACGAGTGATAGGGTTATCGCTTCTGATTCGGAGATAGAGGGGGGCGTACGCCTTTTTGTGGCAATTTGGATATACCCAAGCAGCAAAATGTACTGAAAGTCGAGTGCAATAGGGGTGGACGGGTAGCTGGAAGGCCTTGAACAGACTCGTGAAAGTAAAGAACATTGATAAGACACGTACTGACCCCTATTGCGCTCGACTTTCAGTACATTGTGCTGCTTGGGTACGAAAATTGCCACAAAAAGGCGTACGCCCCCTCTGTCTTCCAATCACCAGCGATAACACTATCATTCGTAACAATGGTTGGCGCGCAGCGTGCTATGCTGGGAAGTTCTGTTTTTAGAGTGTTGTTCACTGATCATGTTACGAGAATAGTCGTCAGACACGACGTACTTATACCCCTGTCAGACGAGCGCAGTTACTGCTTTAACGGTTACGGCCGTTATAAGTACATACTTTGCGACAAAACTGAGGTGGAAGGACAACGGCGTTCCCGCGTGACAGTTTACGGCATTCCATCGAAACTGCCCAAGCCTCGTTACCAGGCACACCATAAACAGGATTTAGCACATTTAATTCAATTCGAAATAAAATGCTTTCTACCCGACGTAATGTTGTCATCTTTTCTTTTTTCGTGTTTGTCTGGCGTTTTTGCACTTTGCTTCGCTTTTTATCTCATATGTACAAGTGTTACGTTTGTAGTCACACCCTCGAACCACTGCACGCGGCATCGCACCGTGTCGTCTGCATCCAAAATCTCGGACAGCACTCAAAAAAATATTCAAAGCACTTAAAAGCAAATATAGTTTGCTGTTGTATTTTGAAAATACCAACAAAACGTTGTTTTCGTGTACTTTCAGTAAGAAAAAGCGTGATTTCGCTACATTACATTCAACGTTCACAGACTTGTTTATCGACGTGGACATCATCGACAAAATGCATTGACGGATACCGTCTGGCAGCTCCCCGGATTAGCTGGCCAGTTCTTAATGCCGTAACTTTAAGGGCCGTATATGTGCCCGTCTGACAGAGGTATTATATGGAGCACATGCCTTTAAAGCAAAACACCTAAATATTATCGCCGTCGTCTCGTCCACTATCAATCTACATTACCCAATGACGGAGATGTATCTCTTATTTTGTCTCGGAATACTCCTTTGTGTGTGCGAATTCCAATTTTTTGTAATGCAGATAATCACTCTAAAAACAGAACTTCACCGCATAGCACGCATCTGCGCCAACCATTGCCACGAATGATAGGGTTATCGCTTCTGATTCGAGGAGAGATGGAGGCGTACGGCTTTTTGTGTCAATTATCATATACGCAAATTAACACAAAAAGTCGTACGCCCCACTCTCTCTTTCGAATCAGATCTATCATTCGTGGCAATGGTTTGTGCAGAGCGTGCCGTATGCGGTGAAGTTAATTTTTAAGAGTGCAGAGAATACTCCGCCGGTGGAAGCAAATGTCTGCGAACTAATGCTTGGAGAGCGAACTGTCCCCTTTAAAGCGATCGATCGATGATTTCGTCCTGGATATACGAGGCCACCCAAAAGGACCGCAACGATTTCCGTTATGCGTGGCGCCCCCGCCGCAACGTTGTGGTGGCTTCCGGAATAAAAGGTGCCTAAAAGCTTTCAACCAAAGCAGACGACCCGTGTCGTAAGGTTTGACGTGCTTTCGAGTGCTCTATCCATCAAAATCCTACGAGTACCATAAGGACCTGTCAACTTGCAAGGTGCTGCTAAGTGCCATATGCTACGGCATAGGGAACGAGAACTCTAAGAAATTGGACGTGATTTTAACACTTTTCTACCGTCTGGCTAATGGACAGATTGGCTGACGTCACGGCCGCCACTACGCTGTTAAAACAGGTGGTGATGGAACAGCTTGCAGTAGTCGGTAAAAAAAACTGTAAAAATAGAACTTCACCACATAGCACGCTCCTAGCCAACCACCACTCCGAATGATATCATTATGTGTCATGATTCGTTCAAAACAGGGGGAGGAGCCAATCTGGGACACGCATAATGTGTCCCAGATAGGAGCCTCCTCTCATTTTCGGCAAATAAGGACACAGAATGATATCATTCGGAATGATGGTTGGCTTGGAGCGTACTATGTGGTGAAGTTCTGTTTTAACAACGGCAAGCTACCTCGACACCCCCCTCTGTTTTAACAGCGCACGTCACGACTATCGCAGGGGGTGGCATGCAGGGCGCACGAATATCGTGCGTCCTGGACCGACTTCACAGGGAACAGTGCCGACATTTTTCTTAAAGCGTCTGAAGAAAACCGAGGGAAAACACCCAGACAGCGCAGCCGGCGCCCGTATTCGAATCCTGGTCTCTGCACCACCACTTCACCGCATAGCACGCTGCTAGCCAACCATCATGCCGAGTGACATCGTCCCCTCCTCTGATTTGCTAAAAACGGGAGGCGCACGCCTTATTTTTGCATTTATGTAGCACGTAATGGTACAGAAAAGGCGTACGCCTCCCACCTTCAACAAATCAGGGGCGAGTACGTTATCACTCGGGATGATGGTTAGCTAGGAGCGTGCTATGCGGTGAAGTTAATTTATAAGAGTGTGCGTACATTACTTGCCACCACCGTTAATCACTTTCGGGACCACATAAGTTTATGCGCAGTTTAAGGACTATTTGGAGTGCTAGGGAGTAAATTTCATGATCAGGGGACTAAAATAGGGAGCAATTGCAATTTAGGGGAACTGGAGGCGTACGCCTCCCGTTTTCACCAAATCAGGGCAGATAACGATATCGTTAGATATCATGGTTGGCTAGGAGCGTGCTGTGCCGTGAAGTTCATTTCTTAGAGTGCATTGCGACGAATGATAGGATTATCGCTTCTGATTCGAGGAGAGAGGGAGACGTACGCCTTTTTGTGTCAATTATCATATATCCAAATTGACACAAAAAGGCGTACGCCCCCCTCTGTCTGCGAATCAGGAGCGAAAACCCTATCATACGTGGCAATGGTTGGCGCAGAGCGTGCTATGCGGTGAAGTTCAGTTTTTAGAGTGCACCCAATTACTCAGAGTACAGTCATCCCAGCCATCTTTTTTTTTCTTCATTTTTCTTTTTTTTTTTTTCAAGTACAAAGACGTGACCTCTCTAACTTTCGTGTGCGATTGAAACGCTTCCATACCCGTCCTCGTCTGTTTCGCGTTGCTTCTACATGGCGCAAACTATCCGATTACTCGCGGATAATCGATATTGGCTATCAACCAGACACTGCACTTAGTCACGACGGCTGCAGTTAATTCCTCCCGTTTTCCCTTATATTAAGCTTCCGCTGATACCGCTGATGGGGCGGCTTTCGCGTAACGAACGAGAGCCGAATGGGTGCTCTTTCTATTTATCTTCTAAATTGGAACGCACTGGTCGTCATCAGTGGTCAGAGAGAAATGCTATACCGTTCTATATTGCGTCAGTGGAAAAAGGTACTCTTTTTGCCTCTCTCCACGCGGGGATTGATGGCGCTCGTGTAATTCGTTAGGCGGTGATAGGGAGGCAATATGTTACATCACTGCCAATCTGGCAGGAGACAGAAAGGCGTGCTTTCAGCTTTGTTTTTTCGCTTAACGCTTCGCTGCGTTTTTGTTTGATCTGTCGGTCGTGATAGCAGTCACTATTGGCCACGCACCTGAAGTGTGGATTACGTGTCGTGTCGTACGGCGTGGAATTAGTAAGGGCTAGATGATGTACTGTGATGGCAGGAAAAAGTGGCTTCGTGCAAAAAGTGGCATTGTTATTGCTGCTGTTGTTTTTTATTTGTTTGTTTTTTAGTTATTACATGAGTTACCACGAGGCGAGTTCACCTTCCTCAATATTATTTACTTTTAATGGGAGTAGTACACTCTTATAAATTAACTTCACCGCATAGCACGCTCCTAGCCAACCATGATCTGGAACGATATCGTTATCTGCCCTGATTCGTTGAAAACGGGGGGCGTACGCCTTTTTTGTGACAATTATGAACACCATAAGTTTCACAAAAATGGCGTACGCCTCCCATTTTCAACAAATCAGGACAGATAACGATATCATTCGAAACTATGGTTGGTTAGGAGCGTGCTACGCGTGAAGTTCATTTTTAAAAGTGTAGGCGCCTATTTCGGATACATTATGCGTGTTCAAGATATGCGCCTCCTCCTGTTTTTAACAAATTACGAGACAGAGCGATATGAGTGCGAGAAAGTGTTGTGCGTCACATCCGGATCACACTCTAGATTCCGTTGATTGGTTCCTTCGTCGGTCAGATCGAAGGTGTGTGGACTTCACGTAACTAAATCGTATAATTTGAATTTTATAACCCTCTCGATCACACTGCAGCATTTACACTGTCGTCGCTACGAAAGAAACAACTAATAGTTACTGTAAAGGTAGCCTTGTCTCCTAACGCTCGACTATTGGTGAAGCCCCCCTCATGGCATCCACGCGTCAACCGACCTGCACTTAAAACGGAACCTCATCGAGTATTACGCTGTACGTGTGCCAACCATTTCCACGAATGATAGGGTTATCGCTGTTCGGTTATCGCAGTTGTTGGCGCACAGCGTGCTGCAAAGCGTCCAAAATAGGCATATCCATCCTATTTTCAACAAATCGAAAGAGATATCGATACCATTTGCACTCTAAAAACAGAACTTCACCGCTTAGCACGCTGTGCGCCAACCGTTTCCACGGATGATAGGGTTATCGCTTGTGATTCGAAGAGAGAGGGGGCGTACGTCTTTTTGTGTCAATTACCATATATTCAAATTGACACGAAAAGGGCGTACGCCCACTCCCTCTTCGAATGACACACACATAAATGGGATGATGATGTGAATCACAAGCGATATAACTCTACACTCTAAAAACAGAACTTTACCTCATAGCACACCTGCGCCAACCATTGCCACGAATGATAGTGTTATCGCTTGTGATTGAAAGAGGGGGGGGGGGTTGCGTACGTCTTTTTGTGTCAGTTGTCATATACCCAAATTGTCACAAAAGGGCGTACGTCCCCATCTCCCTTCGAATCAGAAGCGATCACCGTATCATTCGGGGCAATGTTTGGCGCACAGCGCGCCATGCGGTGAAGTTCTGCTTTTAGTCTATAGAGATTTAAACTATTATCGCTTCTGATTCGAAGAGGGAGTGGGCGTACGCCCTTTTCGTGTCAATTTGGATATATGGTGATTGACACAAAAAGAACGCCGCCCCCTCTCTCTTCGAATCAGGAGCGCTGATCCTATCATCCGTAGCGATAGCGTGCTATGCGGCGAAGTTCTGCTTTTAGAGTGACAGTTCGCGACATTGTTAGAAAAGAGGGGGGGGGGGGGGGGGGTAATGGCAGGATAGGCTCGCCGTTGTTGGCCACACAGAAGTGGGCGTCGTCACGACTATAGCCAAAAAAAGAAAGAAAAAGAACGCAACGCAAAACAAAACACAAAGGCAGGGCGGACAGATGGAGGATAGAGGAGGTTGAAGGATGGGGATGCGGTGAGGTGCAGGAGTTCATCGGGGAGAGTAGAGTTAGAAAAGAACTTCACCACATAGCACGCTCCTAGCCAACCACCGTTCCGAATGATATCATGTGTCCTGTCTGTGTCCTGGTTCAAGACAGGGGGAGGCGCCTATATCTGGGACATGCATAGTGTGTCACAGATGGGCGATCCCCCCACCCACCCCCCGTTTTCAACAAATGAGGACACCGAATGATACCATTCGGAATGATGTTAGGAGCGTGCCATGGTGGTGATGTTCCTGTTTATCTGGTGAGGTTCTACCTGCTTTCTAACTTCTTTGGATTCTCTCAGTCGTTACACGGCATTACAAAACAAAGTCACGTAAACAATCGAAGTCTACGTATTGTGCCATCCGTATTTTCCTTCGAGCAAGGTTACTCCCGCATTGTGAATGCGTGCTGCAGCGGTAGTAACTGCGTTGCACTTCCTCGTTGTACATTTGCGTATTGACTAAAAGGCCTGCTGCTCGGAGTCGTCTCACGTGCTTGACCAGTCACACGGAAAAGCGAAACTTGTTACAGGGTGTAATTTTCTTCCGATCCACGGGGATCAAAGGTTGCGTCTTACGTAACGTTCAAGGTGACCACGTGCGAGTGTACATGCGAAGCTTAGCGCTTACTTGGATTCGTGCATCTCTGGAGGATACGCGTTATCGCGTTCTGCGGGCTCGCTTCGGAACCAATCGGAACTTTGGACATCTGTTTAAAAGTCAGTACTTGTTATAGAGTTTGTCTGTGTCGAATTATTCGGAGTGTAGATAATCAGTTGCTATACCGTGTACACCTCATCGCATCGTCATTCATGTAGTAGTAGTTGCTGTATTTGCTACTATACCATGAGCTTTTTTTTTCTCTCTCTCTCTCTCTCTTCTTCATTCTTTTTTTCATTTTTTTTTTTTTTCATTTGTGCACGGGTTTTATCAAGTGCTACACACCACGAAGCTTCGAGACGGTTTTTGGCAAGCCTGAAGGACAGTTGTTAAGTGACGAGGTAGTCACTACAAATTACTACAACTACTACTGGTAGTTCTAGTACCGGTAATAATATGAGCAGTTGCGTTAGTTCCTCGATTGCATAAACAATGTGAACTACAGTGATCCCGTGACGGTAGCAATGTATGGTTCGCACACAACAACAACAAATAAGTAATGGTGATGTAGTGGGATGTTTCGCCGCTCAGGCGTCACCCTATCCCATTGCTTGAGGGGGAGAAGATGGTGAATGATGATGAATGTTCAGAGTTCACGCAGGAGCCCTGTTGATGCTAAGAAGGTGATGAGGGCTTGAAGAGCTCGTAGCTGATGCAGGGGATTGACCGAAGGCCGGTTTACACACTCACATCAATGTTGTCCACTCTTTTGTGCCGACAACATGCGTCAAAACCTTTTTTTTTATATACGCGTCGTTGTCGCGGAAATATTTTGGATGCGAAACATCGCAGCGCGGTGGAAAGCGAATGGCCGTATATTTGAATAGGGTGCATGGTGTTTATCTGGTCGTGTATCTATATCCGGCTGCCATCATCCTTCCTGTAAGATGCACTCGAGGGCTATGAATAGCGCGTTGTTTTTCCTGTCGGTTCCCTTTGAACTGCGGGGTCACATCCTCTTTCTTGTTGTATTTCAGGTCCCGCAAAATGATTTGAGTCCTCCTGCGTCTCCACTGTTCCATGGCAACCTCTCGAAACAGCCTACGTCCTGTCAAAGTAATGTTTTTTTTCTTTTTCGTGTCTTCCTATATTGTTCGTGCTCGTTGCATGTGAAGTGGAAATGAGTGTATTTTGGTAGGAATACGTCGAATACGTAGGAGCCAAAGTATCGCGGGACAACAATGGGGGGGGGGGGGGGTGCTACGCGATCAGTGGCGTAGCCACGGGGGGCCTAGGGGGGGCTTGAGCCCCCGCCCCTCTACCTGTTACGGACCGACCCACGCAAATCGTGCAATTCCGAGGAGAACATAACATATGGGGGGGGGGGGGGGACCAAATGTGACGATGGCGAAAGTTCTTGCTGTTCATGGCGTCTATCTAAGCAGCACTCTTGAATGGTTTTCAATGTATGAGCTTTTCAAAGTACTTCCAATCTCGTGACACCATCTCCTTGGTCATGGCTGCCTATACATGTAATCGTATTGTGAACGTCCAATTCAACTTTTTTTTTTTCATCAACACTTTGCAGTGTGCACAAGTGTGAGTCTGTTGTCGCACACAGAGTCAGCGGGGGGGGGGGGGGGCGAATGTTCCGAATGTGTGAGTTGTTTATAGGCCTGTTGCACCAGTGGTGAGTCAGAGGGGGTTCAAAAACCCCTCCCGAAACCGTACCTTTGGTAGTGATTTTGGGAAAGGGAAACGAGGGTGAAATCCTCCTCCCCCATGTAAAGTTACCATAGAACCCCTCCCGAAATATTTTTCTTTCTACGCTGCTGTGTTGCACTAAAGTTTGGCTCGGCGACCGCAGCGCCTGCCAGGCCCCTGTCGTGCACCTGCCGTACTAGTGGGTCGCGTGGGTCGTATTTCGCACCGCTCCGCTGTATACTGCGATGGCATCTCTACCAAAGAAAAAGAAAAGCCGAGTACACAATACTGTTGTATTGTAAACTGCTCGAACAGCCTGAAGAACACGAGGTGGTCGGATTCGTGCAGTAAAGTTCTACCGTTTCCCCGGCAAAGCATACGAGAAAGGCAGGCGAGAAGTGTGGGTTTTAGCAGCTATCCCATTTGGGTTTTCCAGTTGATTACCCCCATTGATGTGATTTGCTACTGTACGAACTGTCGTCACTTCTGTTCACGTATCAAGCTGCTGCGTGCCTGAATGTTCCAATTGTGCCAATTACTGGCTGAGAGCACTGGACGAAGGGCTTGTGATACCAATAATAAATGTTAGGTCATCTTTTACGTGGTTAAGCACAGACACGTAGTCCAACACGCTATTTGTGTTGCCGTACAGGTAACGATTGGGGAACTTTTTACTCTAGAAACCGGAACGCCACGTTGTTCGTGTGATTCATTCACTCACGCTGCCACTTAGCTGTATGCTGTCGCAGGAACTTGCTAAATTTAGTTTGTGTTGTGACTTCTGACGCTTCGGACCATGGGCGTACCGAGAGAGGGGAAAAAGAGGTCGTGCGCTCCTCATGAGCTCCAAGGTTACTTGTGATATTTGTGAATCTTTGACATAGGTAGTCACGATTATTCTATGATGTCGCAATATAAACCTCTGAACACCCGCACAGTCCGCAGCGTCCATCCAGGAAAAAAGAGGGCGCACGCTTTGTCTCCCCTCCCGGAAATACTTTGCCCCTCCCCCCCCCCCCCCCCCCCCTCGGAAAAAATCCTGGGTACGCCCATGCTGTGGACGGAGTCGAAGATCAAGAGCGCCCGAGGGGTTTGCATGTGCGGGTCAACGCACGTGCAGCATGGAGAGAGGAGCGCCACACTCTAACGGAGTACGGATTTACGAGATACTAATGGGTTATTTACTGATCACGCCCGCTTTTATGCAAATGATTTGACGAAATGGTACCTCTGACACGTTGTAGCCGACGCTGTCTTTCACTTGCGAGATGCATTTCCCCTTGATTAGCGTCACGTCGCCGTCAATTTCTCCTTCCAATCCGTACACGTGCTTAATTAGCGCCTATCCTTTCCGTAAGTTCGAGTCCATAAACAAAATACAGAAGCCGACACTGAAGATTTTTGTTTAAGTTTAATTTGTACAAGCTTTCGCGTGGAGGTCCACGCTTCCTCCTCCTGAGGAAGCGTGGACCTCCACGCGAAAGCTTGTACAAATTAAACTTAAACAAAAATCTTCAGTGTCGGCTTCTGTATTTTGTTTATGTGATCTACAGGACTTGACTCCCCTCTTCGTATACGCATAAGTTCGAGTCCCTGAATATCTCACTGAGAGATTGTATTTTCAGATACCGCGCATTCGATACAGATACCGCGCTTTCGGCCATATGTGGCGCTGAAGGACATGGTTCGAAGCGCCCCCAAACGTCGCGCAACAGGCCTATAGAGGAGAGCTCTTGTCTTGTTGTTTACTCACGCTCACATTCATATCCTATCATGTCCCTTGGCGGCTTGTTTTCTCTTGGCTACTGGTACGTATTTTACTTTATCTTCGCCTCTGTCCTTGTAAGGTCGCTTCAGATATAGCACTTACCTTTATATAGTTGCCAATGGCACGACGTCACAGTTAAGATAAATAGTGTACGCTACCGCGCCCCCTCGTACGAATTATTTAATAACCCGTACGCACGGGTGTACCCTAAAAGTCTTCCAAGAGAAGGTGACCTCTACGACCGTTGTTTATGTCCACTGTCACGTAACAAAGGAGAATTTCCTTTTGGGCGCGATAACTCGCATCGCACGAATAGGCGAGACTGAAGCGTGCATAGAGTTCTTCGTTTTCGGTGAATGTGTGATGTGTCCTGTGTGTGCCCCCGGTGATTGTGCCACTTTACTCTAACTTGGGCGCAGCTCTTGAACTTTTGACCTACATGTTGAACTCCATTATCATCTCTGTTCGTCTCTGGACATCATCCTTTTGCGTTTTCATCATCTCATCATCGGATTGAACTTTCTGTATTAAGTGTACTGGGGTAGCCAGTTTGACTTCGTCGAAACTCACATCCCCATTTTTTTCTTTATTCACATCACATCACATCACATCTTCGTTTTCGGGTTTCATGATTTTTCAAATTCGGGAGGGAAAAATCGGGTGGTATTTACCGTATTTTCACGCGTATTAGCCGCGGCTTATGCGCGATTTTTTTTTCTCACGGGCGCCCTGCGGCTTATCCACCGGTGCGGCTTATCTGATGACTATTTTTTTCTGGTATTTTCCGCATACGCCGATTTTAACGAAAGGGCCGACAGTGTCTCTGGAACAGCACTGCCCTGCCGATGCACGAACAGTGCGTAACAGGGACGGGTCCACATTCGAGTAGATTGATCTTCCTGGTGCATTCCCCCAAGTGGTTTAAGGAAAGTGGTGACAGTGATTCACGTCTTCTGGAAGATCACTGACCCATCAGTCCACGAACCCCCCCCCCCCCCCCCCCACAAGGGCACAATCCGATCTTGGTAGAACTCAAGAACTGACCTCCTCTGTTGTACACTGTGCCGATCCCGGAGTATGGACCACAGTGTTTATGGCCTTCTCTATGGCCTCCTTTGTCGCACAAATCAGTCGTCTCGTAATGCCCGCGGCTTATCTGCGGGTGCGGCTTATCTGCCAGAAAATTTTCAAAACGTCCCAAAAAACGCGTCCTGCGGCTTATCTGCGGTGCGGTTTATACGCGTGAAATTACGGTACACACGAGAATTCGGGGGGAAATCGGGCGCTATGATCTCTGTTTGATATGTCACCGGAGAATTTTCGGGTGAAACGAAAGGCATGTGAAAGAAGTCACTGCCGAAACAGTCAGTCTCGTCACTGGGACGAGAAACAATAATCTTTATATTCGTTTACAAAAGCTCGACTCCTGCAGGAGGGGATCATAAACGGAGGACAAATAGGTTCTCACAAATAGCTCTCTTTGATGATATGATTCACTTTTCCGACCGTTTACCGAGAACGAGAAGTTGAAGGATCGCAAGGATTTCGATTATAGGTCGTTAGCATCCACCGCGTCCCCAACCCGACGCTGAAGACTTGTGCCACTAATCATAAACGTCGCTGTCAGATATACATTCACTGATCTATTTGAGCACAATGCGCACATATTTAGCAATTTGAAATTTACTTCTCGAAAAATATGTTCTATTGCTCCGTGATTTCTCGTCTGAAAAGCTACCCCTACATTTATGGCGTCGTGCGCTGAGCGAAACAGTGCAGAGAGATCGGCAGTTCCGTGTGTCTGCGAGGAGCGCAAACTCATTTCGATCAGGAGTCCTTAAAGTTATAATGGAATCTCGAAGGAGCTCAAGCTTGCACGTGTGTCAGGGGAATAATACCCACGTCACACTCGTGGTCTTCAAACATCATCGAAACTAACGGTCATTGAAAAAGCACGTGGCGATACCAACCGTGTAACACGTGAACTTCTCAGAGAGCACTGCACGGATCCAATACATTCTGACAGGTGGACGCGTCAGATGCTTGGTGGTGCTGCTCATATGTTCAATGCGGAGCCGTTTATTAGGAGAGTTTGGCCATCGGGAGGAGCCTCTCTCCAAGTGCGTCTTTGGCGTCACACGACGGGCTGCGCAAAGTCCAGGGCCACCATTTTGGATCAGAGCTACCGCCTTGAAATCTTCCTTTGCTTTTCATACCGCCATTTTGGAGCGGAGGCACAGTCTTGAAATAAATACCCCCGTGCCGCCGCTGTCGCGTTTCATTCCGGTCAAGTGGGCGGAGCGATGAGGGGTCTGACGTCACGGCGGGTCCCCTTCTGCGCGCGGCAAAAGATCAAAGAATGACCAAACTCTCCCCGTGTGCGTCAAAAGGTCTCTGGTTCAATGCAGACCTGCTTATTGGGAGAACTTGTCCATTGGGCGGAGCCTGTTTTTAGAAAGCGTCATTTGACGTCACACGATGGGCGGCACCAAGGTCAGTGCCGCCATTTTGGAGCGGCGCGACGGCTTTGAAATCTACCCATGCTGCCGTTGCTCGCGTTTCATTCCGGTCAAATGGACGGAACGATTAGGGGTCTGACGTCTCGGCGAGTCCCCATCTCCGGGCGGCAAAACATCAAAGAATCAAGAATGACCAATCTCTCCCTATAAACGGCACTGGTTCAGTTGAAGTTCAATGGTCAATGAACTCTGCTCGTGTAGGTGTATTAGTATAGAAAGTCGATCAACGAAACAATGACAATACAAAACCTATTCCTTCACCGTGTGTCGTGTCAGGCGGCGTTCACACGGGGCAACTTTTTGCAGCAACTCTGAGCAATTTTCGAGTTGCTGCGCTTGGCAGTCGGCCGACACCGGCAACCTCCAGCAGCTCGAGTTGCTCGGAATCGCTCCCCGACCGAAATCTTGAGAAGTTGCTCGTGCACCTGCCAATCAGCGAGGGGAGCATTGCCGCGTGACTCCGGATGACGTGATGTGATTTCGTTCGTGAGTTCACGGGTTCAAAAATCCTGCAGGTACAGCTGAGAAATAACTTTTCTATAGTTTACTAACGCCATCACACAAACGTATTTTAAGATAGTCGTGATCTTTTGGCGTAATAAACTGACTAAAATTTGATAATCGCAGCAACTAAAGAAAATACACCACGAGTTCTGTTCGAACCCACATTATCCGGTTGGCGTAACGTTGCTTGTGGGTGGAACTACCGAGTCGCCACGTGTGAACGCGGTCTCGAAATTGCTCATAAGACGATGGTTCGAGTTGCTGCCTCAGCCTCAGCGCTCCCTTCGTGGTCACAGCACGTACCCGTTCGTGCCTCATCGCTGTTCCACTTGCTCGCCTAACGAGCAACGTGACCGTTCATCAGTCACAACGACAATTATCTAACGTACACTCCGACGCCGCAGGCCCAGCCACAACGCGAGGCGCTTCCAATAAACGTCGCCGCTGCGTACGAGTATAGTAACAAAGCGTGCATATTTTCGCGCTTGCATTTTTATAATGTCGCGCTTTACTGTTGCTCGGAACAGATTCCAGACCGTTTCTATGGGCATTTTTCATTCCACTCCTCTTTTCCCGAACACAGAAAGCGCGTGTCGCGTAGCTGCACGATATGTTGGTCGTACATTTTCGGCCTACATTCCCAAGCGGCCCAGTTTGGAGATCTTGCTTCGAATCTTTTGAAAGCATTCTAAGAAAAGGCCTCCATCGACCGTAGTAATGTCGGAGCACATAATTTAGGGAGCGAAGGAATGCGCGCCTCTCCAATAAAAGAGAGGCGTAAGGTCCAGATGAGATAATCGAGAGGCTCAAAAAGATGGAGCTGTTGTTGTGCAAGCCCCGACGCATCCGTTGTCGACGTTTCGGGTAATTTGAGTGCGAATCTATGGCAGGAAACCTATGGCAGGGTGTTAAGTAATCGTTGTAAGGGGGGGGGGGGGCTCTTTGGTGCCATGAGATAAAAAAACAAACAAAAAAAAACAGGGTATTATTGTATCTCTCATGGAGGTCGAAACTGCTCGCTGTTGCTGCACACGGTCACCATGCCAAGTCCTAGACACGTCACTATGTGCAAGTTAAATGTACAAACTAGTCTTTACTGTCATTACTCGTGACGCTGTGAGCCACGGGTTGTTTAGTATCCATCGCTGTGTGTATTTCTTATCACGCTACCAGTGGATCACGTGATGACTGAAATACGTGACGTAGAGCTTGCACTGGAATTGCACACGTCTTCGCTCTCCAGACTCGAGGAATTTTTATTTTCCCGTTCAGTCCAATACAGTTTGGACCCACTGAGTGTCACACATACCGCAGCCTGACTGTAGCTGTACGGTGAGGCGTTTGACTCGAAAACCAAAGCACTCAAATTTTCGCCCCGCGCGGTACACGAGGAGTTGTAACGCGTTCGAAGACTTGGGAGAATCATTTGCTCATTGCTTTTCCGGGCTGTTCTTTACCACGGCACAACAACACAACAACTTGGGACCAGGTCCCTGAAGAGTGTTTCCGACATTTGTGTTAGATTAGGCCACAAAAGGAATATCACCTTCGTGCGCACTATATGGCTATTTTCTCTTTGGCTACACACAGCTTATAGGTGGCCGTATAGAGGGGTTCGTTATAAGCCCCACATTACTAGAAAGCGAATTCGCTATAAGCACTTTCTTTTCACGCTTCATTTATCTCGAGTGCCTCTTCGGAACACTCACGCCTCCCTCATCTAACGATCCGAAAGTGTCATTTGGAGAGTGGCCTCACTGCACAGAACACATCATAACACTTTCACAGCGGATCGCTTTGTGCTCACAAGACAAAGTAGAGAACCTCCGCTCCGAGTCGGGTTCCTCGTGCGATGAGAATGACACCGAATCGCATAGATGTGGGCGCCTGCCAGTCTGGTCCGTCACTTGAAGCGATTGTGGCACTAGTGGAGAGGGAAGACCTTAGATGAGGGAAGAGAAACCAAATTGCTGCCTTTGTTGTGATGGCGAAGACCTTCCGCTTGCGTGTGTGTGTGTGTGTGTGTGTGTGTGTGCCAACCACAAACAGCCATTGATCGCGGCGACAGAGCGAAAAAGGATGCAGAAAGGGCGGGAGAGGAGGATATCGAAAACTCCCCTCTCTCTCGCATCCCCCCCATGTTCGTCTGCTGCTCGACTTTCGCTCGGCACGTTGTTTCGATCTTGCGCTGTGCGCCGTCGCCGCTAATCGCATTTAATTTGTACGTCCGAACGACAAAAAGATGGAAGCGTGGTGTCGCACGGATGGAGTCCCGTGACGGCATTCTAGTCGGAGTCAGGTGAGCGGTATCGTCGTGGTCCGCACCGCTCTGTGCGGAAGCCCGTCGTTGTGTTGGGGTATCCTGTTTCAAGGAAGTTTGGGGCAGGAACGATGAGATGGAGTTATGTGGAAGTGTCGCGTTGATGTCGCAAAATGTGTCGTTTATGATTGGTTGTATCGTGTGTGACGTATTATAAGTGCTGTGCATTTTGCGTTGAAGTCGGTTAGGTGACGAAGAGATGCAATAAGATTCATACTAAAGCCAATTCTTACTGAAGTCATTACTTCCCTTGTATTCGTGATACCGTGTACTTGCAGATATGTCCGCCAAGGACATTAAAAAGAGAGAGATAATAAAGGCACTGGGACGTGACTTCCTGCAAATGCGGCTTTCGTATTAACTCACTTCCCGTTCACGCTGTTCACTGTGCACTGATATCTATCACACCACGTTCAATATATGCTGTTGCTAATAATATTACAAGTATGATCATTGACTTTCAATTTCAGTTCATGTCGATGTTTATGTCTTCTGCACGATATTACGTCCCTTGTATGTCGTGGACACCCACAGTGGCGGCGTGGGCGGGAGAGGGGGGGGGGAGGGGGTTTATCCCCGCGCCCCCGAACTTGTATACGTTTGGTAGTGCATTTAGGAAAGGGAAAATGCAGAATCCCCTTAGAAAGCCACCGAAAGCATTTTTCTGGCTACACTACAGGACATTCATGATATGTTGATTCCCTGATGTTTGATGAATGTGGTTGTGCGCAGGTGATATCCTTCGGGCCCTTTGGGCAAGCAGAACAGAGCGTGTGGTGAGCATGGCCAGCGATTGGTCGCCTCGTCGTCTCTCTTCCTCTCTGTGTTGCCTCTGAAGGGCCCCCCCCCTCCCGCGAATGGGCTGCACCCTGAGCAAAACCTTTTCGTCCCTGGTGCACAAGCGGAGTGCAACCAACGGGGGTGGAAGCAGCCCCAATGGAGCCCCAGCGGGTGTTGGGGAACCCCCACCCCCACCGCCCCCAGATCCACGCCATCCGCTCACCGCCAGGCAGATCTTCTCCATTTCAAAGTCCTGGAAGGCCATCGCCAGGGCCATGGAGCCCACGGGCATCGAGATGTTCGTCAGGTATGCATGTACGCTTTTAAACGGTGGGAATCTGGACGAAGCAAAGATCATCACCGCTTGGGCTGCTGCTGTGTGTTCCTTTTGTTTTACTGATAGAGTTAAATAGAGGTCAAATGGTTAGGAGCATCTAGTTTTATTGAAGAGCTTTTGTGTAGACCCTACACAAAAGCTTGTGAATAAAACGACGCTCCATCTTGGCTACCTCCTTCATAGAGTTTGCGGTGTTTTATACGGGGAGTTTGTTTTTAGCCTGTACAGAATGTTTATAAAAACGCTATGAGAGCAGCACAGGTGTCATTTTTGCAATTGAGTCATACGGACAGGCAGACATCGTCTCGGAGAAAGCATGCAACTACAAGGTGACTAATCACCTAAAATTCATTACTTAACTCTTTACTTGGGGGACTTCGGGCGTCAGCGAGATGCAGAATGAGAGACCACCCTCGTTGAAAGCCATTCCACGTCTAACAAAACCTGAAACACTTACGTGCGTTACAATATCCATCCCCGAATTTTGTTACGCAAATGTGCCGACACCGAAACCGCGGCGACCGAGAACGCAGGGAGCAGAGCGCTCATTTCACGTCAGAGGGCCACGTGATTTGGAGCGATGGAGATGATTGGAGTTGGTGCCGATCTGCTGGCCAGATCAACGGCTTTCCGGCGTTCGATTCCGGCCGAGGACGGTATCAATATGGGGGACGTAAACATTGCTTCCAGCACCGTCTGTCGGAGATTTCCGGCGCGCGTCAAAAGAACCCCAGGTGGTCGATATTATCCGCGGTCCTACCCTGCGGCACGTGCAGCATGTCGCCACACTGGGCAGACAAACCTGACGGGTAACGCCACGGCACCATCTATTATATATCACACGCTTTCCGACCCAGATAAGCCTCCGTGTGCGTGGATACGCTCCTGATGCGCGCTCTTTTGGTTTCGGCTCATTTGCATATCGGAATTCAGCTATGGATATTTCACGGCACGTGCACTTTTCTGGGCTTTTAGAAGATACAATGGCTTTCAACGAGGATTGTCTCCCGTTGTGCTATCTCGCATTTGCCCAAAATTCCCTAATTAATGAGTTAATTGATGGATTCTAGGTAATAGACCTCTACCTGTTGGTAAACAAATGACGTCATAATGTTCGACAGCGCCACGAGTTTGGTAGAGTTGAACTACGTTCAATGCTAGTGGCGAACAAGGTCGCGCCCGAAAGCCACGGTCTTGAGGGGATTACGATGGTCTCTGAAAAGGACACGACATTCGGTCCTACTTTTCTGTCAATAGGAGGCAGCGAACAATTGCCCATTCGTGGAACCCAGCTCTCCCCTTCCGATCTGTTTTGGTTTCGGTGTGTCTACCAACGTCATGATGACGTTTCTCGGGTAGAGGTCCATTAGTCTCATAGTTACATACTCTCTTCCAGAGGATGTCCACCTGGCCATATAACTCAACAGACGATTTTAAAACGATGCGCGCGCCACCAAGCGCGCTGCGCAAAGCAGCATGGGAACTCTGAGGGACACGGCTCCGTCGTCTGCTTCGGTTATGGTTAACCCCGGCTGACGCTTCCGCTCCGCACACCGGGAATGTTGTTGTTCTTGTTCTACCTCCGCCTCTGGGCGTCTCGTGCTGCTCTAAAGCGCTCGAAGTTCCCATAATTCCTCGCGTGTCACAGGTGGCCAGTCTGTGTGGCTGGTCTTCCGCTCCGACGCCAATATAGACAGGCGGCGCTTGCTATTGTAAAAAGGTGTATTGCGAAAGCGACATCTGTGCTGCTCTAATAGCTTTTTTAATAAAAAATCTGTAGAGAATAAAAGTAAACACCCTGTATCTTGTCTTTTTGCCTACTACTTAGCTTTCTATATTTACGCATTAAAAGTAGTCACTACTTTCTAAATAAATTGCCTCAAATTGCTCCGTGATCACCCACTGATAGTTCTCTGTTCAAGAAAATGATCCTACCTTCCATTTTATCTCTGTAACTTACTGTCAACGTATTTATATTCGCGATGTCTAAATTTTTGTGAATTTTGCCCTGGCGATGAAACTTCCCACTCGTCATTATTTAAATAAAGTTGTTGTTTGTCCGTGAATTTCGCGATGATGATATAATTGCGAAAAATTTTACTAGCGAATAGTGACGCTCTCCTGACAGGACCTCGCCAATCGCGAAAATCAAGTACTCGCGAATATGTTTAAAACCGGACAATCTGAAGTTTCGCGAAAACATCATGCAGGCGAAGAAAAAATATATTTACAATATGTAGTGGTAAAGACAGCTTACCTGGATAGCACAAGTGCGATGTGGCGAAGTCGATGCAACGTTTGCCCTTCTTTATCTCTTTCTTTTTTTTTTTTTTTTTCAGACTATTCCAGGAGAAGGAGGATTTGCTGGACCTGTTTGAGAAATTCCAAGAGCTGCGCACCAAGGAGTCTCAACGTGAGAGTATGGAGCTGGCACAACATGCCTCCATCGTCATGACCACTTTGGACGAGGGCATCAACGCCCTCGACAACCTCGACTACTTCATGGACTACCTGCACAACACGGGACGCTTCCACTATAAGATCAAGGGGTTCAAGAAAGAGTACTTTTGGGTACTACTACATTTTTTATCTCTCTCACTACTACCTCCTTTTGGGTACCCTGATTTTATTATTGCATATAATTCATGGGAAACCGCAAAGTGTGAGGGAAGGTAGTGTCTCTCTCACATCCATGATCTCACTGCACTTTTGTAGTCATAGTTCATAAATGTGAAAAAGCAGAAGGAAAAAAAGTGCCTTGGAGATGTTAACACAGGAAGACGATCACGTTTATGACCAGGGCCTGCTTGACCGAAACTGTTCGAAGGAAATCCTCAACAAGTTTTTCACTCAATGCACACTGGGTGCACTAATGCTTGACTGAAAAGCTCGTTGAGTATTTCCCTCAAACAGTTTCGTGCAAGTGGGTCCAGCTCTTCGACGAAATGCCATTATGCACTGCTGGAACTACCAAACTTAGACAGCCATTGTAGCATAGAGCGAGCAGTAGTTTTCATTGCTTAGTTAACACACATGCCCATCTAAGGCACTGTTTTTATGGGTTTAAAAAGTTTAATCATGCAAAGAAATAGGGGATGTCACACGCACCCCATATTTGTCTTCTGTTGCTACATAACTTATACAGTAGAATCTCGATGATACGAATCTCACAGGGTAGTTGAAAAAAATTCGTATCAAAAGAATTAAACCAAAATAAAAATTGAGGCAAGAAAATAGACAGTGACTTGGATCCTTATTGGGAAGGGGCTCATTATTTCATTCCCCGCATCACCACCAGCAATGGGGTAGAGTATCGCCCCCGGCGATGAAACTCCCCATTCATCATCCTGTAATGAAGTTGTTGTTTTTACGTTACTTTCGATGAAAGAAGTCGGTCATAACGCTTTTGTGTCTTCGTTTTTGGCCAATGCTGCCGTAATTCGCGAGATGGATTTAAAAGGCCCAGCACGTTAGAGCCCTGCACCATCCGCGGATGGAAGCGGATATCCGCAAGATACTTGCGGATTCGGATGAAAATTTATCACTTTCTGCGGTGTGCGGATCTGATGCGGATGGCTCGAGGTCGGATGCGGATCGGATGCTGATGCGAAGGCAGCGAATCGGTATAGCGGATCGGATGCGGATATACCTCATGCTGTAATTTTTCCACTAGCAATTTATTTGTATTGCGCGCCGACAGCGAGCGCATGCTCGGGTTCACCTTTGGTCATACACGGCCAAGACGTGAGAGGAGGCATTCTGGCGTCCAGGAGCACTGGCGAGGTAGCGTTCCAGAAGTCTCTCCATATCGCGTTTGTTGAAAGGTTTACCTTTGCTTGTCGTCGTGAGTCCTTCCGTGACAGCATGGAGGCATCCGAAATTATACCAACGTTATTCCGGCGGTATTTACGCGTCCTTCGAAACTTGCGGATTTTGCGGATCGGATGCGGATATTGCGTTTTGCCCAGCGGATCGGATGCGGACGTAAACGGTTGTGTATGCAGCGGTGCGGATCGGATGCGGATAACGTGTGCGCGGAATGCGGGTCGGATGCGGATGCCGAAAATCTCATCCGCGCAGGGCTCTATAGCACGTGCTTTCCACTCTCGAATCGCGCGACAGTGTACTAAAGCGACCTTCTCCTAAAGCACACATGCGTTAGGTGAAGCCAACTTGCGGAATGGTGGCGCGTAATGTTGCCAGAAGTTGTCGATATGCTCCCTCCACGTGTTCTGGTCGCTGTTTTCCTGAGCCAGTGCGACGTCACACAGCTTCCCGGTTTATTTTTGCGCGGGAAGTAAAAATGTCCCAACAAGAGATGAGGTGATAAGGTTCCAGGCCATGAAATCCCTTTGATCTTATCTCCTCCACCACCACTAAAGAGGGAGTCATTTCTTGTATTGCGTAACATGATGTAAGCGACTTCCTGGTGAGGATGGTGAAAATCTCCCTCCATCCTCAAAAGGAAGAGCAGCATGACTGGCGCGCTCTCGCATCACGGGGAACGACCTCTGTCGCCTCCTCGGCTTCGCCTTCGTATCATCCACGACGGCAAGATAAGGCGTTCTTATCAACCGAACTGCAATACATGGGAAGAATAGGCATTCCGGCCGGGACCGGAAAATAGAGAGCGTTTTAGCAAACCGTTGATAACGTGGTTTGCGTGGGACCGTATCAACAAGGAACCAATCAGTGCATTGATAAGATTCTGAGTCAAATGCGACCGCGATTGGTTCGGGTACACACGATAACCTTACGAACGGTTTGCTAAAACTGCCTATTATGTCATATCATCCCGAAATTCGTATCATCCGTGATCGTATCATCTAGATTCTACTGTATTCACTTTTGAACATTACAAAGTTTCTCACATATTCTTTCTCCATTCCAAAGCACATTGAAGGCCCCTTTCTAGCCGCTGTGGCTGAGACCCTGGGTGACCGCTACACGGACAACATTGCCAATATCTACCAGATCACCATCAAGTTCATCTTGGAAACCCTAGTGGAAGGATACGAACAAGCCGAAAAAGAAGGGGCATAGCAGATGCTACTCCGCGTCTCCGTTGTGTGTTTCGTCGTGATGTCGAGGAAACCGTCCTTGTCATCGCATGCACATCCATTGTCCACTGTCTCGCTTCCTCACGAGAGTGCACTTTACGAGGTTTGTGGACGAAATGAGAAAAAAAAAAAACGAGTTTCGTGAAGACGCTACAATCGGAGGCAGTCGTCGTGAAGTGAGGTGTGTTCCTGGTGCACATCAGCTAAGCCTCCTCGAAGCTTAAGCTATTGTCAGCCGGGTGCTTTTGTGTCGTTTCTTCTTCTTGGATCACAGACTCTGTTCTTGAGGTAAACATACCGAGGAACTGTTGTTTTGTTTGTTTAACATTTTACTTGCTGACGATGCGTTGTCAGCCGGCACGAAAACTGCCACCATTGAGGAGCTTGTAGGGCTTGCTGGCTTCGAGCTTGGCGCTTAATTTTTCACGCCCCCTTTGAAGAGTGGGTCTTTCTTTGTTTCTCTGCAACCTGTACTTTGTAAGCACACAAGTGAGATGTGACGTCGACTAGTCAGACACTATTTGGTGGCCTCTCATATTATAACCGTTATAGTCCTCTGCCCAAATTCTGGGCACTGTGGCGTAGCACTCTGAAGGCCGTCGGCTACGAGGACACTGCACATGTTTTCTGGCATGCTTTATGATGGCTTTCATTAGGATAGGGGACGCGGTAATTGTAATCGTGAACGTTAGCTGCATTTCTGTATGCAGAGATCCCTGATAGGTACATCATCACACCCTTTCAGGTGCCAAAACACAGTGCAGAGCATTCGATTTCTTTTTCTCTTTTCATTTTTTTTTTAGGGTGTATTTCAAACTACCCCAACAGCCGTTTTATTCGCATGCTACCTGGGCTGCCGAACATCTTTTCTCATCTGTTAACATCAAAGGCTTCAGCATCACATATACTGCCTTTTCAAGTCATTCACGCTATTTCTTGGGAGTGTCGACATTGCCATTTGAAGCACCCTCCATACCTTATTGAATGTTCACTCTGCTTTTGTCTCCCTATTCAAATTTTGTCTGCACCTGGATGTCGGTACGTTCTGTATACTTTGCGAGGCAATGCATGAGCATGATGTGTAAATCAAAGAAGGAAGCGAGAAATATTGATGTTTGCTATAGACAATAAGACAGTATGCTTGTCGATCGTGGCTAATATAAGAAAATAGTGGAGCTTCTACAACAGCACGATACTGCCAGAACTTCGAGCATTTAAGCAGCCTATTATTCTGTTGAAGAAGCTTCTCTACTACGCTACGCGAGGGTATGAAAAGTTCCCCCAAGTGTTATCTGGTGGTTCCCCGACTTCCCACGTTGTTAGCCCATCTATTAACGAATAATTGTGATTGTACCGATAGGCATATTTTAATATATTAACGCGACTTCCACACTCGCATTGTGGACTGCAAAAATGCTTTTGCGCAGACAATGTAGAAGTACATATTTTGTGCTGTCTTGTTCTGCCGATGCCTTCTCTTATTTTACAAGCGTTTTAACCTACTCGGCACGTCCTCCGTGTTTAAGGAATCATAATGACGTAAATAAGACTCTTGCAAACTGATCCTGCATACTTGTATATGTCTAAAATGCTTTGAAGATATATTTTGAACAAGCCTATAGTGAGACAGCTCTGTCCACGCATGTGATAATGTGACAGTTCGTGTTGCAGTGGTGTCTATTGTGGGTGTGTGCATTAATTGGAATGTCAGCCTAGAAGATGTCTGCGTATGCTAGTTTTATATCTGCCTTCATCTCTAGGACAAAATGTTACGGAGATTTCCGTCGCTTAGATTTAGCCCTCATCCCAGTGTCGTCATATTTGCATCTATGGTTGCCGGGTTGTGTTCGAAGTGTTCGCCTGCACGCGTTGGTATTACATATTTTTGATAAATAAGGATGTACTGGCTTTTTAAAATGTCTGGTGCTGAAAAAAACAACATGGCACGAACTTCCGTTACATATTTCAAATTATCATATTAACCTTTTTATATAATTAACGTATTTCAAGTTATATGCCTTTTTCAAGAGAGTCACTATAGTCATGTTCAACCTAAGAATGGCACGTTTCAGCCCCACCCTACACTTATTCCTATTGGCTGCAAGAGCCAGCCGCATCACTCCATGATGACGAACATCAACAAAGGAAGACTCAGATACAAGGAACAACACAGGACAACTGCTGTGTGCGTCCTACTTTCCTGTATATGTATCCTATGTATCTGCTTCTTGACTTTGCTGCTGTTTTCTTCATCATCATGAATCACCAACTATCCCGACTTTTCTATGTTAGCATCATTCCACGTCACAACAAGAAAGTGAGCCGACACCGAATCAGTGGGAGCCCTATAAGCTGCACCAGGTGGAGCTGCAGTACAATTTCTCTCAGAGCTCCGATTTCTCTAGCAGACTAACTTTGTTAGTAACTTGTCCCATCCCACAGATGGCAGTACAAACTCAGCTAGGGTAAACAGGCTACATTTTGTGCCGTTCGTACGCTGAACACGGGAATACGAATACACAATAGTAATGGCATCCAATTACTTTTAGAATGAGGAGTCATCCGCTCGCAAGCGTCGTAACGTCCGTAAAGGAGGCATCCCACCCCTTGATTCTAGCAACCGTGCTTCTTGATCCCCCATATTTCCTTTTTCTTTTTTCTTTCCCAGCAGATCCACCACAAAAATCTTCCAGGATGACGACATGCAGCCTAAAAATGGTTAATTAATCGGGGCATGATTCTAACCATTTTCAGGCAGGAGGTCTGAAGCAAGAAGTAGTGGTCAATGTCAAACCAAATGCAGGAAGCTTTTCGTTCTGCTTTCTGTTAAGGAATTGGCTAATTTGGACTGTCACACTGGTTGATGTTTCTCAAATGCTTCACAAGCCTACCTCCGCTGCACTTATATACCAAGTTCTCGTGCATTGTAGCATATACGCTTGATGTTTCAGTGTGTCACCTAACCCTACTGACATTGTTGTAGTTTGGGGAGGCGAGCATAGGTTTGGCTTAAGACAGTATGTTTAGGGTAACCAAATGCTGGGGCTATCTCGCAAAAAAGGAACTTGCTCATGTAGGCCCGATAACGTACATCGAGGCTGCACTTGGCTTAAAGTGCCACGAAGGAATAAAAAGTGATCTTTATTTTATTTCATATTACGAGTCAACCTCACTCAAAGTCTCAGTGTCCAAAATATAAATGTTGTTAGCGAACATTATGCGCTTCTCGAAATTTTCGAGACAGCCCACAAAGCTTCATAGTTTCGGGTTCTCTAAATTTGGTAAGATTCGGGAGACACAGGATTTAATCCGTCGTGTCACTTTAAAGGGTAAAGGCAGTGTAGATGATCTTTGTCCAAGTACAACGCTTGATGTGCACCCGGCGAAAGACGGCTGTGACATACTGTTACCCCGTTCATACTGGCACGCCATACAAATGTGTTAATACACTTACAAGGACATATATATATATATATATATACATTCATACATAATCGCTATACATTTGTATTAACCAATATTTCTTAACATATGTGTCGTATGTGTGTGTCTCTTTTTCACGCAGCCCAGAGTACAGCTTGGCGCCGACTGTGGGGCTTAGTCTACGCCTTATGCCTGGAAAGTGCTGCTTTATACATAACCATCTCTAGTAGATAGCGCACGTAGCACCCAATATGAAGAGCGCAGACAGGCTTGGGAGGTAAAACAGTGAGAAGCTTCAACCATGCCATGTAGACCCTTTGTCTCAGCGTGCTACCAGGTTGTTTCCGTCATTGTCGCACAGGGTGACCAGCTCGCGAGAAACACTTGGTCAGACTTAAAACATGTTTTTTTTTCTTTTTGCTTTTTTTTTTTTGCTTTTGTATTATGTGGTCACCTGTCACGAATCAAGGGATATATGATGCTAGCTTGTAGGGTATGTTGACGGGAATGTTAGTATTCGAGTTTCTTTTCGCAAGGTAGTTGTAAATGAATAAGCAAGGCTGCACGTTTTGTTTGTTTATTTTGTAACCCTTTTGCTCGTACAATAGAACCTCTCTATAGTGGATTTGGTCGGACCGTTAAAAATCTTCACTATCCCTGTAGTTCTTGGTTGGGTTTTCTGCACATTGGGACTGGAAGTTTACTTCACTATATCCATATATTCACTATATGCAGGTTCACTATACAGAGGTTCTACAGTACAGACCCTCAGTTTGCTGTTTTTATGTTAGTGAACGTTGATACATTTCTAAATGTTTCTTTTTTCTTCTTCTTCTTCTTCTTCTTTGCAATGCTACGCATCAAGTTGTGTGCTTCGAGTTTCACCTGAATATTTCTGATGCCGAACATTGTTCCAAGAGGAACATGACATCAGCTTTCCAGTTTATAACAGCTGTTTGTTACTTCATTTGCTCAATGTGAAATTTCCGAATTTCATTTTGTGCATATGCTGCCGTTTTATGAGGAGTGTTGCCACTGAAGGCATTCGCTATATATTAGATGACCGAACGCTACGAGAGCACTCGCAACATTTTAATGTGCCTCTCAGAAGCAGAGACAATGCCAATTGTAAAAAGCCTCAACAGGAGCAGTTACTAAATAATACGCCACAAAAAGACATTGTAACTAATGTAATGTGAACTTTGGACTGTCAGTACCACAGAGAAGCTTGAGTAAACTTACTGGCACCAGACATTTTTTCAAAGTTGCATCTTTACCATTGCTGTCATCGGAGAAAAAGTTACAGTTTTTATCGATAATCTACAGCTCCATAACGTCTATTTTCAGGCACATTGTGCATCACGGCGCCCAACCATGTCGTTTGTTTTGTCCAATGTTCCTCACAAAATCAAACCTGTTGCTGCCAACGCTACACAGATTTTTTAAGGAAGAAAAAATGAGAAAGAAATATGCCTTTGACGTGTCAGTTGCTATTGTCTGTTGGTTATGTAATAAAAGAGGAATGTGAGCAGAAAAGACGTTTTATTGAAGATGAGATTTTATATACACATTTGATGATGACTTATAAATAAGATGTTTCTTCACAGTGACAATTATGTATGCCACATTTTGGCATACTGGTTGTTTTTGCAAAATGGAAAGACCTAGATGACTCTGCTGTGTCGATTGTACATGATGGGGCGTTCCTTGCAGGGGAACTTCAGCTTGCACAGTTGAGGTGTCTGTTCGCCAACGTTGGCCGCCAGTCGAATGCTGGCTATCATTTTCTCGTAGAAAGGGCCCTGAGGCAGCGAGCTGCAAGAAAAGTGTGATGCCGCACTACAAGACCATACTTTCCCCTTAAAAAGGCAGATTAAAGCATATTTATCGACATTGTCAATGCCACTACACAAGGCCGGACCGTAAACTGATGTGACGTGAAGGAGTCCCGCCAATCAGACCCATGGTTTCAGCGGCCGTACACACAGAGATGAGCCGCATAAGCACCTACCGGTAGCCATTAGAAAAACTGTCCAAAAGAAAAACTGTTCGAAATCGTATGCCGTGATTGATTGAAGCAGACGACACCATTACCCGTACGGCTGCGTAACGAAGGAGGGCGAGGAGGCTTCCTTTAGCCTGGACATAGCCTCCTATATAGGAGGCTATGGCCTGGAAGGGCGTTGGGAGGGAGCACGTGGCTTGTACGGACCAATGAAAGGACAGCTCCAGAACACGGGATATTTAGGAACTTGTTTTATGAGGATATAGGATTTAAAGTGACAGTTCAGAATGAGTGAGCGTTTTAAAAAGGGTCGAGGATGATCAGCGCCCATCATGGGTACTTTTTGAAAACGAAGGAATGCGACACTCACATCGGAGTCATCTTGAGAACAGCGATGACGATGTCGGCTCCCGAGGCAAGGATTTTCGCCCTCAGAGGTTCTTCACACGCATAGTGATAGACGCACATGATGTTGCCGGTTGCCACGGCGGCCACTTGGTCTTCCATCCACCTATAGTGTCACGTGACGTAAATTACGTCATCAGATACCAGTCGCATATACAGAGTGTCCCACCGAAAAAGGTCCAGGGGCTAAGGAAAAAACGGAGTGCTCTACACAAATGGAACCAACTGTACGTGCTTGGCAGTTGTGTGGTCTATGCAAAAATATTTTTTTCATCGCCCCTTGTCAATTAATTGGCGGTAATTAATTTTCTAACTTTTTAATTATCGGCTTTAGCTCTCAGATGTCAATGAGGAAGTTGTAGTACATGTCGAAAAAGACGGAACTGAAGAGGTTCGAGGTCGCTATGGCTTGTGGTTTCGTTTTTCCCGGGTTTAAAAGTTTGTTTCAGATGCCGGGCAGACTGCAGAGTGCTGCCCAGAATCAGGCACCCGCGCGTGACGATTCCAGCGCCCTCGGGCATACATTGACCTTGAGATTGATTACGATTACTTCATTGAGATTAATTAGCGCTTGGAGACCATCCCTGGGCCAGGTCACACAAGAGGAAGATATTTCACCTGTTTCACAGCACACCTATCAGAGTGCACTGCAATCGTCGCGCGCGGGCGCCGAATTATGGGGAGCGCTCTGTGGTACGCGCGGCGTCTGAAGCCAATTTAAAAGCGGGTTTAAAACCCGGGAAAGAACGAAACCACAAGCCATAGCAACCTCGAACCACTTCAGTTGCGTCTTTTTCGACATTTACTACAACTCCCTCTTTCACATCTGAGAACTAAAACCGATAATTAAAAAGTAGGGAATTAATTACCGCTAATTAATTGACAAGGGGCGATGAAAAATATTTTTGGATAGACCACACAACTGCCAAGCACGTACAGTTGGTTCCATTTGTGTAGAGCACTCCGTTTTTCCTTTAGCCCCTGGCCCTTTTTCGGTGGGACCCCCTGTACAGCAAGGGAGCAAACGTTTTCTGCTCATTACATCGGAATAATTCTTGGAGCAACATTTCAGTCAAAGATAACGCAACAGTGGAATTTTTTTTAAATCACGCAGTGCTTCCACACATCAAGCGTCATGGAACAGCTGGTCGCACTAGTGCGACCGTTTCCACTTTTTTTTTCTTCTCTCTCTTCTACTTCTAATCTAATCTACTCTAGGAAATGTCATCTGCGTTTCTGCAGAGGATGCCGACGAGGTAATCTGCACTTCAGGAAGCCTTACTCCTTACTTCGGCTCGAATATTACACAGACCTTAATCTTGTCACATCTGACGCCGCCCTCGAAGACCTCTGCTCGAGACTTCGGCCCACAAGTAGGCCTAGACCGCTGAAGCCGGTAATGACACCGAGAGTAACCATCATGGCTTTGATGAACATGAGCAGCACGAAGCTGGACACGTTGAAAGCCAGCACTTGAGAAGTAGTTGCTACTCGAGCTTCTCGCGCTGTCAGCACCTGGGAAGCTGGACGGGCGACTGGAGCTGATGCAGACGCGGTCCATCCCGCAATTGACCACGTTGAAAGCAACAGCAGGGGCAGGAAAACTCGTTGTGGCATCTGCACGATGGACGAACGAGACGGTGAAATGTGTGCATGAAATGGGGTTCCTCGATGTAAAAAAAAAAAAAAAATTAAAGCGGCATTGCATATAGGTAACGGCGTAACACTCAAGTGCAGTTATTACGGAACATACAAGTAGCACCAGCCCACTTCGAAACAAATCCAGTTGTCGGTACGGACGCTATCATTTCCTTGAGCATGAATAGTAGGTGGTAGGACCAGAGACACAAAACGCAACCGGACAGGACTAGGATGCCTAGTCCTCTCCGGTTGTCATAGGCGTACCGAGAGGGGGCCCGTGCCCACCGCCTTGGGGCTTCCAGGTCACTTGAGAAAATTGTGCACTCTTAGTTCGTAGGTCAGCATGATCCTTCTCATATGTCATAATAATATGTACGTCTGAACGACCGCACAGCCTTTAGCGTCGGCCTCCTGGAAAAGAGGTGTCTCTTCGAAAAGTGTAAATTCTCACCATCATATGGCATCGATGTGATCAACTCAAAACTCTCGAAAAACAGGACTTATGTCAATGGGAAAATGGCTAGGAAGCAAGCGAGCTGGTGAAGATGATGCATAATGTAAAAACCCCGAGACTAGGGAACACGAAGGGACAGACACAAACACGAAGTCTCAAATCTGAGACTTTTGAGACTTCGTGTTTGTGTCTGTCCCTTTATGTTCCCTAGTCTCGGGCTTTTACATTATGCAGGACTTATGTGTCAGCTAAGTTTTAACTATGCTATCGCAACATTCTCTCGACTCTGGCCAAGTACCATATGATTGGCTCGTGGGTAAGATAGTATCCCGTACATAAATCGCCCACTAAACACTCATTGGCTAAATACAGGCCAATCCCACTAACAAGTTTACCTTGCAAATTCCTAGAGCACATAATCGTAAAAAAATGTCATCACTTTTCTTGGAAGCAGTAGCAGAGTGAGAGACTATTCTAGTTGCAAGCCATTTCACGTTTAACAATTCCTGAAACACGCACGTGCGTTAAAATATCCATCCCCGAATTTTGATATGCAAATGAGCCGAAACCGAAACCGCGGCGACTGGGAGCATGGAGTACAGCGCTCATCCCACGTCAGAGGGCCACGTGATTTGCAGGGATGGATATGATTGGAGTAGATGCCGCTCAGCTGGCCCAGATAAGCCTCCGTCGGCGAGGGTATGCGCTCCCCAGGCGCGCTTTTTCTGCTTCGGCTGATTTATTGCATACCAAAATTCAGCTATGGATATTTCGCGGCACGCGCTCTTTTTTTTATTATTATTATTTAAAAAAAAAGACTTGAATTCAACGACGATTGTCTCCCGCTCTGTCATCTAGCTTTTGCCCGAAATTCCCTAATTAGAGAGTTAATTAAATAATTTAGGTAATTAGTCATTTTGTAGACGCATACTTTCTTCGAGAGGATGTCCGCCTGGCCGTAGAACGCAACTGCAAAAAACGATATCTATGCTGCACTCATAGCTTTTTCATAAAAATTATGTGAATGCAAAAAAAGAAGAAAAAAAACGGTCACCTACAGTCCCGAGAGTAGTGTCTCCGCCATTAAAGCAGAACTATCTCTTCCTACCTTAGCTTTGCGCCGATGGGTCTCTCGCATAACCCTTTTCCACCGTTATTTTCAGAATGCTCATTTATAAGCGCTGGGATCATACAGCCGCGTATATTTCTTCTTCTTCCAGGCTGGATCACGCTTTCAAAGTCGAACTGAATCGCTGCATGCACGAATATTTCCTTCAGTCCTTCTTTTGTCAAGAGACTGGAACGGCCTTCCCCAGAGCATTGCTTCACTTCGTGACCAAATGGACTTTAAAGACGCTGCCTCATATCCGTCTGAATAACCCTAATCACGGTGACCCTAGTACGGTATATCGCTATAGGGACGTTCGGCTAGAGTTTGCTGCACTTCGACACTGGCGCCGGCTTTCTTCCCTGGTGGCGGGCGGAGGAAAAGTTTTCCAGTATATTCTACAAACGTAGACCACAATGATGGCGATTTCGCACGTCATCGCGTGGATCCTGTCTTGTGTTCCACTTACTTCAGTGAATCTGTGCCATCCCTGAGGAAATCACTGCAAGAAACTGCGAAATAACTGAAATAAATGCTGGAAATAACGTATGCGCGTTACCACAAGTGGTACTGATGGCAGTGAGCGAGGGCGCCCCCTGGGCAGCCGAACGAACCATGACATGTAAGTAATGCTCCTTTTTGGCGCGATAGTTTTCTTTTTTTTTTTTTTTTTTACTGCCATAGCTAGTGTATTGCTCGTATCTTGTGTGCTACGTATATCGTTCTGTTCCACCTCCGTCATATAACGCCCTCTCTGGGCCTTTGGCGTATGACAAAATGAAAATTAAAAAGAGGTAAGGCGCTTGCAAGCTTTGCCCTCCCTGAGGCACCCTCCCCCCTCCGGAAAAAATCCTGGAAACGCCTATGCCGGCTCTGAAATGATATCGTCCACGTCAATGCACAAGCTCGCTCGCCTTTTAATGCTTTGTTCATCGCTGTACATCACTGTAAGGTTCATACCTGAAATACAAAAAGATCATGCATTCTCCCATACACGTGCTACATATAGTTAGGGAGTGACTCTTTCGGGTTAAACCCGATTCCGCCTGGTTATTCCTCCGGCTATTCCTCTGGTTATTCCGGCCTCATTCGGCCCGCAGTAAGACGACTGTGACGCATCCCCATGTTTTCCCATGTCACGTGGCTCCAAGGCGCTCAAAGGCTGCGCGTGACGTCATGTGCACAATCCTCATTGTGTCAAACTTTCCTTTTCGAGTGATGTGTAAATCTTTGAAACTGTGTTAATGCGTAAAACTGTGTGAAACTTTTCTTTCAACTGTGAAGCTCTCATCTATTCCATTTGTTCCCTCCCGTCTGGACCTGTGTGCCTCGTATAGGCTTGTGGTCTTTCTTCCCCCCCCCCCCTTTTTTTTTTTTTTTTTGCCTTAACTTTTTTGTGTGTATAGAGAGACCTAATTAACGCGTCCTGGAGTACCCAGTCCCGAGTGTTTCGGGATTAGCATCTCCACTTTTTTTCCTTTCTCCGGGCAATCAATCAATCAATCTTCGTGTCTATCAATCGTGTAATCAGTCGTGTAATCAATCAGTCTAACTTTTTAGACTGACTGATTTTTATTTTCAAGAGTTTTGTAGGAGCCTCCATCTTCCTAACTCCAACTCCAACTCTGCGAAAGTGTACAGCTCCGGCCAACCATAATAATAACACTGGAAAAAAATTCTGTCTCCTTACCCTGCACGAAAAGAGCCGCCCTTGGGGCACTGGGGGAATGTTAAGTGAACAAAATCCTCGCCTTAAACTAACAGAATAATTTTTGTTCAATTAAGGTTTCCCCATGGCCCCAAGCGTCGTTGTAATCGCGCTCGGGAACGAGACCACATTTTTTCCAGCGTTATTATTAACGTTGACCGGAGCTGTACAAAATGTTCTACTGCTGCATCGCAGATCTTTTTCCTTTTTTTTTTTTTTTGTTCATTTCATCTTTATCAATACGTTCATTCGAAAAGGGTGGAGACAGTTTTGCTTCGGTGACTGATATGATGGAGGAAGAAAAAGAGAGAAGAGCAAAACTGATCTAGTATATAGGTGGACAACGCCTACTCGGTTTGTGCTATTTGCGATGGCGTGTCCTCGTGGGGACAGTTGCACAAAAATCCCGATCAACGTCCCGGGATCGTAAAAGCGGCCCGAGATTCCGAACCCTCTAGCACACGTAGAGAATTTTGAATCGCTTGAAAAAAAAACGGTTCGGGTTTTTTTCCGAAAAATTGAAAAAAAAATTGAAACAAATGTGGTTACTGCTGAGTCGAAGCATTGCCGGCCAAACCACATGCATACAATGAGCTAGAAGCTTTAGGAGTGTTCATCCTCTAGGCATAAATGCAGAGCAGAGCATCCCATGAGACTGCTGTCTACTCAGCGATAGGTAATTAGAACAACCTCTCCACTCCGACCAGAACTCCGACATTATGTGAATGCAATGGCGATCGCTTGGAACGGCCAGACGGAGCTCTAAGTTAGTGGTTGTTGGCCGATTAGAGGCACCTAAGGCACTGTTCGCGGGTTGGAACGCATCAAAGGCACGAAAATTTACATTTTTTAATTTTGTCGCCTGCAAATTTTTGGCTATTTTTCCGGGGACAAGAAAAAAATCCGAAAAATATTTTTTTTTTTCAAAATTTCCGGGGCTTTTTTGGGGCTTCGCGTCTCTAAGTACACCACAGGGGTGACACAAACCCGCCATTGTTGTAACTACCCTCAAGCGGGTGCGTTTGGGAAAACTGCCATCTTGTCCTGGTCGCACATCATAGAAAACGTCATTTTGAGGTCATGTGACTTTGTTTACATGCCGTTTTGCCGCTTACCGACATATTTCCGTCGTCATAACGGCAAGAGATAGACGTATTTTGCCAGCGTAAACAATGCGTCTAACGTCACATCTTTGGAAGTCGTCAACACTGCGAGGCCTTATGTGCAAAACTGCGCGTTTTACTGCGAGATTATCGGATGAAAATAATTACCGTGATCGAAAGACATCCAAAACCCCACGCAGAAACAACAACCGCATTGTTTACAAACGGTTTGGCCGCCGATCTCGGGCGCCGCCATCTTTAAGGTCACGTGTGCCTTGACGTTTGCTGTGACGTACGACCAGGACCTGTCCAGGATGCATTGCGTTCGCCCAGCACGCTTTCGTCTACGGAGCAACACATTGGATACCACCCCTGTGAAGTACACGCACAGTGATGCGCGTGGCTGGCTCTCTTTCTCTGCTTTACTCTCAATGGTGTAGAGAGAGAAATGTGTCTTCTTGGGAGCAGCCATGTGGATGAACTAGATTTGCTGTATGAAAGGTCACACATGAGAGGGTCACTTTTCCCATTTTGCTCTCTTCCTCGACACCAAGTGCTTTCACGCTGAAGATATAGGAACACTCGTTCCCACGATTTATTCCTCCATTCTTTATATTGGGTAGATGTTACGTCACCGGGGGTAGGATAACTTTATTCGGTCGTTTCTCTTTTCATTTCCCGCGGAAAGACGGAATCTGTGCTGGTACAGTTCTCCCTCCAGAGCAAATGATAAAGAAGTAAATAAATGAAGAACTGGAAAACAAAGACGTAATTTTATACTGAAACACGCGACTCCAACTGACATGGGGGGAGGGGGATATGTTTAATGCAAAGTAAGAAAAAAGGGAAGGGGAAGGTTAGCCACGGTGTGGGCTTGCTATTCCCTAATGCTTTCAAGCAAACAAAAGAAAACAGCTGGGATACAGAAAATTATCAAAAAAATACAGAAGAAACAGCTCCTTCACTAATCGTTGCGCATAGGACGCACCAGAGAATGCCCAGGAGTTTAGGACCTGACATGGCTTTTCTGTGTTCTGTTTTGTTTACTTCTTTTTTTGAGCCCATTTACGCTCTTTTAAATATTCTCGCTTCAAAGTGAAATATATATCGGATCTCATAATTTACCGGCACTTTAGCAACAAAAAAGATACGTTATAGCTATTCTCCTGCGCTTTTACGAGGTGTCCCAGCTGCCATTTGAAGCAGAGGAAGCACGGCAAGGGACATAATATCCGACATCATCTTTTCAATCAGCCAGTGAGAAATAAACGTATCCGAAACGAATACAGACGTCAAGAGCCGGATTCAGACTCAACATTCTTGGTCAGGCCCCACCCACATCTTTCCTCAAGAAGTTCTGAGCTCGCAAACGAGCAGTTCGCGGAAAATAATTTTTTCATCCTGCCACACGAGGCAGACAAACAGAACGGTATCAACAGTGCCGGTAGTATATATTTTCACCGTCAGTTACGAGGGGTGTTCAAGTCAAACCGGGACTTTTCATTTTTCGTAAAAGTAAAATGAACTTACAGGCGAGAAATTAGTTTTATTTTTCAACGTAATCTCCAGCTGTACTAATGCACTTGTCCCAGAGTTTCACGAGGGCTTGGATGCCAGCAGCGTAGAAATCCTTACCGGCGCGTAGCAGTCATGATCGGACCGCATTCTTGACCTCGTCGGCCCCCAATGAACGCCTTCGGTGGCCCGAAGAGACGGAAATCGCTGGGGGCGAGGTCTGGCCTGTAAGGGGGATGTGGCAGCAACTCCCAGCCAACTTCCTGTAAGGTGCGTGTCATGAGATGCGCGGTATCCGGGTGTGCATTGTCCTGTAGGATGAGGACTCCTTTGGTGGTGAGGCCCGGCCGTTTTTGCTTCAGCGCCTTATGCACATCCCTGAGAACCTGGCAGTAATATGCACTATTGATGGTGGTACCACTGGGCAGAAAATCAACATGAACAACACCAGCCTGGTCCCAAAAAACTGTGGCCATGACCTTACCCGCAGACGGGTTGCTTCGGAACTTCTTGGGAGCTGGCGAGCCCGGATGCTTCCACTGTTTTGATGCGCATTTAGACTCAGGAGTCTAAAGTGAGACAGGAGGGAAATGGTGCACCCACGTTTCATCGCACGTGATGATCCGATCAAGGAACGACTGTCCTTCAGTGTTGAAACGGTACCTTAGCTCTTGGGAGGTTTCTCGTCTTCTCTGCCGGTGAAACACGGAGAGCTGCCTCGGGACCCAACGGGCACTAACTTTCCGAAACTGGAGGTGTTCATGAATGATAGTGTTCAACGTTCCCACAGAAAGGTCCGTCTTTCGAGCCAGTTCGAGACATGTTATCCGTCGTCCTTGAGGATTAGGCGCTGCACAACTTGGATGTTCTCAGGAACTCTGACACTGGGCTCTGAGCCGCCCCGGCCGGGATCGTCCTGCACTGATGTACGGCCGTCTCGGAACCGTTTGCACCACTCAAACGCTTTGTTGCGGCTAAGTGTATCGTGGCCATACTGAGCCTGAAGTCTTGTGTGAATTTCAGATGACTTTACGCCTTCATTCACGAGAAACTTCATGACAATTCGCTGCTCGATGTGCGCGCCCACCTCGATGTCGGCCATCTTGTCCAGCACGTGACTTCTGTTTTGCACAAACTTTGGACCACCACATGGTGAACGCGGAGGCCTGTCGCGTGTGAAAATGACGAAAAAGAAGTAGTGCGAGCCATTTGTACACTCAGAAGACAGAAAGTCCCGGTTTGACTTGAACACCCCTCGTATCACAAGGGAAGCGTTTTTTGTGGAGCAAGCTTGTTTTGTGGAGTCCTCCGGTCTCGATATTTGTAACTTCTTTGCCTATATAGTAATCTCAAGGTTGCGGACCTGAACACCAGCAGCTTGGTGGCATGGAACAAGTTGCTCAGCACCCGCGAGGGACGTCAGATACAGGTTGCGAGTTCCCAAGCTATCAGAGATAAACGTAAAACAGGGTTGTTTGTATGGATAGGGACCTGCATTCCAAAGGGAGTAATTACACGCCTAAGAAATCAAGCCAGCGAATACCGAAACTCATCCGGGCTTCACATCACTGCAGGCCTATCCACCAATGAGGCAGGGCGAGAGAGATCACGTGCTCTCGAGAACCAATAGGAATGACAGGCGCTCGAGCTCCTCTGATGTCAGAGCTTGACGCGCACGCGGTCGTCCTTGTCGTGTCTCGGCCTAACTCATGGCAACCACTGATATACTGTATCTCGCCAGGGGGCTTAATCGCTTGCACGCGTAACGAGCTAACGAGGGGGCACTCGTCGAGAAGGACACGTGATAAAACATGTACACGGCCCTCTTCGCACGATACGTAAGAGGCGTAGCATACGTCACGCGCAATGTGTCACGTGCCCGTCTTTTTGAATTGCCCGCCTATCGTTAGCTCGTTAGACGTGCAAGTGATGCACGACACCTAAAAAAAAAAATATTTTTTCCTCGATACTCTGGCACAGTGCATACATGGTGTAATGAACTATTTTATCTCCAGTCACAGTTTCTGAAGTTGAAAGCATACTGCGATCATTAGATAATTCATCTGCTGGTGGCGTCGATAATATCAAGGCGTTGCCTATTAGGTGCATAATACCTCTTATCAGTGATAAGCTTTGTTATATATGTAACTGTGTCTCGGAAACGGGAGTTTTTCCAGACCTATTAAAAACTGCTAAAGTTACCATCATAAGTAAAAAAGGTAATGAAAATGATCTTAACAATTACCGCCCCATTTCTGTCTTATCCTTGTTTTCAAAAGTAATCCAAAGAGTTATCAATGATAGGCTCTCAAAGTACCTCTCGAAGCACCATATCACACTCTTAAAAATGAACTTCACCGCATAGCACGCTCCTAGCCAACCATCATCTCGAATGATATCGTTATCTGCTCTGATTTGTTGAAAACAGGAGGCGTACGTCTTTTTTGTGACACTTATGATGTTGTCACAAAAAAGGCGTACGCCTCCCGTTTTCAACTAATCGGGGCAGATAACGATATCATTCAGGATGATGGTTGGCTAGGAGCGTGCTATGCGGTGAAGTTCATTCTTAAGAGTGCATATCAGACGCCCAGTTCGGATTTCAAAAAGGAAAGTCATCTGAAGCCGCATTAATTTCGATCAGAGATAAGATCGTGCAAAATACCGAAGACAAGCTGTATACTGTAGGGTTGTTCCTAGACTTACAAAAAGCTTTTGATTCTGTTCTGCATGACATCTTGCTTCGAAAATGTTATTTGTACGGAATACGTGGTACGCCGCATGACCTAATAAAAAGTTATCTATCGCAACGCTCTCAGTACGTCAAAGTAGACGGTATCGAATCCGACAGGCGGATAATCAAATATGGTGTTCCGCACGGATCCATTCATGGTCCACTGTTATTTTTGCTCTATATAAACGATATAGTTAATATTCCAAATACTCCGTATATCGTCCTGTATGCTGATGGCACTAACGTATTTTTCGCTAATAGTAACTTGGCAGAACTTTGCACAACTATAAATAACTATCTGGAGGACCTTTCCATGTGGTTGTCAGCAAATCGGCTCAGAATGATAATAAGACCAAATTCATGATCTTTTAGGCTTTTGGTTCCAGGAAAACTTGTCCTGGAACACTCATGTCACCCACTTGGCCCAACAACTTTCGAGATCAATTGGGGCTCTGTGCCGCATTAGAATGTTGTTACCAAGATGGTTGAGGGACATTTATTACACGCTCATATACTCAAAGCTTTATTACTGCTTATTGATCTGGGGTAACACGGCGCGTGAGAATCTACATAAATTGCATGTACTGCAAAGGAGGGCAGTGCGACTCATCACCAATGCCGCCTTTTTTACTAGCTCCACAGAACTTTTTGCGAATGCGCGTGTTTTAACTGTACCTCACATGTTCATTCTGAAACTAGGAATTCATATTCACAAGTTGCTACAAGATGGAAAAATTGACTTTTCTACGAGAATCTCGCCGAAAACTCTCGAGAAAACTTATAAACTCGAAACTGGTGTCTGACCAACAGTAGAGAAATACTAGCATCCAGCGAACGATATCGCTAGCGAACTAGTGCCGCGAATGATGTCGCTTTTATGTTACTCATTGAATGACCTGTAGATTTTATTATACAGATGAAAAAGGCCTATGCCTCGTTTTTCAACGAATGGGGAGAGCGAATGGTAACACTCGGTCGGCTGTGATTTGTTTCATCAGTTATCCGCAACCACGCCCCTGTATTTTTGGGCGCGCAGGAACATGTGGGACCATTTTTCTGCCCACACAACCAGGGACAATTTTTTTTGCTACGCCCGGCGTTCTCGTACGTATTTGTGCACCCAACGACGCAACAGTTCGTTGCGGCATTACTTTTAGCAGCTATCAACTCAGGCGCGGCGTCACCGAAGCAAGGTGAATATTGAAAGCGTACGAATAACCCTCGAGAACCGAGCGGACTCACACAACAAGTTCATATGACTGCCGCCAGGATTCTCCGTGGCGCGGCGGACGCTTTGCACGAAGCGTATAAGAGAAAGCAGGAAGTGCATTGTACCGATGATTCGAACAAACCACGTCAAACAGGCTTTGCCGTACGTAATAGCACTTTTTATGAATAAGTTTTCAAGTTTTTGGACCGTGTACTCCGATCACATTTAGAATCTGACATCAATATCAGTCTATTATGACATAAGACTAACCCGTCGCACGTTGCCATGTGTACTTGATATGTTTTGTCATGACTTGTAGTTAAAATAACCAGAAATTTAATGTTGAATACCATCCTACAAATTATATAATATATATAACACCGACTGCACGTCATGTTATGTTATTCATGTTATTTCTGTTACTGTTATTGTTGTTTCCTGGTCCAGGTACCTCGTCAGGCTTATGCCTTTTGTATCTGGCCCACACTTCTGCGGAAATGAAATAAATAAATAAATAATGAAAAAATATCAAACAAAGGGTCGCAACCTTTTGAAGTAATTCCGCGTTCCGACCATTGGTGCCATTGGTTCCATGGTGTCCGTCATGATCAGAGCTCTCTCGAGAGGTGGAATCCCGGATTATTATTTGCTCCTTTGACGTTCTACTGTGGACGTTCCAGCCCATTGTGGTGTCGTGGGGAGCGAGCAGGCCGACAGCGCCGCAGAAGCAGCACTCTCGTATCGGAAACGGACCAATATTGTTCTGCTGAGAGGAGACCGCAGTTCAATTCTCCGACGCCTAGTGACACCCGTGGCTTCCCGCCAATGGACAACCGACATTCTTCCCCCCTCTATGTTGAGCAGAGTTGATCCAACGCTAGCTTTCCGCATGCCACGAAACACCTCTCGTCAAGATGCTGCATTAATCCACCGAATGCGCCTCAATGTGGCCTTTACAGCTCAGTGGTGTTACCGCTTGAGACAACTTGACTCTCCCACCTGCTGCCACTGTGGTGTTCTTGAGGATCTGGAGCATATTCTTCTTCATTGCTCCCACTACCAACCTTCCCGAACCACACTCTCCGAGTCTCTTCGTCAGCTGGACTCTCGCCCCTTCTCCCTATCGAAATTGCTTGGTCCCTGGCCTAATCCAGCCCAGCAACGCTCAAAGCTCTTCTGACATTTCTGGACACCATCGGACTTCGATCGTTATTGTGAAGGGGCTCGTTATTTTATTCCCCACTTTCCCACCAGCAATGGGGTAGAGTATCGCCTGTGGCGATGAACCTCCCCACTCTCCAAAGCCAAAATAGAGTTGTTGTTGCTACTGTGGACGTACACCTCCCGAGTTAAGAAAAGACCCGGAAATCTGACCGCACTCTTTTTACTTCTTTCATTCTTTGAAGTTGAAACGTTCAGAAAACCCTCGATTTGTTCCAATCTCGGGCAAAAACTTGAGATGAGAAAACTCCGTACACAAACACAAATGTCTGGAAGAAGTGTGTCCATTATGAAGCGATGAGTGTGCAAACGTCTATTCTTGTTTTCACTTTCTGTCACCGTAAAAGTAGGTCTTTGAGGAAGAAACTGGATCGCGTCCTGTTTAGATGATGTGGATTGACCTCCTTTTTTCCCCGTCTGCCTCCTCCTCTTACCACGAACGCCTCATGACATGGGTGCGAACGCAAAGGGCCAAGGTTACAGCAGAAACATGAGGAACCAGGAGAAGCTTTTAGCGAAATCCTCAGTGCTCGATATTTCTTAGCAGGTACGTGTTTCAAGGTTTGGAAACGAGGCGTTGGACAAGGGAAAGCCGAGCCTACAGAATTGGTCGGAGAGGCCGCAACCGTGAGCTTTTTCTTCTTTTTTTTTTTATCGTCTAGGCAGTAATGGAGAATTAGCCTAACGAAAAATAGAAACTGGTGATAACTGCGCCTCTCGATGACCAGTGGAGTTATTTGTGTGCTAGTTGGCTGGATTACGGATACTAGGACCTTATATTAACTATGAGAGGCTACCAGGCGTGGGGGAGATATGAAGTGTCAAATGGGCGTCTGTATTCGTGACGTCATTGTGACGTTATTTTGCCCCTCTTGCCTCCTCGAAAATAAAATGACGACGTGATCTGCAAAAGTTTTTTGTACGGGAGTTGTTGAACAATATTGAGCAATACCTGAATGTTGGAGCAACACCTGATTGAAAATAATGAATTACCGAATGAACGGATATGAATGGAATTTCTCATACCAGTTGTCTAATTTATCGAAATAACGTCTGCATTCCTAGCTTTGCATCGGTACATGCCAGCTCAAGTACTTGCAAGATCAACGAATATTGTTCGAGTCCGAATAGCTCACCAATATTAGCTACAGTCATCACTTTCGAATCCATAAACGCTAACATTTTGCAGTGAAACGTACTTTAAAACGTTAACCTGCTACCGAGAGAAAAATTATTCTATCTCTGAGCGTGTAAACTTTAATTGTTATCCTTCCAGGATGGTTTCTGCGCCGAAATTTTATAAATTTCCTTCGGAACGCTTTCGTCGTAGCGATGCTTCGTAATATTTTGCAAAGTCACTCTGAACAGAAGGTCTCACCTCGGTAAGTCTTTCGAAGACACTCCGACACCGATGTTCTCCGCAACCTACACACAAGCAGCTTCAAACCAGCCCCCCTCAGTCCGTATATACGTAACCAACACCCTCCCCCGTTCCTGCTCTCCTTCGTAGCGCAAACACAATTGACAAAGCGGGCGACACCTATCCGCAAAAGAACGTCCCCACCTTGACCGTGAAGGAGACACGACAGGCGGTCCGTACTTCAATACGCTGCCTTATGTCCGATATGCACTGCTAAATTCATATTATCCCCATTTTCTTCTCTTTTTTTTTCTTCTTCTTTTTTTCCACTGCGTGCAAGTGAGTGAAAGCTCTTTTGAGACTTGAGAAAGCAGTTTCTGAAAACGTTATGTTGATAAAGACACGGATGTACGTAATATGTGGGAATAGTACGAATGATGTCACAATGAAGCGACAGTCTCATTATTTTGCGTGTGTGTGTGTGTATGTGTGTATGTTTAAGTGGAAGAAGAATATGGCTTACTTTCCTATTCACCCTCTTTTTTTTTCTTTTTTTTTAAGAAAGGGGAGTGCATGGTAGCTTTGCGGAGTCATGTTGTTTTGGGCAGATTTGTTTTAAAAAGACAAACTGTGCTGTGCCAGAATTCGTGAAATGTGACCGAGAAAAGACGGAACGCGAAGATGATTTGTAGTACATGGGTGTTGGATTGTTTAAACTGCCCAGCTTCCATAAAACTGCAACGGGGTCAGTGTAAAACGAGTTATATAGCCCACAAGTTAGAAGCGGAGTGTGCGTTTCCGGTAGAACGAGACCCACAGTTAGACAACACTCGTAGAACTGCTTAAAAAAAAAAAAAAAAAACGAACAGGAAAAGACACCAGACTTGCAAATCACTCGTGAGCCTAACTTTGTCCTGCGGAATATATCATTAATCTAGTAGTTTCAACACAAAAAAAAAGAATAAAAAACGAGGTAAAAGCGAATTCATAAAGATGCCTATAAGTTCGGACCTAATGTGAGAATAACGCGACGTTTTCAGCTCAAGTGGCCAGGCGTTATGTTCCCATCTCATAGGGCTTGTGAAACTTTGATATGTATGTGGTTCATTACACCATGCAGGCATTGTACCGCACCACCGCGGTAAACCACCCCATCTCATCGTCATCATTTATTGTTGTTGTTGTTGTTGTTGTACTGCATGGAGGGCGAGCCGAACTTGGAAAGACTGGCACACAAAGAACTTTCCATGTACAGAGAGATGGCATATAACAGAAGACACACGCTACACGCAGTGGGGAATATGTAAATGCTCGTATATTTGTTTTGTAAATATGTTTCCACTTACGGCATGCAGTTCATTCGGAGATGACTAAACAGCCTTTCTCAATGGGAATAACGGATATTCCTAGACATGCGCTTTTTGTCAGATGCATAGTTAGATTGCCAGGTAATATGTGCACACAAAGTGACAGATTTTCGTTGTCACCTAAAATAATCAAACCTGGAGTAAGCGAAGCTCACACAGGTGAATGTCCAGCTTCCTGTAAAAAAAAAATACCAGGCACCATGCCCGATGTCCGTGCATGAAAGGAATGCGAGGCCTCCTCGAATTGTGCCTGTGCCATTGTGCCTACACTCTTAAAAATGAACTTCACCACATAGCACGCTCCAAGCCAACCATCATCCCGAGTGACATCGTTCTCTCACATGATTTGTTGAAAACGCTAGGCGTACGCCTTTTTGTGACACTTATGCAGAAATCTTAATTGTCACAAAAAGGTGTACGCCTCCCGTTTTCAACAAATCATGTGAGAGAACGATGTCACTCGGGATTATGGTTGGCTTGGAGCGTGCTATGTGGTGAAGTTCATTTTTAAGAGTGTATGCCTGAGATCAGGGAGGCAGCTGCCCCCGTTGCCTCCGCCTTCAAACGCCCCTGCATATCAACGCATGTACACTCTAAGAAGAAAAAAAAAAGAGTAAATTTACTTCTTACGGGGACTAAATGCATTGCCACAAAAATAGTCCCTTTCGGGAGTAAATGCACTGGAGTAAATGAATGCCACAGAGAGGAGGCTGCATTTCACGCTCTGTTCTAAGGGTCCCAGGTACATAATTCGTGTGCGTGCATGAAAATACTTCGAATTAAACCGTCAACCGTGATATATCGAGTGATATAAAACCTTGCGGCATACATTGGGCACAGTTTGCGAAGGAAGAAGCGCTAACTGATTTCTGACACTGTGTGGGTGGAAAACTGTGAAGTTGGATGAGTTATACCAGCCTTATGCCATCATATTAACCAAGAACACATATTTACGTAGACTGTAGCATTAGGAAGACCATTTGCGAAGTTGAGTGACAATTCGTAGTCCTGGGGAGTAAATGTCGGGGTTAGGGGACTAAAGTGGGGGAGAAATTGCTGTCTGAGCTGCAATTACTCCTCATTTTACCGTTATTTTTTTTTTCTCCTTTTTTCCTTAGAGTGTAGGCGTCAAGCTCTGACGTCAGAGGAGCGAGAGGCGCGGCTATTCCCATTGGTAACCGTATAAGCACGTGATCTCTCCCGTGCTGCTCCACTGGCGGAGCGTCCTGTCTACCAATTTGGCGTAACTTGAGATGAAGTGTGGTGTCCCCAACCAGCTCGCTGAACCGCAACAAACGTAAAAAAAAAAAAAAAGGAAAAGAAACACTGCTCGCGTGGTTAGTGTGCTGGCCACGTCGCGTGGACACAGGGATGCGTGGACACATGTGGACACGAATCCTGGTGCGCGCTGTGCTATCTGGGGTTTTCGTCAGACATATGTTGGCAATAGAGCACTGCACGGGCCTAATTTTCAGGCCCGTGCTCGGCCCAGGCCCGGCTGCTACGACCCGTACCCGGCCCGGGCCCGACGTCTTCTATATATTTCCAGCCCGGGCCCGGTCCGAACCCGACTCCACCGGCCCGGGCCCAGCCCGTACCCGACTGTTTTCACGCTCAGGCCCGGTCCAAGCCCGCCTCTGCTCTATTTGTTCTCGAGGTTCAGAGGCGTATTTAGATTTACTAAAGAGCACAACGCAGCAAGGGAAAGGACGCAGCTAATTGGTGGAGAGTCAGGTACACTCGAACGCAGCAGCGGCTGTGTTTCCCTGCCGGCAAGCCGCTCTGTGCTTGGTGGTTGCTTGCTTGGGAACGCAGCGCGCAGCGGCGCGTGGGCGTATGTACCTTGCGGTTCAAGAGAGACTCATTGCCGCACTATTGCACATGCTCCGGTGTTAGTTCCTCTTTCTTGAACTCTCACGCGAACGAAATATATGTCAGAACACCTAACCTAACCGACCCTCTTGCCGGACTCTCATAAAAACGAAATATGTCAGAACACTTAACCTCACTGGGCCTCGTGCCAGACCCTCACGAGAACGAAATATGTCCCAACACCTAACCTAACTGACGCTCGTGCAGGACCCCACACCAATCGTCCCCAAATGTAAGTGAGTGCACGCGTGAAATCCAGACCCATTCACGAAATAAGCATGATCACATGTAAAAAAGTGATAGTTCTCAGATGAGAATACCTGATATCCCATACCCAATGGGGGAAAAAAGTAACGTGAAAATTCAGCTATCTAGTCTCGTGAAGTGAAATATGTTCGCGTACATACCCGACCATGTCTGGCGTTGTCAAGCCCGTACCCGGCCCAGGCCCGCCTAAAAAACGCCAAGCCCGGGCCCGTGCAGTGCTCTAGTCGGCAATGTGACACAGTTCCCTTAGAAGTCGTGAGTCCGACAACGGTGAGCGCTTTTAGAAGCACCAGCACCACAACCGTGTGGAATCGAAATTTCTAGAGTGCGTCCTACTCTATTCTCTCTTTCTTTATTATTTCTTTGTTTTTAGTTTTTTTTTTTTTTACAACGATGTCAAAAATAGGTCACCGTGTTAAGCTATGCCACAATTATAATGCTTCATTTTCGCACGTACGTCTTGCATGCCCGCGTGAGAGCGTGACCCGGACGCGAAATCTTCGGAGATTGAGAAGGGCAGATGTGATGATCATGATAGCTCTCGTCGACACTGTAAGAAATACGGAAAAATGAACACGAAGAACCTCGTGAAAATGCAAATTTAACTTCATCATGACTAAGGCCCCGGGTTTTCCGCGATTCTGCGAAATATCGCGGAATCCGGAATTCATCGCGGAATCCTTCGTTTGGCACGGAATTTCACGAAATCCCTTATTTTTAAGTGCGGATATTCGAGTTCTCGAATTCGAATCAAATATCAACCACTCCAAGTATTTCATTCGTGATTCGAATACCCAATATTCAGATTTCCGTATATCCGACTATTCGCCGAATACGAACGATACCTCCCGAATGTGGGCTTCACCTGAAGCTACTCTGCATGAGGCGAAGCCTGCTTTACGAAACTGCCCATGCTGCAGGACCAGAACAGACAGATTGTAGTTTAGCTTAAAACTACTTCGCCTGAGGAAGGGGCGGCGTCCCTCCCGTGTGCAGTTTAGCGGTGGCAGTGGGGGACTTTGATTTGATGTCTGGCTAAAAGGGTGTCCTGTAACTTCTACAGGGCATGTATTGTAAGCTCCTTCCTATAATCTTCCTATAAATTTCCTATAAACTCTGTTGATGCTGAAAGATCTTTCAGCAGGTATAAAATCATTGCAGGTGACAGACCTTTGTCTTTGTCAGAGGGTAACACAAGATATTATGTATGTAATACTGAGCCACAACAGTGCTTTCAAACTGTAATTTTATAAAATATTTTTGTTCCCGCATTATCCGAGAAAATAAAGTGTTTCCCGTTTCAATCAGCCGTTGACTGCTTGCCGCGGAAAATCGCGGAATTTACAAGTCGGTGCCGCAATTTCGAATTTGCCGCAGCAGAACTAGGGGCCTTAATCATGACCTGCCAAGAGTATGACTCCGCGACAGCGGACCGTTGTCTCTTGGTGACAGCAGAGTCGAACAAAAATATCAGACAGTTATATCAGACACTGTGCATCCTATTGTATTAGGTCAGTTGAGCAGACTGTTTCTGCGTGAAAATCTTACGCCCTTAAAACACTGCAAAACGATGGACTACCCATAGCTCATAGATTTTGAAAAGTCACGTTATGTTACTTTGAACAACTGAAAGGTATACGCGGCTTACCACCATCACGTCCCACAAGCGGCGCAGGAACCCCGTCTCCCCCCAAGAGTTCGGTAATTGCCTCAGGAAAAAAAAAAAAGAAAAAAAGGTATCATCCCTAGCTGCTACTCTTGTCTCCAGACAAGTCCCGTCAGAAAGAAATCCCTAATACTATGCACTAATGAGCGTCCCACATGGCCGGGCTCTCTGAACGTTCAGCAGTAGGAGGTACACCCACATGACCTGATACCTGCACAGCACGGAGAGCTGATACTTTTCATTCATTTCAAATAACTTTTCAGCATAACTGCAGTCTGTGCAGCGTGATTAGAGAAAATATTAAATTGATTGGGGACATTTTTTTTATTTAGGAAACATAACTTCGCATGAGTTGTTACACCTTCCACCATATGTTTGACTTCCCAGGGATTCACAAAACTGGCCGAAGCCCTTCAAATGGCAGCAGGCCGGGAAACAACGGTTTTCTTGGCGACGGCGTTTCAAACAGGTTTGCGGGGCCAGGTGCGAAGACATTGCGTTGACTCTCCCGTGGGTCAAGCATCAGGAACGTGTTGGGTGCTATCTGTGCAGGACCAACTGGGAATGACGACGACGAAAGTGGGTTCTTCGGAAGGTACGTTAGCATCCCAGGACCATTAAGTCCTGGTATAAGCCTTTCTTCGAGCAACACCTCGTTCCCATTGACGAACGCATTTCGAGGACTTTCTCTTTGTGGACGACGTGCTCGAAGACCAAGCTGTCTCATACGTCTTCTATCGGATAATTCGTCTCCATCGTGGATATTGTCATCGTAGTCCAATGACAGGTGACGATGACCCGGCGCCCTATCATCACGTTGTCTGTTGTGTCTCGATAATCGAGTTCTTGTTCTTCTGCCGTCTCGAAGGCTGTACTGTGCGTCTCCAAAAGTCCTCGTCTGGTCGGGCGGAATGTACATCAGGAACGCCGGCTCCTCGCTTTTCTTCAGCTGGAAAGATGACTTGGGCGTTAGATTCACTACTTGTCCGTTAGGATGGTCGCCGTTTAGCCTCGACAGGAGGGACTTCCTCACGAAGGCTACGATGTAGCCGTGACTCAGCGGTGTCAGAAGAGTCGTCCTAACCACGGGCTCGACGGAGTCCACGTATGGGGCTTCATAAATGGGCGGATCCGTTTGCGGATCCGCGATCGGATCGACGGAAATGTCTTCCGGTTCTGGCAACGGTTCCGGAGGGGGTAGCGAAGGCGTTTTCGACGCGCCACTACGCGGTAGAGTTATGGTGGCAGTGATGGTGTCTGGCTTGACGCTGAAGGACCTTCTGGAAGCTTCTGCGACGGGTTGGGTATCTTTGTTGTGCCAACTAGAAAGGTTGTCCTGGCGTGCATTTCGATTGCTGCGCGTCCGACTGGGGGGCAGAGAGGGGTTCCATTCGTAGCGAGAAGACGTGCCATCGTAGCGTTGACTGTATTTGGTGCCGGATGCGAAAGACGAAGTGGTGACGAGGCCGGAGGCGACCAGAAGAGTCAGTATAAAGATGGACATGGCAGTTTCTCTTCTTCAGTCTGCATATAAAAGGGAGTTATGAAACGCCGTGAATTTCTAAAATGCCGGTCTACCATGAAGCCAAACTTCGGGAATCTCTTCCCGCATATGTGTTACAGTATCCATACAAAATATTGCAAACCAAGATTGGCCCCGTTGTGATGTAGCATGGCTGATTTTGAACGTCTGCAGGCATATGATGCTCCCTTCGACCGTGCCTTCCGGCACAAATTGCAAGTTATGGACACTGTGAAGTGCATCACGTACGGAGGTGACATAACGCAACTGAACGCGATACGAATCTTCATGACGCCGTCTAGAAGCTGTTCCTTTGGAGATTGTGTTGAGGGCCATCCTGCCTCGATTCGACCTTAGTGCAACCATCAAATCCACACTGAACAGTGTAGAGCACACGTAGCATCCTATGGCCATATATACTACAAGCCGACCCTCAAACAAAGCAGCTATCGCCTTTATATATTTGTTCTCGCATAGCTACAACTAGCATTGTGTGTGACTTCGGCAAGCAATAAGGTAGCTTTGGGGATGTTGTGAGAAGATGACGAAGATAAGCGATCCTCGAATTGTTGGAGACGTTTGAGAAACGCTTCAGGGAATAAGGAAGAAGGTTCGACGATATACGCGGAGAGTTTTCAATCCGCGGGAGGGGGCTGGGGCACAACGCCCCCTCCCCCCTTTCGTGCAGAGAGCTCTGGGAGGGTGTCGGTAATTCCGTGTTGTTGTGTTGTGAGGCAAATTTTTACAGGATTTGCACGCTCACTCGCATGAAAGACGCTATTATTAGTATATCCCTCGAAACGTTTATCTTGAGTGTCAACTGAGTAGACTTCCAGGAGGAGGCATGCCCCCCTAGCCCCTGGCAAAGTTCTGGTGGGGCGGGGTGGGGGGCTTGATTTTAGGCATATGTTTCTAAGGCCGATTAGATTAGAGTTCTCGATTGAAGCATTTTTATTTTGCGAGGGATTACAAAAGTGAACAAAGCAAGCCGTTGGATTTTTTTTTCTCGTCTTCTGAGCGCTGTAAAATATTTTCTAATGCATCTAGCCGCATTAGGCACTAGCGATGAAACCTACCAGAGACATGAACAATAAATCTACCATCCATGCTGTGAGATCGTAAAAAATACGTGCGGGATACGGTAGACGCTGATGGATGTCGCACACTCCAAGTTTTAGAGTACAGAATTACGGACTCACATTTCTCTTTTTGGGAGGAAGGAAAAAAAAGACTGAACGAGGCCCCATCTTTTCTCCCACGAACAACGCAAATAGCTTGAACCGTTGCGCGACTGGCTACGAAGTATCATACAGCGCAGTGTACATATTCATGCAGGTAAAAATTCAGATTGGGATTACGGCAGCAAACGGACGGTGCGAGAATGCACGTGACTGCAAGCGAGAACTATATAGTTGTAAACTTCCCGCCCACATAGCATGCCTCCATGTCTACATCAACGAAATGTGTCTTACCTTCGTCCGTGAACAGCCGCAGAGCAACTGAAATCACCGCGCTCTTACATCTCCACCTATTAAATACCTGGACGACCTCAGAGTCCTTCAAGTGGATTCACGGAAGGATTATATGCGAGACCAGGAAGGGACTCCGTGCTAATCTGCTTCAATCGTCTTGGCTGTGTTCAACATAGCGTTCAATTACTATGGAGCGTCCATTTTTAGCAAGGAATTATGGTCGATAACTCCTCCTCTTCATTGTGTTCGATTGGAACATTCGAAGAAGTCAACCGGAAGTAAGACTTCAAACGTTCTGTACGTGAATCTGGTGTCACATCACGTCAAGTATGGACGAGTAGCCAAATATAGAGTTTCCAAAAGGAACAACTAGAGCGCGATATGTGTTATGCTCGCTTATTTACATTGGCTATTGATAATGCCGGATTATTCAAAAGACCCTGAAACGTGATAGGCATACTCCTTGGGATTTTACGAATGACCCAAATCTTTTCTTGATGCCTGATCTCGGATTGTGAAAAGAGGGAATCGAGTATCGTGGAACGTTCTTGTTGCCTCCCTTCCTGTTTATTGTTCTCAAAGCGATTTGATTGATATCGCGGAACGTGCGTGAAGGCATCCGCTACATTTCGTTGACTTACCGGCGCCGCTAATATCGAAACCGAAACGAAGGGAGCGACACTTCGTTGCCGTGTGCATGGATGGCGCCACCATCTAAGAGGATCGGTGAAATCGGTGAAATCCATAGCGGTAGCTGAAATTAGACTGGTAACCCCAGAAAACAGATTTTAAACTCTACATTTATTGTGACTAGAACTGTTGTCTAAAAAAATTGGGAGTCTTCGAAACGTTTTTATTCGCACAAAAATTCTTAATTTTGTCTGCGCTTTTGGCGCGGAGCAGGACCACCACCATCATCATCATCACCATCCTTCGATGATGCAAATACGGCGTGTTCGGCTGGGTGTTGGTACATACGTAGGTCGTTCTTTCGAGCTATGCCGGCTTGTTGTGCCTTGAGATGTGGCACACACGCAAAGAATAAAGGTCGCGGAGTTTCATTCCACCAAATTCCTGCCAACCTTGAACTTCGTAAGAAATGGATGGAGGCTATCGCGCGCGAAAATTGGACGCCGGATGCATCGTCTGGTTACACGGTCATCTGCAGCAAGCACTTTTTGTCGACAGATTTTAAGGCGGACACAAAGAAACGGTGTCTAAAGCCTGGGGCAGTCCCATCGGTCTTCCCAGGTCGTACGAAGCCTACTTCACCATCAAACGCTGCTCCGAAGACTGATGTAAACAAAGTCGCCGAGAAGCATGCTACTGAAAACGCGTGTGGCAATAGCGCTCCTGTTTATGTTGTGAAGATCCATCATAACGAAAACGGACGTACACCTAGAGTGCAGCATTACGTGGAAGAAATTGGAGCTCAAGGGACTTCAACACGCAGCCAAAATGGGACGCATGACGATATTACTAGCGTTGCCAACGTCGAGCAGGGAAAGGAGAAGCTACATGATTCTGCACAGGGACCTGAGGTCATAACTGCGGAAACAACGCCAAGTGGTGTCATTGAGGAGGAACGTGGGCACGCAGCCGTTAGGGATGGTAATTGTGACATGAGGCCAGTTGCGCAGATCAGCTGCTCTAACCAAGCATGCGACGTAGAAGTAGCGGATCCGACGCAGTGTTTACAACTTGCAAGTCCTCAAGAAACCGCAGCGGAGAAAGTGAGACATTATGCGCCGCGGACCAAAGAAGCTCGTATTTTGCGGAGCGTAGGCACTCAAGCTGACTTTCTCATGAGGGACGTATTTAGGAAAGAAAGGCTACGTTTCAAAAGGAGAGAACAATATATGAAACAACGCATGGATAAGCTGAAACAGTCGGTTGATAAATATAGGCACAAATTAGAGGAGCTGAATGAGCAGTGTCATTTACCGGGGCTCTTGACTGTCATTGAGAAAGCCAAAAGTGGTGACTCTTATGCTAAACTTATTCTGGAACAAGTGACGAACTTCACAAGAAGGCCAGTAAGGTGGTCAAAAGAAACAGTGGACCACTGTATCGCGCTTCGTGGTATATCCGCAAGTGCGTATGATTATATATGTGATCGGAAGCTCCTATGTTTGCCATGTGGTACGACACTCGATAGACTTCCTCCATCCAGGAAGAGTATGGTTGGTACAAATGTTGGGAACCCTGCTGGCTCCGCTGCTGCTGCTTCCACCTGTGTCTCTTTACCTGCGCCCGAGACAACCAATGGGAGCCAAGAGCGCCACGACGCCTGCGCCACCGTCTCCGAGCGGCGAGGGCCAGCATCTAGCATGGAGATGAAGCAGACGACACAATGATAGCGACCGTTGAGGTGAGCGGTAGCTATGTGCAACATTCTCGCCTCGTCCGTATTTCTAGTGCTATCCACGACGTGCATACAAGTGGATGATCGTCAAGACACAACGGATTATGTGATACGGTTGTCAGCATTGACGTAGGGTGATGCTACCAACGGATTCTTGCCCAACAGTCGTGAGATCGGAGCGGTCCTTTCTCCAGCACTAACCCTAACCATCACCCGTTGTGTCTCCGGGGCAATGTAGCAATTTTTGCGCGAAACTCGTGCAGGCCCGAACGTGAAGCCGTCGAAGGAGTACAGTACAATGCCCCCGTTAGCGAGGGACCAAGCTGCCAGTCTGCTGTCTTCCGAAATGAAGGCAGCGGCGAACTCGAACAGCGGTTGCGTCTGCTGTGTGAAGTGCGTTTTGGTCGGGGACGGAGCAGTCGGCAAAACCAGTCTCGTAGTCAGCTACACAACGAATGGTTACCCCACGGAGTATGTTCCGACTGCCTTTGACAACTACTCAGGTGAGCTATATAATTGTTTTTGTATCGTGTACCTCGAGGTACAGTTGACGTTCCATTTGAGGTGCACCGAGGAGTACCATGCGGCTGCTCGCCCGTTACAGATTCTGAGCACAATAAGAAAGCGTGAACGGCAAAGTGCACCTCTCCTTTGAGGCAAACACAATGCAGCGCGGCTATCTCCTTCTTCAAAGGTAGGGGATTATGAGGAAAGGTTCAGAGAAGGCTTCTGACACTTCCGGCGTGAGGAGGCCGTCTTCTGTGTGTGCTTGCGTCTTTCTTTTCATTTTATACACTCTTTCCGGTTCTTACTGCGTGTGAGCCCGGTCGTTTCCACGAGAGCGGTCACAGGGTGCCGATTGTCGTCGATCAACTGATAATCAAGAGAGGAGGCTTTAATTATTGCAGACGGCCTCGACAGATTTGCGTATATGCGGCGCTTGAATACACGCGGAATTGTTCTGCTGCCACCATGTACTGTCGGTGTGGAGGTCATTGCTTGCTTGGCGTTTTCCTGTTCACGACTCCGATTTCTTGAGAGGAACTGTTTTGAAAGCGCGCCGGCTAATTAAACGGTCTTTCCGATGTTAATGTTCTATGTTCGGAAACTCTAAGAATGAGATTCTGGAGAGCGCCATTCTGTCACGGTAATATAAAAGACAGTCGAAAGAAGGTATTTATTTATCAGTTGTAGACAGATCCGTCTTCGTTCTCTCTCTCTCTCCAACCTTCCTCGAACATAAGCGATGCCTCACCCAGTGCCCTACAACAGGGCGTGAGACGAATGATAAAAACCCGTGGTAAAACGTATATTGTAATCACGGGTGTTTCTAAGCGACGCTTTGCATAAGTCCTTTACGTGCGTGGATGTGCCCTTTGTCGCGGCATTCCATCTCGCTCTCGCCTTGGACCTTGTACTACGCTTTGCGAAAGGATACACCTTTCTACACCTTGTTTTATTGTCTCGTTGACTTTGTCAATCTGTGTGGGTTCAGCGATGACGTCATGCATCGCAATGTACGGACTTTTATCGCGTCGATTGTCACGGGGCCAATCGTACCGCTCTGCAGAGAGGACAACCAACCTCCGAATTCGTACGTGCGCTCCTATGGAAGTAGTCGAAATCCGCGTAATTTATGCACGTAGAACTGCAATAAACGAATAGCTGTTCTCTATTTTTATTTGTTATTTAAATGGGGTGGGTCCGTAGGTTTCTCTACCACCATCACTCGCGAGCATTTCGCATTTCATGTACTAGGATACCAGCAACGTTGAGTGGATGTACACGCACGTGAAAAAGAAAGAAAGCAACGTCCAATCGATGTATTAACTACGAAATACTGCTCAGAGATATTTACCGCTCACATTTACAATATGCGGTGATGAGTACGACAGATTAGCTCAAATTACGCCGCATCATGAAACTGTGTTGGCTAAACGAAGATGAACCAATACACTGTATGCCAGCGATAGTCACCTTTTTCTTGCGCAACATCCTTTCTCACTGGTGCCCATTGTATTACGATTCACATTGTCAGACAACACGTATATAGAAACGGCTGTTCGCAGCTGCTGCTTTCAGAGTTTGGAGAAAACAGCTGTCATCGTTCCGCATGCGTACACATTTTCGAGGAACCTTTTAATTTTCTTGCCACGTTGTACTGTCGGACAGGTGATTATGTTGAACGTCTGCACCACTAATTGCACGTGCCAGTTAACACAGAGCAGACACGCATATCTTTCCTCAATAAAATATGGGTGTTTTTTTTTTTAATTTGACGTGAGCGCCGCGAAGCAACTGTGGCTATGAGCGGGGTAGAGACGTTTAGAGATGGAAAGAGGACAGCAGGAAGGAGTGGGGGACAGAGGGGTTAGTATGCGTCCTGGGCCGACTTCAGCGGGAACTGTGCCGACATTCGGCTGGAAAATCTTCGGGAACCCAGGGAAAACGTCAAGACAGCACAGCCGGTGGTAGGATTCGAACCCACCAGCTCACACGCTTCTGCGCAACCTCGGGTTATTGGTTATTGACCGTAGTCTCATCTCTAGGAGCGTTTTAGGATCACCCCTGTGGACCCGTGGACTGAACAGTAGTGATTTTTTCATCAACCCTGAAATCCCCAATTTATCGCGCCATCCTATTTTTATGTCCCTCCCCTCCTAGTGGGATGGAGGCATGCACGTGCGGGACGTGCACCCGTGTGACGGGTGTACGTGCCAGTCCAATAATGTGGGTGGTTCCCACGGTTCTCTCTCCACACTGTTGTTCTATGGGCTGTCCCCTTTATTCCACCCAACCTTCATGGGCATTCTGATGGGCACGAAAAGCAGCTATCCTGACTCCTTTTATTGAAGGCTTCAGCATACCGGACTGGACCTGCACGGCTGTATTGCGTTACGGAGTGTTGACGATAACCGCTACGAAAACACGATGAGCTTATCGTGCTATTTCATTGAGGTGGCTGAATTTTGGTCTAACAGCTTGTGCAGGAAAAACTCGTGAAAAATCAATGCATCAAATAACATTTCGTCTGCGTGCTTGAGCCGTCTTTCTCGAACACGATCTTTTGTTACTTATATAGAGAGCCGTAGCGAGGCAAGTTTGCGCCCAGGGCAGAGTAAATCTGATGCGCCCCCCCCCCCTCCCACTGCTGTCAGAAGCCGTGTGAAGAAGGAAATGAGAACGCTTATTTGCTCTGCCGAGACCGTAAATTCAATTTTTTTCTTTCCCTCTTTATTCTGTCCAACCAACCTGCCGTCCGGCGCCCTCACTGGCGAGGGCGCCAGGGGCAGCTGCCCCCCCCCCCCCCGTCGCTACGGCTCTGCTGCTTATATAGGACTCATATAGGTTAGGGGTCCGCGTTTTCGGTTTTAACCGAAAAACACCGAACACGAATGAATGTCCGATCAAAAGACCAGGGGGATTAACTGTAGGGTAAACTGTCTACATACCAGAAAAATCACCGAAAAACGCCGATTTCGTGAAAATAAATAAACACCGAAAAACATACGTCGAAGCCGCCATGCGGTAAAAACCGAGAGCGCGAATGATGAGCGCCTATGATTAGCCGAGGAGACCGACTAACAATTTCGATTCGACGTGGAAACTGCAACATAATGACGTAACAGGGTCACAGCTGAATCCTCGTGTCATGCTCGGTTGGAGAAACAAGGACGAAGGGAGTACTACTTGCGGCACACGTCAGCGTTTCGACTCGACTGTCTCTGACGAACCCGGAGCGAACCGGAAAGGAAAATGGGGTTCAACACCGTAGTTACCAGATCCGAAGCTGGGCCCTACCGGACCTTTACTGTAACTTCCCGTGTCTCGTTATCGAGAACGATCTTAATTACGTAATGATAGGCAGGTATGGCATGTCCGTGCAATGGCTATTAAGACTGACTCTCTCGCCCCTAATTCGTGGTTGGGAATAGCCATTACGGGACCTCAACCAATTACGACGTCGGGATATCAAACGACACGCATCTACCACATAGGTGTACTCCGTTCGTAAGATTGCTGCTGTAGTTATTATTTCAGGAACCGACACCACATAAACACCACTACTATACTTTTAACTCATGTTATGTCGTTCGGTGTCTTCGGTTGAGGCTGAAGTGTAAGAGACATTAAACTCCCTGCATAAATTCGATCAGAGCCACTGGACGGAAGCCTATAGTAAAGATACGTGCCGTGAAAACATCTCTCCAGTTTTTATTTATATCTACTTATTTTTGCGCGAAAGGGTCTTTCTCCCCAATTTCTCGTGCGTATTCTGTGCCTTTCTTTTTCGTTGTTTCGATCGTGAGTTCCGTCAGTATGCTGAAGGCAGCAGATAAAAGGAGCGCGATTGATTGATTGATTTTATTTTTGTCCGGTGCCTGCCAATGGCTAGGTCATAGCCGTCTAAGCGGTGCACCCGAGTAGAAAAGTAAAAGACGAATCAACACAGCAAGCACTCAAAGGCTACTCCACGGCTATTTGATGTGGACAGATTGGAAGAGTGAAAGCGAATAGACGGATTTAAGTAGCAGATGAAGGAGAGAGATTAGCACAAAATATTGAGACACGGACTTTTGAAACGCTTAAAGTCAGTACAAATGTTAAAATTGTAACCAATTACAACTCATGGCAGGGGAAACGGAGGATCCATGACGAAATTTGAGGGAGGAGGAATGCATCAGGACGGGAATAATTGATATATACAAGTAACAAAAATGTTGAAATATATAATATACCCATGTGCATGCGTCGGGTTTAGGGGGGGGGGGGACGCACAAGAGATCAAAGTCTAACCTAGACAGCATTGTGTTAGCCTCTGGCTTTTTGCTCGCCTCCTTTTCATGTATGAATAAACATTATTCTTATTATTATTATTATATCAGCTTTCGTATACCCACCACTATCGAGGTATGTACGAAGTAAACCATCACTTCGATACAACTCGATAGCATTGCGAAGTCGAAGTCACTGTGTCGGAATCTCAATAGGTAAGCCAACGATTTCGTGAGCGATATCGATATGTGAATTCGGAGTACGAAATAATGAACCCTTCTCTGTCTCTGTCTCGTTAGTTGCTACGACGCAAGAACATGGCGATGGGGTTATTTTTGTCGAAGGATATTGGAAACGTGTCAGCCGGATGTTGACTGTTGCGGCTTCAGTTACCCGTCTGTTGACCGACAGATATTGGGCGAGGCATTCAGGCGGGAATATATTGTCGCAATCTCAAAAGCAGACACGTCTCTCGTTATTATTCGTCCGCGTGCGAGGCTGAGACGATATCTCATACTTTCTCCGCTATAGGTGCACCCTTCTTCTTACGAGTACATACATTGATGTCTGGATACGTAGGTAAACACGGCGGTACATGCAGATGAGAGTTCGCTCTCATGTTCCAAGTTGTTGTTATCTCGTTCATGTTATTCTGAGAGGTTTCTCAATCGATATGTTGACTGAAGTGGAAACGGTGTAAAGGTTAGTGGTGGGGAAGGTACAGGTTGAGGGAAAGCGCATTTCCCTAAACCAATGTCAAATACATGATCCTTGTGAGAACTGATGTTCTGGGGCTGGAACAACATAGAAGGGACAATCACATACAAGACCTCAAGTTGCCTAAGAAATTAACGATGAAAGATGGAAGTCACTGAAAAGGTTAGCCAGCTGTAGGACTCGAACCCACATCTAACTTTTCAGTGACTTCCATCTTTCATCGTTAATTTCTTAGGCAACTTGAGGCTGAATTAAAACCAGAACACGGACAAGAACACACAGACGACACTTGCTCCGGTTTTAATTCAGTCATGTACCAACAGGCCCATTCTGCCATTTTGATGATCAACTTCAGGCCTTGTATGTGATTGTCCCTTCTATGTTGTTACAGCCTCAGAACATCAGTTCTCTCTTGTTCAACAATTGCCGCTTGCGTCGATTCCTGTCGTATGAATGTGTGTATGAGTGTGCAAAAATGTAAGAGTAAAAGGAGGATGAGTGAGCGCGAGTGACTGGTTTGTCCCTTCAGATGACGCACCCTGGAAGTCGCTGAGAAAGGCGTGTTAGCTTTGCTCAATTGGTAGAGCCCTGGAACGGTAATCCAGAAGATGTGGGTTCTTGTCCTACAGCTGGCTAACCTTTTCAGTGACTTCCATCTTTCAACATGATCCTTGCAACGGCAGAGGGAAAGGAACTCTCCTCTCTCCACCGTTGCGAGAATAATGAATAGTAGACTGGTACGGACAAGGAAGAACATGGACACACAAAACAGGACTACTGCTTTACTTTCAGAACCCTTTAGTACCTGTACCTAGTAGTGTACAGGCTCTAGGTCGTAGATTTCCTAGAATCATTTACTTGACGTTCTCACCTTTCATGTACCTAGCGATTTGCTTTACATATAAAACTTTTTATTTTTACTATATTTATTTTATGAGGTTCCATCTTATTTCGCATGCCTCTCCCACACGCTTGTTCTTTTTTTTTTTTTTCTTTCTTTTGCACCAAAACAACCAATCAAGGACCAGTCGTCTGCACCACACTGTCGTTTAATTTGAGTTCAGTGCTTGCTGGCTTATTGCGTCGCAATACACGTGTCAAATGAAAGACGTCGCTTTCAAATAAAATGGTAGCAACGCGGGCCAACTTGTGCAGAAACTCGGTGCTGCAAAGGACTTTTTGAGACGTCCTTGTCGTGTCGTGCTTTTTCTCTTTCGATATGAATTTCGCTTCTTTCTCTTCAGTCCACGCCTGAAAGGAAATGCTTCAGCGGTTAGAAATGGCGGGCTTGTGACTGGTTGAAAGACTAAAAAGGTCCGGCGACTTGTGTTTAGTCTCTCTAAACTGAAATAGTGACAAGTTTCTACGGAAGGTCGTTCAACAGTATACCTCGCTCTTTGCGCCAACCTTCATCAAAACGAACTTGATTATTTACTTCTCCCTCGTTGAACACAAAGGGAGCCTTTTCGTGGCTTTCTCGCGCGCACCGCTCTGCGCGGTGACAGATGTGCACGGGGCGTTTTTTGGGAGCCATCGTCGTGGCGACGGATATTTTCGGTGCTCCGGGAGAGCGAGTCGTTTCTTTTTTTTTTTTTTTTTATCTCGTACTTTATATCTGGTAGACGAGTTGCCGCCAGAGCTCACGGGCCGCCCGCAAATCAACGCCCGCAGACTGGGAGAGAGGGGTACGAGCTGTACAAAGAAGATCCCAAGCTTTTCGGGCGGCGTTTTGATGAGGTCGGAGAGGCTTGCATGAAGCGGGATAATGACCGTGGCGCGATTGGAGCGTCACCGGGTGCAGGCCCGGAATTTGACGCCTTTCTCGTTTTAGTGCTTCATTATTGTAAATCAGGTTCGTCATTCCCTGGTTTCTAGTTATATCTGTGTATAGAATTTTTATTTTTATTCGTTGTAATTGGGGGCAGATACTTATAATGGTGCAAATAATTATAATAATGTTTAATTGTAATATATAATATTAATACATATTCTATAATATAATTTTATAATTAAATTATATATTTATTTTTATAATTGATTTTTTAATTCCGTGTCAGCGCCGCGAAGCAACCGTGGCTATGTGCGGCGTACAGACGTAGAGAGATGGGGAGAGGATAGCAGGAAGGAGTGGGGGACAGTGGGGGGTTGGTATGCGTCTTGGGCCGACTTCATGGGGAACTGTGCTGAAAGTCTGCCGGAAAACCCAGGGAAAACCTCAGACAGCACAGCTGGTATTTGAACCCGCGTCACCTCCCATTTTAAACGTATTATTTCAAACGTATTTTTATTCGCGATGTATTAATTTTCGCGAATCGCATTTGGGAAGATATTCGCGAGTATTTAATTTCGAGATTCCAGGTCTGTTTCCTTCCGCGGGATCAATGACAAGCTGAGTTCGCGAGTACAATTTTTCGCAATTTTTTAGCGGTCGCGAAATTCGCAAAAATTAATACATCGCGAATAAAAATACATTTGCATAATAAGAGCGAAGAGGCAGCGTCTGAAGGTCGCGGATTAGCATACGCGGTAATTAAGAGACTGTTGCTGTTCAGGACTTCTTTCGAACAATCTCTGTTTCGAAATATTCCCCGGTTCGCTTGGAAATGGTGATTAGGTGCTCAGAATTAAAATGGAATTATAAAAGTTAAAAATACAGGTGATCGACCTCCCGGACGAAGCTCCTTTGGATATTACGTACTTGTGAGCGTGAAATATGAGAGATTCGGTCAGCGGTTGCAGGGACAGTGTAAAGCAGGGTTTCGGAATGGGGTCCCCCATTCCGTCCCAATTCCATTCCTTTCAATTCCTCGGAATGAAAAGGTATGGTCAGTTCCCACTCCTGGAATGGCTTGGCAACCCGATTCCATTCCGTTAATTCCCTCAATAAAAGAAAAGGAGCGGTAACCATACTGGCAAGTCCCCCAATCAGCACAACATCTTGGCCCAATATTGGGCCGATATTGGCAATACTGGTCTAATATTGGACCGATATTGGTAATACTGGTCCAATATTGAACCGATATTGGCCCAAGATGTTGTGTTGCTTGGGCCAGCAGTGCTAGAGGAGATTGACATTACCAAGCACGGAAAAAGCACAAGGACAAGGTTATTTCACTCTTGACCGTGTGCAGGTGCGGTGCAAAGGGTGCGAGGGCAGAAACCACGTTGAAGCCAAAATGGCCACCGGGGCACCCAGACCATTCCATTCCATTCCCATTCCTAGGCCAGTTTCCGCCATTTTATTCCAATTCCATACCGGGCTCTGCTAAATCTGGAATGATTCCGGAATCATTCCAACTCCTGAGTGTCAACTCGACCGCAAGACGGGTGTAAAGATCATATTTCAAGAATGAAGTGTTTAGACGAGACCACGATCGACGTCCCGAGGGAAGGCGGGAACACCGCCACTAAATAGTTTATCTAGTAGTTTATAGTTATCTAATAGTTTAGAGAGTTAGTGTCTAGTAGTTTATATAGTTATCTAATAGTATATACAGTTCGTCGGTTGTCCGAATCTCGTCCATTCTGTGCTCGTATCACTTCGTGTTTTCGTTGTTTCACACATTTGCGTGCACATTGTAGGGGCATTTGGATTATATAATCACGATCCACGCTTATATTGTTGATTTTATTGGGGTTGTTATTCTATATCGTGTGGTCATAAAACGCGCCACGCAGACAGACAACACATTTATTATGCTCGTTGATGTTCGGCATTGTTTATGCCGGCTATACAAGAACGATAAACCCGGCCGTAAAAGTTTGCATCGCCGCATGCTCTAAAGTGTTGCGGTGTTACGTGGCCCCTGTGCATTGAGACACGTTTTGGGCTGTAATTACACCAGCAGCGTGCGTGCGGTATGCAATAGATGTAAATGTATGCAATGCGAATGCCTGAAAAAAAGGAGTTTCATTCGCTCGTTTATTGAATCAATATTGATTTGTGATTTGTAGTCTAATTCCGAGCGTCTCGTTCCAGTGGTGGTCACCGTGGACAATCAACCGGTCAGGCTCCAGCTCTGTGACACAGCAGGACAGGTAAGAAGTCTCGTATGCCTCAGAATATAAAATTTATTGGAAGTATATAAGTTGACGTAATAAGTGACAATTTTTGGAACGCGGGTAATATATAATAATACATATGAAATGATAATATACAATAAAATAAATAATATATATATAATAAAATATATAAAAAACAATAATGAAATATATAATATATTACACATATGCATACGCATGTTTGTATGCCTCGGTTATCTCTGCGAAATATCTCGAAAAACGTCCATTTAAAAAGTTGTTGTAGAGGCAAGATAATCATCCGCTCAATTTCCCAACCGTCGATTTCTCGTATGCGGAAGCACGCCGGCGAAAACTTCGCGGCACCACTATCACTCGGGTGTACCTCGAAATAAAATTGGCGAAATTCCCGTTGCAAAATAAACTATACTGGGAATAAATACTGTCAGACTATAAAATGCACAGTCGCGCGCGGGACAATGCGAACAGTGAACATAGGCTAACCTGGTGTTACGATTGCGAACACCAAACTTGAACTAACCCAATAATAAACTAACCAACGGGCTGTTCCGTCGCGTCCACCCTGCTAAGCCTAACAGCCGCTAAAACGTGGCTTTCGTTCGCTAAGGCGACTTGGACAGACATCGAAAACCCGTGAATTTGAGTGGTTAAGTAGCAGAGATGAGACGAATCCAGATTTTGCCGAATCCGAATCTAAGGAAGGTTCTGCGAATCCACGAATCTTTCGAATCCTTTCTTTAAAAAAAAAAGTTTAAGAAACCGGGGGGGGGGGGGGGGGACACACTTCTACTGAAACCTGTTTTGAAGCAGAATTCGATATCTTTGTGATAGACATTTAAAAAGACACGATGAAAACCAAATTCGCTTACCAGGGAGAAAACATATGTAATTTATTTAACATGTTTTTCATCGACTACAGGAGGTAAATAAACTCTCGAGTCTGAATTATTTTCAAAAAATCTAAAACAATCAAAAGCAAAACCATGTTACTTTTAAACATGCACTGTAAGAGTTCCTGCCAGAACTCTTTCAGTCCAGAGCAATGTAAACAAACAAACAAGAAAACACCCGCCAGCCAATCAGGCTTGGGGCGGACTCAGGAGGTGCAAAAAAAAAAGTAAAAAAAAAAAAGAAACAAACAAACGTGGTTGGTGGATTCAAAAGATTCCATTCGTTATTTTCGGCACTGACTCCCGAATCTCCCTATGAAATATTGGTGTCGGATTTTTAAACACGACATGTCACTACGAAGCCGGGAATATCGAGGCCCTGTCCTAGTTGACCCACTGTATCTTACCTCCCTCCCCCATTCAGTGACAGTGGAGAACTAGACGAACCTTCGCCAGAAATGACGTTGACAAATGGGAACGCGCGTGTTCCCTGCACGACACGGTCACGTGACCCGTCCTTCTATTTAAGGGACCACCCGTGACGAAAAGTGAATCCACCAGCAACAATCCTGTTCTTTTCCCGTGGGCGTTGGCCTACTCCTTTCAGCGAGGCATTCATTCGCGTGTCAGTCTCATGATGGCCTCCTGCTCGTTGGTCCTCAACCCACAGGGCGCACGTGTTGTTGTTGTTGTCGTTATCGTCGTGTTCATTTTGAAGGTCATTTGACCAGCTGAGATGGACCTTCTTGTTTGCTGTCACTTGTGAGTCGTCGCGCCCTCGTGAAACGGGTAGCGAAGCGGGAGAACATATGTGGTTAAAATACTCACCTATTACCTATAAGAGACATTGTTTGAGAGAGTTGACGGTTCTCCCAGGAGTAATTTCACGGGCGGCCGGGTTTCATCCACTCGTTGTTGGTATACATTCTAAGATAAAAATAATTTTTTTAAATAATAAAAATTAAAAATAATAATTAATAAAGTAATAAAAAGTAACGTTACTCTTTGATGAGAATTATATGCTTTGCCGAATCATTAGTCCCCTTCAGGATGCAAGAATTTTTTGAACTATATTTGCAGGGGATCCCGAAGCTCCCAATTACTCCCAAACCTATTCCTTTTCGCCCTGTATTCTGCACGCTTTTAAAAGCTATCAAAACCAGCTATGTGTCTCGCTGTTTTTTTACATGCGCGACAGTCGCTTACAGCTGCGACTATTTCCCCATTACAGTTCTCATGAAATAATTAAAATTGCTTAACTGTAGCACTGCTCACGGGCAGAGGTACGCAACTTATAGGTGTGACATATCGTATGGTATAGTCGTCGACGAATCAGATCTCGTCTTCCCACATTTGACAAAATGTGGGCGGATGTGGAAACCTTCGGTTGGTTGTGAGTCCAATGTCACGCTAAATATGGGGGAGGGGATTCGAATCGCACCACCGGCTGTGCCGTCTCAGGTTTTCTTTGCTTTTTCCGGGAGGTTTTCCAGACGTACGTCGGCACAGGTCCTCCCCCCCCCCCCCCCGAAGTCGGCCCAATGCGCATCAGGAACGGGGAAGTTACTCGACAGAGGGAACTCGTTACCAGTTAACTGTGCGAAAAATGTAACCAAGTTACTAACGAAGTTACACGTAATGAAATGAAAATGAACACGAAGTTCCTAAGCTACTTTAGAAAAGTAACGAGTTACTTTCAGGTTACTTGCTACCCAATATATGCCTTTTAACTCTTGACCTTTCTATAGTTAATTCAGATCTTGATCTCACAATGGGCGATGCACGACGTTTCAAGACAGTTTTGATGTAAAAAAAAACTATATCAAAATCTGATAAGACGAAAGAAGCCTACATTTATGCGCTTCTTTAGCGAGGAATTTAATTATTTTGATCGCGTAATAAGGTTCTCGAACGGAGCACAAAGCAAGTTTATGTTCTATGAGTTAATTGTCCTCTACGCACATATCGTAGAACCGCGCCAAGTTTTAGCCCTAAAGAACAGTGTCCTCTGTCATTATTGATGCGTTCCTCGTCGTTAAGATGAGCGACACTTGAGCCTCCTAATGAAAACGGCCAAAACAGAATTTGTAACGTTCGCCGCGTAACAACAAGGGAGTCAGACGCGCAGTGCACGTTGCTGTCGTCTCACGTCATATAGGGAGGGAGAACGCAGCTCACGATGTTCGTAGACGAGAATGGAACAAAAGGAACATTCTCAAAGTTACTTTGACAAGTTACCTAAAAAATGAACGCGTTGCTCAAGAAATTACTGGAGCTCAAAAGCAACAAGCTAAGTTAAAAGTTACAACAAAGAAAGTATTAGCTTGGTTACAGTAACGAGTTACCAACATTAGGGCGCATACTACCCTTCCTCTCTAACTTCCTTTCTGTTTTCTCTCTGTCATCTCTCTATCACCTCTCTATCTTTCCATGGTTGCAAACCTCTTATTGCCCCAGTAGCTTCGCGGTGCTTACATCGAGTGAAAGAAAAATCTACTACTTCATTTCACGAATTACCCATTACATCCTCAATTTAGAAACCGAGAGTAAAATTACGCTTTTGGCAAAGTCTCGTGACCAAAGCCCGACGCCAGTAATTTCCTCATCTTGCAAGAGCTTTCTCGCCTCCTTCCTCAATTTCGCGATAATGCGCAGGCAGAAAACGTGATTAGACTGTCTAGTCCTCCTCCTCTTCGTTATCATCCGCGGGGTGCAAATAGCCCCGTATACCTCAAATAATCGGGAACTCGCGGGGGTCGATTCGATTTGCGCGGGTCGCCCCCCGAGGTCTATTTATAGTTCGATCTCGGGACGGTAATTATTCCCGGGTCACATCACGCAGGAAGTTTCCTCCTTGAAGGTGACAGATCCCAACCGCACGCACCGAATAATCACCAAAATTTCGCGGCCGGGGATTCGATTGAATCGGGAGGCTGTATTAGTGATGCGGTTAGGGGGGGGGGGGGGCGTGTATACAGTCGATTCACATCGAGCGAATCCATCTTGAGGAGTGGGATCGATCCCCGAACCTTTCTTGAGAGTGCTCAGGTGTGCGTTCTCCCATTGATCTTCATTACACGCGTGCCTGTCTAGTATACAGTTGGATGGAAGGAGCTAGATGGATGTTTCGTGGCAAGAAGGTCATTAGTTGTTGTCTGAACCGAGCTTTATCAAGAACGGACATGCCTCGACGGCTGCCTTCATTTCCGACCCTGCAATGATTATGGTTTGTGCATTTCGCTGTCCGCTCTTGCTTGCCATACTCCGAGACACCGTAAGAGCTACAGTCACAGAGGTATGCCTCCGCTAGCGGATAATGTAGCTCGCGTACAGTGTATACGAGCAACAGTTCGAAGCATGCTACGTTTTCACTACGCACTACGTTTTGAACTACGTTTTGACTCGGAGACAGCATGCGCCTGCCTAAGCCAATCGGAGACGCCATTAGATTTGTAATCTGTGCATTTTGCTGTCTACTCTTGTTTGCCGTACTCCGGGACACCGTAAGTGCTACAGTCACAGAGGTATGCCTCCGCCCCAGCTATAATGTAGTTCGCGTACCCAGTGTACGAGCAACAGCTTGAAGCACGCAGGCGTAACAACACGTCTTGACTCGGAGACAGGATATGCCTGCCTAAGCCAATCAGAAGGACGTCATTAGATTTCTAAGCGCAGTTAACCGGTAGGAGTTAGCTTCGCCGAAGCATAGGTGTTTTTGTAGTAAAGAATGTGGCGTCATCATTCTTGGATATATCGTAACAAGTGTATATAGCTTGCGGCGTACTTGCTTGGAATCGAGAGCTTGCGGTTTATCTGGTCTGGAATCTCGAGGCGTTGTATATGTATTGTTGTATGTAGGTATGTATGTTGCGACAAAAGTATGTTGCATATATTCCTGCTTGTTCGTCAAATTACTCCATCCGCCTATGCACGTGGTACGTGTTGCGCTCATACAGGTGCTCCGAAACGTGTCTTCCAGTTGTGCGTGCCTGACTGAACAATGGCCACACTTTCTTTGTTTTCGCCATTGTGCGTGCATGGAGAGTATAGGCGTTGGTGTGTGCGAAGCGACAAAAAAGCGAACCCGTCTCGCGGTCCACTGCCGATGGCAGAATGCCCGAACCCAATCGGCTGTGACGAGCAAGGACCTTTTTTGTCATTTTTTGGAGGCAAAAACATCCGGTGTCCGGGCGGGTATACTGCGAAGTGCCATCCTTACCGGACTTTGAAATTGCGAATTGCTCGGTTCTCCCCGGTACATTCCGTCTAAATCTGTGGGAAGGGAGAATAATAATGGGACACGTGTAAATTAAAAACTCGTGCTCCTCATTCAAATGACTGAGTGTATAAATTTTCACCGAGTTCAACTGTCTACGTTAGTTTCGTAGAAACGTCAGTTTTGTTCTGACATCATTTGTGACTTTTTCTCTACCGCTTGTCGCCAATCATGTGCACATCTATTGCTTTACCTCGCTGTGCTTTTCGGCGTTACTCGGGGACCATGACAATATCTTGGACTGAAGAGATCTTGCTACATTTGCTTAAATATTATCCAGAACTCCCGAAAATTTCGCCTTTTTTATTGGCATTTCATGCATTACTTGTATACAACGAACGCGCAACGGTTACGTTACACAGCGTAGCAAAGACGGCCTAAAACCGCCACATGGAGATATAAACGTGGTGTAAACAGAACCGCCTCGCCACAATACCGCCTCCCACACAACTTTCCAACTGGGTTCACTTCTCTTCCCACGCACAGAATGTAAAATGCGCGATTATCCCATCCTCTGAGGTGTATACGTGCGCACGCGGGACAAAATAACGTACGGACAATTTGTAAGTCCATTCAACCCTCTCGGTATCGCTCCCGTGCCATTCATAAATTAGGCTCGCACTGTCCTTCGCTCAGAAACATCTCCCCCTTTCTTTACCTCCTATACGTGCGCGAAATAAAATAGAATCCTCATCCACAATTCAGTAGACGTCGGAGGAATGTGGGCCCTTCCACCACACCGGGCGCTCGCTGTATACGTTCGGTAACGCCAACAGAGATTACCTGAGTGTTTTTTACGGGCCGTCGAGTGTGCCTATTTACATGCCGCATCCGTGCATGTTCACGCATGCGCAGAAGGTAAAATATGCGCGTAATCCGGGTTCATGTTTTCTTTTTTTTCTGCTTGTATACGAGCGCGCGATGTCTGCTACGCTTTGGGCTCGGTTCTCGCAATTTAATCGCCTTTTACCTGCGTGCAAATGTTTTTCAGTAGGATTCTTCATGAACTGGAAAGGGTACCAAGTGGCAGTTGCGGGAATGATAAAAAAAAGCACCCTTATCGTGTCCCAAGAGCCCGAAGAGGTTCGTGCTATGTGCGATACTAATACTTTATTCCTGTCACAGGCCGTCGGCCCGTGATAACCGTTTATGTGCGGGTATGTCGTAAATATTCCTCGGGCGCCGCGAGCAGTGCTTGGACTCTGCAAAACGCGTGATGTCATCGTCGACGTAGTTAACTGCGAACGCAGAAATTGTTAAGCACATGGAGATAGTTGAGACATGCTTTATTGTGACAAGCTGCGTCTTTGGGCATTGTGCGAAACGCAATTAAATGCGGTAGGTTTATAGGGCCGTCGTTAGAGGTAAAATTTTGGTCACGTGGTCCTATAAGGCTACGGACGGACTTACACGGTGGTCGGCTTCTATTATGCAAGAAGGTGGGCGAGTAAAATAAAGTTGCGCGTAATGCAATGATTTGCCCTTGAATGTTCAGCATTCAAACTAAACTCCGCCTCTATTCAAAGCAGATTAATGGCGTTCACCTTCACTTTGGTACACCCTATATACTAACCCATATTTTCCTGGTTCTTAATGAAGTGACCGGTAAGCGAACCCTACAAGGAAATGCCTCTGGGTTGATGCACAACAATCGGCGAACGAAGAGGACACGCAGCTACTGGGCATACTGGATGCGTACGTGACACGAGTAGCGGGTATATCTTCCCCAGGCCGTACGAACGTGGCCCTTATCATGGGCTTATCGATGGACAAGAGTGGTGTCCCTTAACGTCATAAAGGCAATCTATATGCACACAGTCGAGTGGAGCGAGCGTTTGCTGCCTCGGCGGCGCCTCTGCATAGTTTGTGAACACGCTTAAACAAGTGGTTCACATTTTGAAGATTATATCGCTGTCGGAAGCCAAAGTGTAAGAACACATATAGACTGGCAGAAATAATGTTCAATAAAAAAGAAAACGTTCTTGCACCGCGTCAGATATCGTATGTACTTCGTTCTGTAATGGCTCTCTCTCTCTCTGTATCTGATGGCGAGAAAATGTGCTGTTGCAGCGTATTCACACGGGCGGCATCCCCAGGGAATCTTCTAGTGGAAGAAAAAAGCAAAAATCTGATCACGGGGGTGGATGTTTCGCCAGGTCTTGTGTTGAGCATTCGCTCGGCGCCGGGATATCAGGAGTGGCGTACTCCGCACATAGCAGACGACGCCATCGGAACTGTCATCTGCTACGGAGTATCTGGTGGCTGAGCCGCAGTTGGCAAACCTAGCGGTTGCTGAACGCAACTGTGAGGAGACCACTATACCCCGTTATATAAAAAACTGTATTGACTGTGCCATTATAGCAGTATTCACATTTTTGTACTGAAAGCGAGTCAAGTAAAGTGTCGTCAAGATAATTAAAAGGAAGACGAAAAGATAGGAACTAGTCGCTGTTGGCAATTTGAATGATTTTAATCTAGCGGAGTAATGCCCGCTTTCGAAATCGAATTTTCGAATGTTCGAAGCCAGTTTTGCCGTTGGAACTGTCCGGAACAGCAGCTCCATCCCTTCGAAATCTGCATTTCGGAAACGCGTTGTCAAAAATACGCTGTCCAATCCTTTCTTGATGAGCTGAAGCAATACGACGACTGTCGAAAAACAACACAGAAAGGGTAGAGGGGCAAAACCGACGACTCGGCAGAAATAAAGCCAACCTTTCGCAATTGAGCGGCGGCGCACTTTTAGAACATTATCATCGTCACCACCACGAAAGCGTTGGAGCAGCGGACAAAGTTCCCTATCAACCCCAGAGGGACAAAAAAAAAAAAAAAAGAAACCTCTCCGCCTCTTTGCGTGCTATTCTCGATGTCGCCACAGCTGTTGGGACTGGAAGACACCGCTGCTTCATTCTGAGATTTCGCATCTTTGCACCGTCTCCTGTGTCGCTCCTTGGCAGGGACTTTGGCCAATGACATCACGGATGGCGTCACATACCCTTTTCTGTTTGAAGAGAGATCGCTATTCCCGTTTTACAGTGGGAGTTTGTTTGCTCTCTGCGAGGCACAGGTGTATAAGGTAGACGAAGCTTCCTATATTGACAGGATCTCGTTTCTCTTTTTTCTTTTTTTAAATTCTGTCGGGGGAAGCTTTTTTTGCGAGCTGAACGGATGAGGTGTTGCTTCGCGTAAATAAAAGCTGTTTACTCGAACGGGCGAGAGGATGAAAATGTATACTTCTTTTTAAATTTGATTAAACGCTTCGAGGGACGAAGAACAAGGTATACATATCTGTCTTTTGTGATAATGGATGTTGGATGCAAAGCGTGAAGCGGCTCGCTTAATTCACACGTTCAAGCTTTTCAGCTCGAGGCACTCGTGCTGGGCTCTAACTGAATTCTCAAACAGACTTGCCGCTATATGAGATGGTTTTTAGTCTCACGTTTTAAGCCAAAGCCTTCGTGACGGATTCCCCCCTCGCAGGAGCCCCTCCCCCTTGTATTGGAAATGCCATTGGAGCGACACTCGATAAAAGGCTGGTGCTTTCGAAACGGTTCCGATAAAATCGGTATAACTTTTTGTGCCGAGTAACGTGCTTTGCCGCTCCAAGGGCGACGAAAGCATTACGAACACGATACGAACGTGCACAAAAATAACGTGTAAATGCATCTTCATACATCTATGTCATTAACTACACATTCCGCAACAACGGGGGAACCCCCCCCCCCCCCTCATACGCGGAATACCGAATTTGGAAACCCGAACAGAATCCGCAAAACTGTGACATCCCATACGCAGAGGGGAATTTTTAAGGCTTTCTGAACGACGGGCGGTTTAAACGAATTGCAGCTGTCGCTTCCTTGTTTGTAACTCTCGTACGCGATCTTGTAATTAGGCTTCAACAACCCGTCTGGTGCACGTAATACCGCGCACGGGTATTTCCAAATATAGAAGGAAGAGCCCTTCGTTGGCGGGTGGTCCCTGTCTGGAGGGTCGTCGCGCAGCTATGTGTGCAAGACAAGACGGGTTAGTGAGGATCATGACCTATCCTATTGTTCTAAATATACAGGAATTAGAGTACGCCTGCGGACGGAGGCGGTATCAGTAATGCTCCCGGGGACGAATCTTATTTGTGATCTACCTCGTCTTCGATGGGTGTACCTCGATATAAAGTGATCGAAATCCCCGCTGCAAAATAAACTACTGGAAATAAACGTTATTTGGCTATAAAATGCACAGTCGCGCGCGGGAGACTGCCAACAGCGAACTGGGACTAACCTGAACAGGAAAATGCAAACACCAAACTTTGACTAAGCTAATAATAAACTAACCAACGTGGTGTTCCGTCGTGTCTGCCCAGCTAAGCCTAACGGACAGACATCGAAAACCCGTGAATTTGGGTGGTTAAATAGTGATACCGTGTTACGGCGTATACCATCTTACGAGGCAATCGAGCATTCTCCTTGATTTTCCTTGTTTCGAGATCGGGGATTTCCGGATCGGGGATTTCGCAACCGGGAATATCGAGGTCCACCCTTCTTCGATCCGTGTATTCTATGGTCAGCATTCCCCGAAATGTCCAGCGGAAGATGCGGAAAACGTCATGTCTCATGTGGTGAATGTCCTGCGCGCAGCCACAGGATATTCCGTAGCAGACGACAGAGCCTGATGGTGTCGTCTGCTTTGTGTGCAGCACTCCACTCCCGATATTCCGGGACCGTGCGAATGCTCGACAACATACTGTTGTATTCACACCAGCGACATCCCAGTGGAATATTCTTCTTACACATTCCTAGTGGAAGAAAAAGCAATACGTTCGCGAGACGGAAGTTGTGCCGCATCTTGTGCTGAGCATTCGTCTGGCGCCGGGAGTGGCATACTGCTCGCGTAGCACACGACACCCTCGTGCGAATACACGGATCGTAAGCGGCGAAACGATTCTCCGTGGGCATTTTTTTCTTTCTTGCGTTTTTATTTATTTATTTATTTTAGTTTAGTTGTTATTACTTTACTTGTTTTACTATAAACTTCCTGTGGGAACGTCCGTCGTGTGCATACACGCTATGGATAATGCCGTTCGTCCCTTTTGCTTGAAAATCACGCGGGCGGCGCAGACATCGGAGCTGTCGTCTGCAAAAGTTCATTCCGTCCTGAGTCGCGCAAACAGCTGTGAAGGTTATTTCTGGATACCCAGTCGATATCGGACAATCTTGCGTGTCTTTTCAACCGGAATGTGTGCCACTCAGTGTCACCATGTTAAAAAACAAGAAAGTCGTATCGTTGTCGCTCTGTTACGTAATGTGAGCGGCCTCGCTGTGTATATAGTCGCCTAGCACGGTCATCTCGAATGCAAACTTTTTGTCATTCGTCTTCTTTCTTTCTTTATTTAGCCTGACGCATAATAAGCCGTTGCCGACTGTCCAACACTCAGCACGACCATGAGAACTGTGCCCCTCACCAATCGCAATTATCATTGACGGTCGGTTATTAGTTTCGATTCAGCGACTGTCTTTGCATGGGCTGCAGTGCATTTGGAGGATAATTATTGTCCTTGCCGTGATTCGGCATTGACAATCCCTTACACTTACAACGGGCACAGACTAAGCCACGAGGCGAATAACGAGTGTAGTAGGAAATAACGTGGCCTCTGTTCTTGTTCCTGGTATAAGGAGCTTACATCACCGATGTAAACAGCTCTCTCTAGACAGCCACGTGGGAGGTACAATCAAACGTTATGTGCGTAGGCGAGCTTCAAGGGCACCTCGAGGACGTTTCAGACGTTTTCATTTGTACACATTTTTATACTCGTAGAAGAATTAAAAGTATAGTTAAGAGAGTTGGCGCCAGGGTGGCCGACTGTGCTCGCCAATGCCGAAAGGAAGTGGGCATTCTGGCGGCCTGGGTATATCTACACCGGCATATCTCAAGGGTGTACCTCGAAATAAAGTGATCGAAATCCCCGATGCAAAATAAACTACTGTAAATAAATGTTATCTGACTATAAAATGCACAGCCGCGCGCGGGAAACTGCAAACAGCGAACTTAATAGACTAACCTGGACATACAAATGCAGACGCCTAACTTGTACTAACCTAATAAAACTAGCCAAAGTGCTGTTCCGTCATGTTCGCCCTGCTAAGCCTAATAGCCTCTAAAATGTGGCTTTCGTTCGCTAAAACGCCTTGGGCAGGCATCGAAAACCCGTGAATTGGAGTGCTGGTTAAATAGTGATGTCGTGTTTTTAAACAAGGCATATCAACTTACGAAGCAATCGAGTATTCTTCTTGATTTTCCTTGTTTCGAGAGACTACTAACGTTAACTAGAAACTGGCTGGTCATCGTCATAAGATCGTTTAATGTTCGATGTCGGCGAATTTGGCGCAAGCTTCACGCCAGCGTATAGTGAAACGCTTTGGAATAGCGACACTTCGGAGATAAGGTAACATCGTTGAAGGACGACGCACGGAAGAGGAAATCAGATTGGCGTTCTCGTCAGGATGTTCTCATTTGTCCTGTTATTTGTCCGCTCAAGCGATGACCTTAAACCACGACCTGCTAGATTATAGTGACCATGTCATACGGACCCCTTCCCAGCGCCGCATTTGGAGGCTAGCGGTGGCGCTACTCATCGGCCCGGTTATTCCTTCCTCAATTGCTACAGTACTCTGTACTTTAGGATATGGATATGTCCCACGAGAGATGCTTCCTTCTAACAGTTGATTATCGTAGTCATTCTACGCGTTTTCATAGGAACTGTTGCTGTCGTCTGCTACGGTAATCGTGCTACCGCTTCTGCGCGTTCAAAATTCCATCGTCCAATCACGATGTAGGTCTCGCGGGCCGATGAGTAGCGCCCCTAGCGGATCGTGCGGACGGGCTCCTCATTGGGTTTGCCGATTATGACGTGGTCGCTATAATCTAGTAGGTCCTGCCTTGAACGCTAATGGAGAAAGGGTGGCGATACTTTTATTACCCTACACAAGACGCAATGCGTGCCCGCGAAGTCGTCCGATTCCGAATGGTGTTTGTTTCATATGAAACTGAGTAAAACCTCAGCAGTATGAGGGAGGTTGCCGTAAAATATAGCTGATATTTTGTTTGGCATACCTCAAGTGCATGTCACAGCTTGATGCAACTCTGCAGTATCGGAAGCAAATACACAGAATGCGTAATACGAAGAAAACGATTTGGCGTCATGTACATGACATAAAACTGACTCCTCGTCAGCAGATAGGCGGAGAGTGCAACGGCGGCTGATACTGTGCTGTGTAATGCGATAACATAACATGTATTCGCATGTGTTGGAAAGCCTCCCAGCATGTCTTCAGTGTCCTCTTTCTCTCTCTATCTTAACCTTTTTTTTTTAAGAGAGAGAGTTGGGGGCATGTTCAGAACTGAGAGACGCCGATGTTGTTTTCTGTCACTCGTTATATATATATCGTTAAATATGGGCCCGTCTAAACAGAGTTTCAGTCTGGGAAGGAGCAGTAACAACAGTGGGGAAGAGAACGGCGAGTTTGACGGCATCGCTATATCGGGAAAGCGGGGCAGTGGAGCATTGTGGGAAAGCTGCAACGGAGGCAGAAAGTGCCTGGCAGCTCTGTTGCAAGAGGTTTTTAGTTACCATTCTGCGAGGGAGTTTTTCTGGCTTTAAGTGGAGCCGATTTATTTATATATTTACGTGAGAAAATACTCCAAAAGCCGGGTGATGAAGACATACTGTAAAACCTTTACTGCTCCTCTGCCGGATGTGTACGCCGCCCTCTTTGATAAGTGAGTGATGTGCCCCTTGGTTTGCCCATTTGTACTGAGGATGCTGCCTGGATAGGCGGCGAAACGTCTACTGTAGTGTTGTTTTAATTGTTGTGCAAGTCGGAGCAGTAAAGGTTTTACAGTATGTTATATATTTATAGCGAACTGTTAACTCGTTCGATTTGTCCAATGCACGGTGATCATGTCGAGAGTGATATATACTTTGAACACCAATTTCTTTCTCGACCTATTATTCTGCAACAGTTGTCCTCTTCTCCTAGAAATATTCCGTGGAACACTTACGAAACCTATAATATATGGATGCTTTCCGTGTTCTTCACTTTGCACGAGGGACGGTTCCATTCGAAATAGCCGTTTCGTACAGTAATGAACGCAACGGCGAAACCGTTCCGTTCTCGTAACCGAGCTAAATGGAAGGATCACTTGTCACAGTGATGCACATACAGAATAGAAGGCACGTTTGACGTCAAGAGGCATTGAACGCTCCCATTGCATTCAATAACACCGTACGCGTCAGAGCATCGCATAATAGGGCACGATTTGTATCGTCTATAGCGATGATCAGTGACAGCCATACCGGAGGGTGTTGAGGCAATTCTTTTTCATCTTTTCCTATAGTGGTACTTGAGTCTCGTCACTGCATGCATCCTCTCGCAATAGCGTAAGAGAGTTCAAAGGGGTGTTGACACTCGTCGCGACCTTTCTAAGACCTCGTCATAGCGGGCGATTCTCGGAAGAGTCCTTTATACTTTTTACGGAATAACTCGAACGAGCATCCCGTTTACTTTGTTTAGAGGCGTCTGTGCACATTTTGGTGCACAGTTTTGGCAGGCCATTCCGTTGCTATCTGCTCGTTTGAGACAAACGAAAAAGAAAGAGTGCAATCCTGTTTTAAGGTGGTTCGTGGGCCGTCCATCTATGTTTCTCCAACAGCGTTCGACAGAGGGTGTCCGCCCATTTCATCAAACGCCGTTTCATCGGCGCCATTTTATCGAACGCCATATCATCGAAGGGGACCGTCGAGACTGACCAGGGTTAGGTCAGGAGAGCCTTTTACGTATTCCCCATGTTGCCGCAAGAAAAAAAGCGATTCCATGAAATGGTGTCACCGATTCGATGAAACGGCGTTCGATGAAATGTCACGGAACCTCGTCATAGAGTTTGTTTCTACCCTGTTATGTGTTATGTCTTGTATACCTTTTACGTATACCAGTTTTAGATATATTTTTCTTGCGGTGCCTTTATTTCGAAAGTTATCAAAAAGGTAAATCGAGCAGGAAGTGTGACTTTCTTTGTCAACGGTGTAGAAGAGTTTCTAAAGCCCACATAGATGCCCTAGAAGCCACTGAAATGTACCAGACAAGATATATTTTACGCAACTTGAACAATTCATCGCGGCGCAGTGCGATTTTTAAAGTGCATTGAGAATCAGAGCGGACATTGGATCTTTCATCATTGGATAGGTGTCGCGCGCCCTTTTAAATAATCTGCTGTTACCGAATTGTAATCCTTTACTACGCCGATATCCATTCATCCTCGTCGGCCCTCGCAGATTACGAACGTCTTTTTGAGGAATCCCTTTTTGGTTCCAGTCGAAGGGAAAGCTGGCCGCCGTGAGTCATCGTCAGCCACTACAACAGTGCAGTTTGTCGCCGCGGCTGGTCCTGTGCCAGGAGCTAGTTATCGGCGCACAAAGGATTTGACGTACGACTCAGTCAGCCGATTGGCAGCATCCTCATCGCCAAGGGCATCGCACATCGCCCGTTCTCCAGTCAAATGCGCCGCTATCTCGCGCCATAAATCTTCGCGTATCGCGAGTGCCAGTGGAGATACAATGCACGTGAGAAAATGAAGGGCCAATTTAAGTCGCTGCATTCGACGTATTTGCTTTGGTAAACTAGGCAACGAAGCTGCCTTCCGGCGCAGCTTCCGACTGCGCGTATGAACACAAACAATAAGCTGCCTTCTTAGCGCTTGTGGAAGAAGGAGCCACTAGGAAAGCAGCTCCACCGAGACCACGTCATTCGAGATACATGATACAAAAACGTCAATAGAAAAAAAAAAAAAAAAGCTCAACGCGGCGAAAACATCCCTGTGGAAAGAGAATTCAGACGAGGAAAAATATCCGTGTGGCCAAAACGTCCACAGACAAAGAAGATCTACCAGGCGGATCTTCCATTTTGATGGACCTTCATTCTTTTTGGATCTTTTTCCCTGATAAACCCGTACCTATTGTATGTAAATGCGGAACTCAATACTATTGCGTGTCACAACGGCACAGTCGAGTGAAATGTGGTCATTCCACTTAGAAAGTGTGAGTTATCAACACATTACTGTCACTCAGTTAAAGATTGATTATTTAGAAAGATGCCTGTGTTCGACAACGCGTACGCCAGTATTACTTCTGCAACACTAAAGGGGTTGTTCATGCGCTGTCGATTGGAGTTCTGTATTTGTTGCTGGTGTTACTTCCAGCTGCTCAAAACGTTCGCTTTCTGCTCCAGAAAGTCGTACATATAGCGTAACTACGCACAGTTCGTTCACTCCTCACTTCAATGGAATTTTCTGAGCAGAAGACAAACACAAGTCTAAAGCAGACGGTACAACATATGCCCCTCTCGAAAGCCAGATCTGTCGTCTGTTATATCATCCTCCATCACCATCCTCCGTCGCAATACCAAAAGGTCAGAATCTCGGGGTCGTCGGAAAATGCATCGCTGTCGTCTGCTCCCGCGGTGGTGGCGACGGGGGGGATCTGGCCCGGTGTCGTCGTCGTCTGTTATTTTAGCCCACTTTTTTTGCTCGGTTGTGGTTATATGTTTGCGTACACGCACCAACGGACGAAGAAGGAAGTCACGTGGAACGTTGGGAGGGGGAGGGGAAGCGGATGAAAGGGAAAGGAGCAAGTAGAGCGTGATGATAAACTGCAGCTGGATGGGACGCGATCAGATTGGCGGAAATCGGGTTTGTGCGTGCGAGTATCACATCCGGGAAGTTACCAAGTAGTCACGTGACGAAGAGTACTGTGGGCCGTCGAACCGTGATGCCGTCGAAAAACCGAACTTCTGAGACCTGTTGCCTTTCTGGTCGTCAACAAAAAAATAAATCGAGGTAGCGGGGGGGGCCACACTTCGGTAACTCTTCCTAGAGCAGTACATCACGGGGAGTCCTTGATGGAGCGAAATACATGTGTGCGCGCGCGAGGAAGTTCGCAGGAAGTAGCAGGCGATACCGACCGGGAAGGGTGTCATAAAGAAAAGGGAAGATGAGAGCACGAACATGCTTCCCCACTTAAGGAAGAAGAAAGTGTTTCCTCTCGACTGTCTGTCTCTCTGTGATGTTTGTTGATTCAGGGCCCTTGGCGTGTTGTTTTTGAAGGGGGAGCTCTGTGGGAGGCGGCCTACTGACAGGAATGTAGGAGGCACGTTTCCTTCCCGAGCAAGCATATGCTGGAAGGAGAGACAGATCGTTGACCTACAAGGCCGATCTCTCGCAAAAGTTTCTGTCCGCCAGTAACAGGGTGGAAAGCGATATTGTATCTGGCGGTTCTCGCGGTTGGGTGTACCTCGAAAATCCCCGTTGCAAAATGAACTATAATGTAAATAAATGTCGTCTCACTATAAAATGCGCAGCCGCGTGTGAGAAACTGCCAACGGCGAACATAGACTAACCTGAACGCAAAAATGCAAACACCGAACTTGGACCCAATAATAAACTAACCAACGTGCTGTTCCGTCGTGTCCGCCCCGCTAAGCCTAACGGCTGCTAAAACGTGGCGTTATCGTTCGCTAAAATGATTTTGACAGACATCGAAAACCAGTAAAATAGATTGGTTAAATAAAGACGGCATGTTTTTTTTTTTTTTTTATAAGCCCGGCATATCATCTTACGAAGCAATCGAACATTCTCCTTGATTTTCCTCGTTTCGAGATCGACGATTTCGCAACCGGAAATATCGAGGTCCTCCCATTCGGTTTCGATATTTACTCTTTCGGGTAGAGGACACCGCAGTTGCTTCTTTTTGTTCATTTTCTTATTTTCTTTAAATTTTTTAACGCCTTCTATTACCAAAAGAGTGTGTGGATCTCACCTGGTACACTCTAAGGCGAAAAGGAGTAATTTTACTCCTTTTGGGGACTAAATACAGTGCCACAAAAAAATTGTCCCTTTTGGGAGTAAATGTACGGGAGTAAATGAATGTCACAGTGTGGAGACTGTACTGTACTTTCACGCTCTGTTCTGAGAGTCCCAGATACATAATTCGCGTGCATGCATGAAAATACTTCGAATCAAACCGTCAACCGCGATATATCGAGTTTCTTATTCTGCGTGGGTGGAAAATTGCTAAGTTAGCCGAGTCATACAGCCTTGTGCCATCAAGTTGACCAAGAGGACATATTTATACGTAGAATGTTGCATTCTGAAGACCATTCGCGACGTTGAGTGACTACTTGCAGTCCCGGGGAGTAAATGTTGGAGGTTAGGGGACTTATAAATGCGGGAGTAATTGCAATCTAGGGGACTAGAAGCTGCAGTTACTCCCCATTTTACTCCTTGTTTTCTTAGAGCGTATGCTGCCCACCAAACCGCCCCCCGTTGTATTCGTGACCCCCTCCTTTTTTTAACTCTACATCGGCCAACGGGCGTTAGTGTGCCATGCACGCCAATGCCACGCCGGTCTGGAATTCATGAGGCGATGGGGGTAAAAACACGTTCGGAGCATCAGCAACGCATGCGACACGCGGAGACCGGCCTTTAATTACGATCACCTCCTTGCTTGGACGGGAAAGGGAGGCCTGATACCCCCCTGGGAAGATTGCGCGCAAAAAGGAGAGAAGTTGTCGAGGGGGGGCCCTCCGCTATGCGCTTTCCGAAAAGATGCAACCGCGTCGAAGTGAAGTTAGAAAGCGCGGCGTTTATTTGGAAAGAATGTTTCCTGAAGTCTGTAAGGGGCATGCAGTCGACGTGTCAGTGGTGTCGATTTAATGCGAGATAAGGAAACCAGCTTTTTTTATCGATTTTTATGGCAGATGAGTCGGCCTGTACTGATTCCAAGGTTGCGGATGCTTGAAACGTGGCCGGGAACGCCGTTAACTTCGACGGAGTGGTGTCCGTCAATTTCATCGAACACCGTTTCGTCGACGCCGTTTTATCGAACGCTGTTTCATCGACGCCTGACCAAGGTTAGGTCGGAAGAGCCTTTTACGTATTTCATACGTTGCCGCAAGAAAAAGCGGCGGCCACCTATTCGATGAAACGTCAATTTTCGACGAAACGGCGTTCGATGATATGGTCACGGAACCCAGGATTCGAACCTAAACTCTCCAGGAGGGTCTAGGTTCGAATCCTGGCGTCAGCGGTTCCGCGACATTTCATACAACGCCGTTTCGTCGAAAATGGACGTTTCGTCATTTTCCTGAGTTTGATTTCATTGATATAGGCGTCGGAGGCTTACATGTTTCTATCATTCATGTTTGTAGCTCGCCTCTGCTAGTTCTCGTTCTTTACCTCCAGTTATCATTTGTCTGGTTGATTGATTGATTCGTAAAAGAAGAAATGAAGAAGAATTGGCCTGCTAGAACTGAACCCAGTTATCCAATATTTCGGCGTTTTGGGGAAAGAATTACGTGTTAGCTTTACCGCAGACAAGTGCGAAAATCGAAAGAAAAAAAATGGATACATACGGGGCCTAGGAAATCTGCCGTTTAGACGAACCATAACAGAAATAGCGAATGAAAAAAAAAATTATCCCGCTATACAAGGGGGGTTTAAAGTGTGTGACGTCAGAGTTTTCGTGAAACTCACTGTGCCTGAGTAAGACCATCTTTTGCAGTGACGCTTAGATCGAGGCTTTTTGTCGTTCCGTGCCTCTTTGAAACAGCAAGGAGGACAATCCACTCGTTCACAGGAAACACACTCTTTTCTTCCTTCCCCCGCAAGAGACAAACAAAACGAGGAGAGTCGCGTCTTCTCTAACTTACCGTCATTCGTTCCTAAAAATATACTGCGCCTCCTCCGTTTCTTGCGTAATACATGTACAACCCACTTTCAACGAAGCCTTCCATGTGTACTCTGCGGCATACACGGAAACATCGCTTACGAAATCTCTCGTTTTCTGCTCATTACGGAGAATCCTAGTTCGGCAGACCGGTCACGATTGCGCCATCTTCTGGCGTTCCAAGACTTCCAGGTGTCGTTGCGCCAACGATTGACAGGGGATTGTCGTCAACGGAGACGAGAAAGGACTCCGTACCCTTTTCTTTTACTTTTTTTTTATTTTTTCGTGATGCCAACAGTTATTCTAAGATTACGCCATGCAGAGAGTAGTCTTCAACGGTTCGAAACCTTCTCGAAGCATTCTTCTCGAATAATGGTGAAGCGCCTGCGTGTCGCGCAGCCCTAAAAAGGGAATGTGACACTTTGGTTAATACCGCATAACATATCACGCGTGTGCAGTACTATATGTCAGAACATTTAGAGTATTGAGGAGAACCTCCGATACCTCCGCGTCGAGCCCCGACGACAGAGACGATAGAGCTTCGGCCAATCCTAATCGTTCACATAAACACGTGACTTCTCCCGCGGCCGGCCGCCTCGCTGGCAGAGATGCCTGTCACAGACGGATAAGGTTAACTCGTATGTAACGTGCTGTAGGGGACACGGCTGTCTAAAATCAGCGCTCCGTGGTTTATCGAAAATCAAATATCCAGGGTGCTACGATACAATTTTTTTCGAGTAATACACACATGCTGCACATGGTCCACCTTCAAATACAATATTGGCACAGCGCTTTCAAGAGCAACCGAGGTAATATTGGACGGCGAAGTACCGACAGGCGATTTTAGCTAACCGTGTCCCCCAACAGTACAGCTACGCTACTCAAAACCGAATTTTCCTTCAATTCGTTCCACTACGGAATCTGCCTGGCGCAGGGCCCAGGAAATGTGAGGCGGGTCGTGTGACGTAATTCGTGGTATCCGAAAAGTGCACTTTTTGAAATGAACTACTTCCTGGTGGGTGACGCGTTCGTTCAAGGTCTCGCAAGGACGACTGAGAACGCTCGTAGGCGTTTATGGCGACCTTTCGGAAAATGAACGAACGAAGAGAACTTACTCGCGGAAGGATGCATCCGTACGCCCCCACTTTTTTTTCCCTCAGTTTGCGGAGGACGGCCTCAAAACCACTGACTGCCATTCTCTAGCGCAGCTCGCGAGCTCCCATTGTGAGCAAACAATGGATTCCTCGTGGCGGTAGTTTCGTTCCTGGGAGTTTTCGCCACCTGTGTTTGTAGGTCCTCTGGTCAGTTATGGTTAGGGTTCCGCGTTTTCCGTTTTTGTTTTTGAACGGATTCGGCGTATGTTTTTCGGTGTTTATTGATTTTCACGAAATCGGCGAATAAAAATCGCAGTGTAAATTCGACTTTGCGTTTATTCGCTGCGGTGGCGTTTTACGGCTAACGAAAAAGTAAACGAACATTTTTCACAACCATCGTATTTCTGTATGGTTTTCTGATCTGCATCAACAACTTGCTGGACACGTGCAGCAATTTATCTGTCATCGTTTCTGTAATATTCCTGTAAAAAACTGAAAAAAACGCGGAGTCCTCATTATGGTCAAGCTGCTGAGCCGAAGGCTGCCGAGACCGCTGCTCATTTTCGTGATCATTCTCGATTACCTCGTTTTTCGTGCATGTGCCTAAACGAATTTCAGTTGCAAAGCCGTTACGATACATGTTTTATATATATATACAGGGTGTCCCCGTTCACGTTGGGGATGAAGGAAATACGCGTCTGCGAAGATGCGCTATGAACAAAATAAAGAAAAACAAATGGCGTTCCTTCACTAATTTTTTGCGGGCGATCTATCGAACGGATTTTTGTTCTGAAAACGGCTTCGATATCAGGTGACCGAAAGGAACAGATGTTCTCTTTGGGACAACTTTGTAGCTTTTATAATTAAAAAGTTAATTAAGACATTGCCTTTGGACTTTGCTAATGCCCTCCTAGGGAGTGCCCTTCAGCATATGCTATATTGCAATTGATTTCATCTTGGAAAAAGTGTTATATATATTTTTTAAAAATATGTTCACAGTTAGCTGAGACACCCTGTATATTGATCTTTCGTGTGTGCATGTTTTCGTGAAACAATTTGTCGGATCATTCCCCCGAATCAGTGTTGCGTCACAGAAATAATATGTTGCTACAAAGACGAACGAAATGAATAAAAGTAACTGCGATGTTACGACAAGAAATGAACGTAATATTCGTACGTAGCCGACATAATGTAAACGGTCGGATAAAAAGAGTATACCTGAACTACGTTGACTCTCCCCCCGAATAATAAGAAAGTGAATAAATTGTTGTGGGTCGAGAGCCACGGGAAAATACAGATTCGTTTCCTCCTGGCACAACTCATTAGCGCGACCCCTGCCGAGGAAGGTGTTTTCCCGCTAAACGGCAATCATTAAACTCCCGCGGTTTTCTCTTCCGTCCCAGTGGGTGTTAATTCCTCCTCCCCCACATCAGAGCTTTAGATGAAAGACTCCCGGAAGTTTACATACTTTCGACGGCAGAAACAGTTGGTTTCGTCCGACCATTTATATCCATACTCACGCGCATAGGTAGCTTAGTTCCGCCTTCTGACGTGAGGAGGCGCACGTACCAAAAAAGTTTGCGGGATAAACATATATAGCCGAGAGATTGGGTTGCGTGGATTTTGCGCGCCTCATTTGCGTTATATTGGACGGGAAAAGGTGCATGACACAGGGGGGGGGGGGGGGGGGGGGAGGTGAATTCCAAGTGGAAACGTGAAGTGGGATGTGTAACGACATTGCATGTTAAGGTTCGAATTCGCTGAAGTTCGCGGAATTCAAAAACGTTCGCCGACGTTCAACGGCACTACGTAGTTAGGCCTGCGAATCAGACCAGAAATTCGAAAGTTTGTCGAATCGCGCGGTCAGATGGGTACCAAGTTCGTGACATCACTGTCACAGCTCGTCACATCATACTCCATCAACATCATTTTCCCGATATCACCATCACAGTCCTTCGACTTCAAAACCCATCAGTGCTACTTCAACTTCAGCATCGCATCGCCCATCACTCAACATCGCATCACTCTCTATGATGTGATGGTGAATGACGTCCACGATGGTTAATTAATCACGAGTGATTTTTTCCGGCCTTTTTTATAATTATTATTCCGCGTTAGCAACCGTGGCTATGAGTGGTGTACGGAGGTGGACAGATGGAAAGAGTGTAGCAGGAAGGAGTGGCAGACAGGGGGTTAGTATGCGTCCTAGGCTGACTACAGGGGGAACTGTGCCGATATTCGCCTGGAGAGTCTTCGGAAAACCCAGCGAAAACCTCGGACAGCACAGCCGGTGGTAGGATTCGAACCCGTAACCTCCCAGTCTTCAGCACGACCTTAGCCGCTGGTCTCTCGGGCGTTTGACGAGATACACGAAATTGTATGCACAAAGAAAGAAACAATGCAGTCGTCCGGTGTTGTCTGGGATCGTCTCGGCTCAACTCTCTGAAGTCTTCAACCGACCATGCATGCTCTTCCGAAACGACCGATCCCCCAGACAATCATCATCATCATCACCATCGTTAAGAGGGGCCCCTGTACGCGAAATAGGAGGAGGACAATTTCTTTCTAACCCCCCCCCCCCCCCCCCCCTCCTTCTCTCTTCAGAAAACGACCCTGCGAGATAAACATTTTTGGTCGACGGGCGGATTGCGTCACAGGCACAGCGACACGGGCAACGTGCACACACATACCTTTCAAAACGTCGTGATCCACAACTCTCTTTATTTGTTACTTTTGTTGGGCTTCCTCTCCCCCTCCCCCTAATGGTAGACTTCCCTCGGAATATCTTCCAGAGGCCCTTCCTTCACTGTTGCTTTATCCAGAGCGCGGCTCTTATAGGATGTGTAGCAGAAGCCGACGCGTAAGCCTCTTTCCCTTTTTTTTTTTTTTAACGTGGAAAGTGCGTAGTGTCCATCCGCGAGCACACCTGCGAAGGAAAGCGACTCGAGTGTGCGGGGCCCGTGATGGGGGAGGGGATTGTCGGCGGTCGGTGTACTTTTGCTGGGCTGGTCCTTTGGGAGTGTTGTTACTTTTCTTGTTCTGTTTGTTGCGTAATGTTTCTTTAAGTGGTCGTCGTAAAAGTGACAGCGCCTCTCGTGATTCGCTGTTATCTGGGTGCGAGTGCTGCAACGCTCGGGGGAGTTTAGAAATTAAACGGAGATAAAAGGCGATAAATTTAGTGGCTTTGCGCCTTCGTATATTTTTAGTGTTCGGAATCCGATTGGAGCAGTTCCTCGTTCGATTGAATTGGGACGCTCGAGAAGATAACGAAATGTGGCGTAATCGCGGGAGTTTTCGTCACGTTATTATCGACGCAGCGTTACTTACATTCGTACGAAACGATTTTGTATAACTGTAGGCTTCCACGAGAGAAGTTCGCTCCCCAAACAATGGGGTGTGACATGTTTCGCCGCTTTTGTTGCGTTCGATTCACCAATAGGTTAACTGTCTAAATGCCCGTTCATATAGAATTTATTCATTGACGGCACCTGTCTAGAGGGCGCTAGCTTCGAAAAGGCGAAATGGTCGCCACGGTGTACGTCATGGACGAAGCTTGGTTTTGGCTCTCGTTCGCAGCCAGACGATATTTCGAAGATTATTAACGCTGACAACATGAAAATTATAGGGGTTATTGTACAGTTTCCGTCAACCTTAATAATAAAATGGAAGAAAAAAAGTGGCCTCGTTCTCCAGTGCGATTACATCAAGCCTTGGGGACATGAGGAAATTTTAATTGAACAAAATTATTCTGTTATTTTAACGCAAAGATTTTGTTTACGTAACATTCCCCCAGTGCCCCCAGGGTGGCTGTTAACCAGGCTCGGAAATAAGATCCAATTCTTTCCATTGTTATTATTAAGGTTGACGGGAGCTGAACAGATAATGTTCACACGCTGCGAGAACTTCGAAGCCGCAAATGGACGACGAATGCAACGCGGACGAAAGTCAGGACGATCAGAACAGTCGGACGTATGTACGTACGTTACGGCAACAAATCCGCTAACCACTGTGACGTTCGCATTCGAGTGACGTCATGCGAATAAATCGTAAGCCGTCTGACTCTGAAACACGTACGTACTCCCTCCACCAAATCCTTCAGCCACATAGTCCTGACAAGCCTCGCCGAATCGTCTCCTATGAACTATCTCTTTTTCGTGCACTTGCCCGACGGCAGAGCCCGAAGGAGGGCCTTGACCACCAGGCTCGTGACCTGAGTGACGGAGCCGCCCTTTCCCCAACTTCTTTTCTACGCAAGGTCGACAAAGATCAACCCGTTGGCTGTCATGTAAGGGCTGACGAGTAAACTACCGTCCATAAGCACTTCACTTGTCAGTCGCCGGGCGCGTCCAACTGATGACATCCGTGTATGAGAGCCTATAGTTTGTGGACGTCCATTGTGTTCCTGCCCACAGGCGAGCGAGCGTTGAAGCAGCGGGGCTTCACGGTTATCAATTTGGTCTCCTTAGCGTGCAGGCTTCACTGTCAACTGGTATCCCGCATTTTACGTGGATATTTGTTGGTTTCGGAGAGAAACGCTTCGGTCAAAAGAGTTGCTTGAACTGGTTGTCACGGAGTTTCGGGTGACGTGGGATGACGTGTGTCACCCCCTGGCAAACATTGTACATAGTGCAGTCTTTTGGCGAATTCGCGTGGTCATTTCGTGGCAACCTTTTATTTTCTTTCTTTTCTTTTTTCTTTTCTTCTTTCTTTTCTTTTTTCGGATCCCGAGCAGTCATGTTCGCTTGGTCAAAGTAAAGCAATATCGCATGTTTGGTATGGAGTTTGCCAGCTAGCACTGTTTTCGCACGGCCTCGATACGACCGGACAGCGGGTCGCTCCACTATATCCGGTGTCGTCACATCCGCACCGCGAGGGTGGCGAGGGCTCTCATTGGCCTGCACGTCGAAATCGAGCGACCGCGACGCCCCTAGCGTGATCCGAGCGACTAAAACCGCTAGATTCGTGGCAACGGTCACGTGATCCAGCGCGGGCAATTTGCGAGCGCTACGCCGCGCTGCCATGAAATGACTACCCGAATTCGCCATATGAGAGGTCGTCCCAGAGCAACATATCTGTGGCGATGGTTGCCCCGATAAAAAGCATCACGCGATTACCGAACGCGACAATATTGCTCTTAGACGGCCCTCCCTTACGTCGAAAATGGGAATTGTGAAACCTAATCTAATCGAGTTGAACAAAAATAATCTTTGCCACAGACACATTTTGGTTTGAGGAGTATTGCCTCGAGCTATCTGTGGGCATCTGTTTGTTTTAACCTAGCTGGCCGCTTTCCAGCTGTCAGTGAATTGTTAACGCAGCCCATCCAAATAATCTGCCTCGTCTCTGTCGCACAAAAAAAAAAAAAGAGAGAAAGAAAAAGAACGATAAATAAAATGTCGTGTTGAAACCTCTGTCCTTGAGTACGACGCGCTCCAGAATTGTATAAAAACTCTGAAGGGTTCGATGTATCTGTAAAACTAAAGCCGCATGTAACTCCTCGTTGTAGAAAGCCTAAAACCTTCCTGAGCAGCCATTATTTTCGAGCTATAACTTTAAAACACATCCAGTCAGGCTAAAACAGTGAAACTTGATGCCATGCTCCAAAATTGTAGGACAGCCACACAAAAAGGTCGGTGCAGCGGAGCTGATATTGCTAAGGCACTATATAGTCTGCCGCGTTCACTTGCAAGGCCTCATAACTTGTTTTGCTGGCAGCAGGGTGTGGAGTGCCACATTCTGTCATCTGGCCTCCGGTACACTCGTATGGACGCTGTACATCCATATAAGCAAACGAGAATGGTGCAGAGAACCAGTTGACAAATAGCTAAAGGTGAGCGCGGATAACAGAAACAGTATCCGCATCCGCGCATGTAGGATACGCAACAGCGCAAGTTGACATAGGTGTTCCGCGGTCACTGTACATGTAAAAAGGAAAACGACAAACAAAAAAACTGACGAGAATGCTGTTACAAGCCTGCTCACTTTTCAGCATGCAAACTACTCAGGAACACTACGCCATCAACAATTGTCCCATAAAAATGGAGTTAAAGACACAGCAATGCAAAGGATGACACACAGCAAAGCCATGCACTTTGCTTTCATTGCGTGCTCTCACTCATGACTACACCTTGGAGAACGTCGAAGGAGCCACTAATGGTTATATGCGGAAAAGATGCGGATTTCCGCGTCTACCGCAGAGGTGCGCAGATTATCCGCGTGAATTTCAAAACGTGATATTTCTAGCCGCAAACCATGATATCCGCGCGGATTCGCGGGTGTAACCGCACCCGCGCACACCTCTACAAATCATGACACTTCATAGTCAAGCGGCCAAAGAACGTACAACGCACTGATCGCGGAATTTCCCCAGATCTCTGAAATGTCAAGTTCGATAGTGATAAGTGAAGCGTTTCGAACATTCTCACATTGAAGCTTACCCAAAATGACAGAGACAAGAATTACGGGCTCTTCTTGAGCGCATTCCATCCCATACAAAGAGATGCCTCTTCTATTGGTTCGTCCCATGTAAGGATTAACGCCAGAGTGTCTCCAGATAGGATACAGATGAACGCGTCAACTTGTTTCGACAGGTTCTTAATCCAGACGCGGGATAATCTCTGTCGGATTCGAGGAGGATTAAGGGGCCCCGCTCGAGGGAATTACGGAAACCCCCGGAGATAATGTAGCTCGCGGCGCATTTCAAACCTGAGGTCTTCTTTTCGGTTGGGGATAATGTTACACGTGTCCGATTGGCCGGGGGCTTTCCGAATAGTATTTCGGGTGTAGTCATGACCTCTAGAACGCGTTATAGTTCGAAGGTCTTCGCAGTCATATGCTGTTGCTGAGCATGGGAAAAATAAATGTCTGATCATGGTATAGATCGAGTCGAGCCTTGTACTTGGAATTGAAAAACGCATTACGGACCCCGGGTTTTCGCGATGCCACAAGCTTTTCGACTTCACAGGATGAACAGTAATACACAAAAATGACGCTGAAATTTAATTTGACAGTTAATATAATCCGCGTGAATCAGCTGGGCTAGAAGAACCGCAAAAAGCAACAGGGCGCATGCCACCAGAGGTGACTCTTCCTAATGGCTAACATGAGCTTCTTTGTTGGAGTACAGTTTCTCAAGACGGTGACTGAGTTTGAAGCTCGCGACTCTCAGTTACGGCTCGACGTTGAACTGCGTCCCGTTTCGTGTACATTGTTTTCATAGACGCCACAACAGCGAAGGGAAGAAGGACTACTCCCCTGCTAAACCTTCCCAGAATTCGGCACGTTCCCGGCCGCTTCGCGAGCCACAGGTTGGGAAGCACTACGGTACGACGGTAGACGGTATGCACTAATAGACGGTATGCAGAGCTACGGTATGCAATGCGAAAGCGGCACCTCCCGTTCATCCTGCGGAGCCAATCCATGCACTAGGTGTAGAATTCAGCCATGAAGTCTTTGGTCGCGTCCTCTGTTGTTGTCACCCGCATGTTGCTGTCAGATATGCCAGACAAAACACTCACATCGGTTTTCCCAATCTGCGGTTAGAAACATGCACACGGTCAGAGGGAGTTGCCCGTGGAATCGCGTAGCTCTACTGGCGGTAGCGATGGACAGTGCCAGCGAGAAGGGGTAGTCAGCCGGGGATGGGGCCCGGGCCTCTTCGGGGGCACGCCCGACGGTTGCTAGCACAAGGAAACGCGAGGAGGGGGGGCCCGTAATTTCTATCGCCGGCCCTGGCGATGGATGGCGCTGTTTTGCGCATGTTCTATCTGCCGTGAAGTGTAATTTCAGAGGAGGAAACGGCCGAAGTATATTGATGGACTCGGGAGTATAGGTTGACTCCATTTTCTGGTTACCCTCTAAACCCGTCGTGGGATGGCGTGTGGGCAACTGTGTGTTCGTCTCAGGGGCGACACCATCTCTGGCCACCCTACGCACGGTGGCCCACTTTCACTTACGCCCTTTTCTTTCTCTTCTCGGACGAGGGCGTTAATTGTCGCCCGTGGTGGCCAGCCCTATTGTAGGCTGTGACCTCTCTGTCGGTGCGAAGATCGCGGTTAAATTGATATCGCCCCTGCTTTTATTTTATTTTTATTTTTTTCATCATCTTACAGTTAGCGAGCCTTCACATATTTCTACGGTGGCCCGGGTGTCTGCGAGGTCGTGAGGGTCTGTAGTGCCCGTCACCAGGGGCGTAGCGAGAGGGAGGGCTTCGGGGGTAGACCTCCCCGCCCCCAAATGTAGGCCACCTTGTATGTATGGCGCCATTTCCTCACAGTGGCTCAAGTCGATTCGCTGAAGCGCCTGTAGAGGAGGTGTTTCCACACTACATGAGTCCTGACCGGCGATGATACCGCTCAAGAAATGTGATCGCGACTGGCTGGCGATCACCATTTTGCCCCGTAAATGTTGGAGCAAAGATAGTTAGCACCCCTCTCCCCCATGGAAGTCCCATTCCCCTCCTCCTCCGTCCTTACAAAATGGCTGGATCCTACGTAGGTAATTATAGACCTGAAATAAGCTCCTGATCCTTGATGCGACCTTGCTGCTTTGTCTTGGACTTAATGATTCAGGTTCAAAACGTGTCTTCAGTCATACAGTACCAGCAACTCCTGCTCGTTGGTGGTAGCCAAGGTCGTGCTGAGGACTGGGAGGTGGTGGGTTCGAATCCTACCACCGGCTGTGCTGTCTGAGGTTTTCCCCGGGGTTTTCCGAAGACTTTTCAGACGAATGTCGGCACAGTTCCCTCTGAAGTCTGCCCAGGACGCATACTAAACCCCCTTGTTCCCCACTCCTTCCTGCTGTCCTCTCTCCATCTGTCCACACCTGTACGCCGCTCATAGCCAGAGTTGCTTCGGGGCGCTAACACGCAATCTAAAAAAAAATCTGTCATATCATAGTTGGGGAAAACCAAAACTGGGACTGAAATTCGACTAGAGCACAGTAATACGAAGAGTGTCGACCAGCACGTGACTCACAACCGCTCCAAGGTTCCATACGTTAACTCATCGCACATGTGGTTGCCATATGTTGCCGTCGTGTTTATTTCTCTCAATTTCCTATTTCCATCGGGTTGCATCGTGTCTCCAGTCTTCCCGCCGCCAGTTTTCCGCAAGGTGGCACGACTGACTCAACGCATGACTCACGGGCCGACCTTGCAACTCATGGGTGGAGGTCGAAGATACGTTTTTTTTTTTTTTTCTTCTGCACGCGGCCGATATTTTGACGTTGTCTGCTCGGGTGTCTGCTCCACATTTTTCGGTGGGCCGTCCGCTTTAATAACGGCTCTCCGCTACATTTGGGTCGGCGAAACCGCGAAAGGGTGAAAAACGGAGGAAAACCTATGCGGATCGAACGTATCACGTGACGGGTGGTGGATTATTAGGAAACGCTTCGGCCGTCGTGTGTGCAAAAATAAAAACAAGTCGTCCGCGTCTCTGAGGACGGATAGATTGGGGTCGGCGACGTATCGGATAACGGCTGAGCAGGATTTTTGGAGAGGCGGATCCGCTTTATTATCTCGCGTTTATAAAGCTGCGGTGGAATTAGATTGGATAGTCGTATCAGGTCCCAAACCTGAAAAAAAAAAAAAAAAAAAAGAAAGACGGGAGGAAAATTCCGGGAAGTCAGAGTTAAGCGTGTTCTCATGTCCGGAGCCGCCGATGCTTCGGAGAGACTATGTAAAGGGATTATGGGTTAAAGAACTGTAGGGCATTATGAGTCAACTCATGCGTTGACAGAAGCATCCGACCACTGGTCTCAGGTTGGTTTTCTCCGTAGTCCTCTGCTCCTAGGTATTCGAAAGAAATACTTTATACTAGGGTTGAGACAACCGAATCCTCCAATCCTATAGGTGGGAATTGGAGATTCGGGAATCTGAATCCCACTTCCCAAAACAGCAAATCGAATCTTTCAATCAATCAATCAATCAATCAGTCATTTGTTTATTTTCATTCATTCCTATAATGCATACAATTAACATAAAACTGAAGAAACCAGAGGGAAATTCCGGGTTAAAGGTTCCTAAATGTCAATTGAGCACTAGTCAGGAGTTGGGTAAGGCTACAAGGTACAGTACAATAAGACAAAAAAAAAAAAGAAGAAAATCCGAATCCGTCAACCACGTTTGTTAGTTTCTTTTTAAAGTTGGCGCCTCCGGAGTCCGCCGAAAGCCTGATTGGCCGGGGGGTGGGAGCGCCAAACCCACAGCATAAAGAATGGCGTAAATGCAGGATAGCTGGTGGATAAATTCCATGATAGGCAAGCGTGAGCGATGGTCAAGACACGTAAACAAACACAAACACGAAGGCTCAAGTCTTTTGAGCCTTCGTGTTTGTGTTTGTTTACGTGTCTTGCCCATCGCTCAGGCTTGCCTATCAGGGAATTTATCCACAGCATAAAGCTCAGACATTACAAGTTAAAAAGTAACATGGTTTTGCTTTTGTTTGTTTCTTACGTTTGTTGAAAGGATTCAGACTCGAGTGTTCGTGTATTTCCTGTAGTCGATGAATAACATGTTCAATAAAGTATATGGGCATCTTTTCTCCTGAAAGTGAACTATTTAATTTGTTTTTCATTAAACAAATATATGAAATTCAGCTTCAAAACACTTGTCAGTAGAAGTGTCTTTTATCCTGGCTTTTCACACTTTTTTTTTTTAAAGGAAGAATCTGAAAGGTTCGAGGTTCGTAAGATTCGTGGATTCTTCTAATCTCTACTTTATACTGTACCAATGTGAAGTTAATCCTTGAGTATGCAAGTGGAAGTGGTGGAACGTGATGCACCGGGTGCGAAAGTTAAAGCGCATACTAAATAGAGCTCTCTAACGGGTAACTTCAATTATAAACTTAGCATCAAGCCCATGAGGCCATAGATAACTTACAGCCCTTGACTAATCGACGGAAATCTTACGAAGCATTTATGGAGTGTTGATTCCAATGCGCACTTGGAAGCACCGCACGCATTTCATATCAGAAAGGCGAGATCATACTAGAAAGATTGGATTAATCGACTGTCGTACTGATGTGTATACATTTTCATTTTATCCACGCTCTATTCGTGAGTGGAACGTGTCACCTGATTATGCCGTTTCCGCACCACCTATACACCCAAGCAGCACAATGTTCTGAAAGTCGAGTGCAATAGCGGTGGACGGTATGTGTCTTACCAATGTTCATAAGTCTGTTCAAGGCCCTCCACCTACCTTTCCGCCGAAAGCCTCATTGGCCGACAGGTGTTCTCTTGTTTGTTTGTTTGTTTGTTTGTTTACATTGCTCTGGACAGAAAGAGTTCAGGCACGAACTGTTACATTGCACGTTTAAAAGTAACCTGGTTTTGCGTTTGATTGTTGCCTGGTTTTATGGAAATAATTCACACTCGAGAATTTGTGTATTTCTTGTAGTCTATATGAACAACATGTTACATAAATTACGTTTAAGAAGAACTATATGGGTATATTTTCTCCTGAAACGGAAGTATTATTTAATTTGTTTTTCATTAGACGAAGGTATCATATTCTGCTTCAGAACACTTTTCAGTAGAAGTGTTTTTCCTGGCTTTTAAACTATTTTTAAAGAAAGGATTCGAGATTCACGGATTCGCAGAACGTTCCTTCGATTCGGATTCGGAAAATTCTCGATTCGTCCAATCTCTACTTAAAACGGTGTAGCTCGGCGTGATTATATGGGACCGACACGCGGGCCTTGGTCGTATGGATGAAATTGGATGTCGTTCATGTAGTTGAGGCCATAGCTGTTTTTTCAGTCTACATACGACCTTGCGAGGGCCTTTCGTGCGTAAGGCAGAAAAACGGTGATGTCACGCGTTGCTCATTCGTATCGAGCAGGTGGTTGCTCTTTCCGAGCGCAGCTGGGAGACGTTCTTGCACACCCATCAGTGCATCTGTGAGAGAGGCCACGGCAGATAAGGGGCATCGCGTGCGTTTAGAAAATGTGCGACTCTTAAAGAAGAGGAAGAAGAGAGGGAGAAATAGATTCGATGATGGTAAACCGGCATTCAGAACAACAGAGTGCCCTGGGGTAGTATTGCATGATGTGTTTAAAAAAAGCTAGACTGTCCCGAAAATGCCATCTGCGTAAACTAGATCAGCGAGATATGTGTTGCCAAATGGGGGTGAGGACGCAGAGTAAAAACGCGATTTCAATCTGCCCGCGTTTGTCTCGGCCTCTTTGTCGCGGAGCTGTTTGTTGACGACCAGAGAATCATTCTTCGAACGAGTCGTCTCCATCGCCACCGATGGTGTTTTTTAGTCTCCGCCCGGACTCGAGAGCAATCTCGGCTCTGTATAATTGGTTCTCTTCTGTCATCTCTTTCAAACTATAAGTTTCGTGCAGCAAAATTGACCTCTCGTTTCCGGTTTTCTGTACTGTTCTTTTTTGGATGGATCCTTCGGGAGTCTATCCTCGGCATCTCCTGTCATCGTTGGTGATTGAGAGGCAGCCAGCCATAGCAAGAACAAGAAAGAAAAAGTATTCATTTCTGAGTCCCGCTTTGTTTGTTTGTTTGTTTGTTTTTTTCAATCTGTCTGGACGAAGGCACATTAGGCTTAAATTAAGAGAAAATATTGGACTGTTTTGATTTTTCATTGTTTTGATTCTGTGTTAGCGCCGCGATGCAACTGTGGCTAAAATATTGTATTAGAAAATATTAGGAGGAGATGTAGAAATACCTGTATAGGGCTGTCCGAATAGTAATTTCTAAACCGAAACGAATAGTTATATCAGCGAGCACATATTCCATATGTTATTCCTAATATGGGATATCGAATATGGGATATTCGATTAGGAATTCGAATCGAGTGCCCAGTTATTCGCTTCCGTAATAGAAAATTCCGAATTGTCACGCTATATTTCAAATAAGTTCACATACCAATTTTAAAATCGCTAAAATGCCCAGTGGCGGGGCATTAAAAAGACGACACGACACTACAGTGTTGTGTGCTCGTGTCATCTTTTTAGCTTCCCGGCACTCGGGGATTTAGCGATTTTAAAATATGAATCACGGAACTGCCCGGTTTTTAACGCCTTTCACATATCAAGCTTCCGTCGTTTCACACTTCGATTCGCATGCGCGTGTTCAACATTTGCGTCACCGTGCACATGCATGCGCACACTTTACGCTGTAGCTGTCCTCGCTCCGTGTACAATGACGTGTATCGCAGCTGTTCATTATAGCGTGTACCAAGGTTGCGAGGTTGATCGAGGTGAAGCGTATTGCAGTGGTCTTAGCTACGAGCAACCCGACGCAATCAAAGTAAAGACGCGCAGCGTTGGCATGGCACTTAAAATTGCTAACCGAAAAATTTACTCTCGTCGTTTTCCAGCAGTAAATAATCAACGCCCCACCCCACAAGCCTCAACGGGAGGACCTCGATATTCCCGGTCGCGAAATCCCCGGTCTTGAAATTTACGTTCACGAAAAAAAGGAAAATCAAGGAAAATGCTCCATTGCTTCGTAAGATGATATGCAGTGTTTGAAAGCACGACATTACTATTTAACCACTCAAATTTACGGGTTCTCGATGTCCGTCTAGGTCGATTTAGCGAACGAAAGCCACATTTTAGCGGCCGTTAGGCTTAGCAATGCGGACACGACGGAACAGCACGTTTGTTAGTTTTTTGTTAGGTTAGTCCAAGTTTTTTTGTTTTTTTTTTGCATTTACACGTCCAGGTTGTAATCTAAGTTCGCTTTTGGCAGTTTCCCGCGCGCGACCGCGCGTTTTGTATTCAGATAACATTTATTTACGGTAGTTTATTTTGCAACGGGGATTTCGATCATTTTATCTCGAGGTACACCCGAACTCAACAGCAAATTAGGAATATATCTCACAAGTGCGGCTAAAAACACGTTCTTGTAAACGAGCACGCTGTTAGCGCCCCCCTGCGCGTGCGCTTTCCGAACAGTATAATAACGAGTAATCCTTCTACCAGTTTACTTCGTACACATCGCAGACGAACTCGTGTTATTACTCTAGGCTAATACGAATGCACCCATGCGCTCTGTACAGTGACTATGCATATGGTTGATGAACTCGCACGTATCGCGGCAATATGGGCGGCCATTAAGTATAATGGGCGCTATTATCAAAGAGCATATGCAGAGTGTCGTTGACGGAAGTGGGCTCGCGTGTGTGTTTGTGTATGTCTGGGATGGCAGTAAAAAAGATAGCGTGCCACAGTATATGTGTCTGGGTGTGAATTCCTTCGGGAACCGCTTGCGGGGGTTATATAGATTGAGCACCGTATACCACTGGCGAGGGAGGGGGGGCGGGGAGAATACTTGCGATGCAGATGGACTTTTTTTTGCAGATGGATGGATAGATGATGGTTTGGAAGGAATGTTTGCGACTAAGCCCGATAGCAACGCGTGAAAATAGAGTAAGATGAGTTTTTTTTTTTTTTTTTCCTTCTATAATTTGTAGTCGTCATTACTCGGGGTCGTTGGAGGAGGGGGGAGGGAATATGAGCCTGTTTATTATTACTATTTTTATTATTATTGTTAAACTTTAGTAGTTAGAGGTGTGCGCAGGTGTAATTAGATCCGCGCGACATCCTGATTTGCGCGTGGAAACTGAATACACATAGAGAGAGTCTGATGTTCTGAGGCTGGAACAACATAGAAGGGACAGATACAAACCTGGTAGAGCCCTGGACCGGTAATCCAGAAGATGTGGGTTCGATCCCTACAGCTGGCTAACCTTTTCAGTGACTTTCATCTTTCATGAATACACATACCTCCATATGTACTTCGACCTGTGCGGTTTCGGATCTTACAAACTCACCATGTGGGTGCGGATAATGTCAGTGTTATACGCACTCGTGTCTATCAATAAAAACACGATTAGAAGGAGAAAAGGTAAATCCGCCCCACGTAGTTCTTGCAGCGGTTTAACATGGAGCCCAGTATGTTTTGCTGTTCTTTCCATTCTTATTTTGTGACTTATTAAGTGTAATTATTACCTTCGATTCATTGACCGGTTGGTCGTTGGCACCATTTCGTATTTTGTGCGCCACCCCCTAATCATATCATATTTTTCTCTTTGCAGGACGACTTCGACTCCCTGCGTCCCTTGTGCTACCCCAACACCGCTGTCTTCCTTCTCTGCTTCTCCGTCGTCTGTCCCACCTCTTTCCAAAACGTTTCCCAAAAATGGCTGCCCGAGATTCGTCGCCACTGCCCCGAAGCCCCCATCGTCATCGTCGGCACCCAGTGCGACCTCCGCACGGACGTCAAGGTCCTCATCGAACTTTCCCGCTACGGCGAGCAGCCCGTACCCGAAGCTGTCGCTCGTCAAACAGCTCACAGGGTGGGAGCGGAGGCCTACGTCGAGTGTTCGGCCCTCACGCAGAAGAACCTCAAAGAGGTCTTCGACACTGCCATTGTGGCGGCACTGCGAGAACAGAACCCGGATGTTGTCAGCTTCGGGCGAGCCAGAGGCAAGAAGTGTCTACTCGGGGCTGGTCTTAAACCGGTCTTGACGTCGCAAAACCAGAGGTTGTACGACGAAGACCTGGATGGGAGGCCCAGAAAGAAGACTGGCTGGAAGAAGCTCTGCTGCTTCGCATGATGGTGCTGAGTGTAGGTGCTACAACAAAAACGGCTGAAGATGTCTTTTTTGGCTGGTCGACGGTGAATTATAGAAAAGTGCTGAATTTTAGTTCTCGCGATGTAGGAAGCTGTGCTAGGACTAAGGACTTGCTTCTAATAACTTTTAGTTTTAACGGATCCGTGTGCCCTGCAGACATACGTGAGCGCAGAGGTGAGAGAGTGTAGCTTACTCTGGTGCCGCAAGCCACACCGTTAGCTGGCATCAGCGTGAGAGACAGTCGATGAAGACGTAGGCGTCAACCGTTACAGTCACTAAAGTGCTCTCAACAACTGTGCGACATGTCGGACACGGTATCAGGATCTCACGCGGTGTGCAACCCTCAACGTTGAATTAAGCGTATCAATCTTACTGTCGGCTATTTTAATGTGGCATCTTCTATATTTAGCCTTGCACGGTGTTTGCAACTATTCTTCTCATCTCTACTTCTGTCAGTTTCACGCGCCGTCTACACTTTGGCCGTTGACATTTCGGAACGAGCCACGTGATAATCTACGCATCTTCCGGTTGGCTGTGGACAGCCTTCGTTGCGCCACCTGTAGGACGGTCTGGGAAACCGGTGGTGTTGCCTTCATCACATAACCGCCTGATTTTTTTACTGTCTTATCCTCTACTCTTCACTGCACAAATCACCACTCTGTATAGGCCGCACCAATATTCGGAAGTCCGTTTTTTTGTTACTTTGGAATAGTTATTATAAAATGACGCCCTCTAGGAAGCAATTAAAGAAGCTGCTTCCGCCAAGAATCACAAACATATCAGTTTGTCCATATCGTGCGATGTATAACCAGCGCTTAGTTCCTTTTTATTTTCCTTCATCGTTAATCCCCTCCATATCCACGACTATCTTTATCAATGCGGAGAGGAGGAAATATCTTCTGTGATGGCGTCTTTCAACGCAAGGGGGCAGTCGGGGCTCTGTGTGTATCATTTTCTTGTGTCTGTACATATGTGTAGATGACTGTGGTTGATCGGGAGATGAGAGATTCGTTGAATTTGGCATATCGTAGTCTAGGTAACGAACACCGAACATATCTACTTTCCTGAATCCGTATTTCGGTCTGACAACAGCGGGGGAAAAAAAGTAGTAGATTTAATGGTAGCATACTTAGATTAACGTGTGTACGTTTCTTAAGCGAACGTAACTATTGCCTTGAGAGACAACGATATCGATAACAAAGATGCGTTGGACATATTCCGAACAGAACGTTATTTTGCATTCGTGCAGTTCTGAAGCAAAAGATACTTCATACGGATCAAAAAGTAGTCGTTAGTCCGAAAACTATTTTATGACTGAACCGTACGTTCGTAGCAAAACGTGTGTCCGCGTTCAACAGTCGGTATTTTTGAGCGGTATATGTCCAATTTCTTAAAATATCCACTCGTTCATGCCATGTGTTCGCGAATGTGAGTGAGAGTTCAAATTCTTGACTATTGTACGAAAAGTGAGACTTTGGAAGTGAATTGTTACGATATATATATATGTGACTGAGCGAATGTGAATGAGAGTGCTTTTTGTGAGTGAATAATTTTAGTTATTTCTGCCGCGCGTGTGAAGTAATAAATTATATCTGAAAAACTATTTTGCGAGCTCCTCCCTTTAAACGGGGCAACCAACTCGTTTTGCACTGTGAGTAGAAGCAACAACAACAAAAAAAAAGCTGTAAAACTATAAAACTCAATATTGAAGGAGGGAGGGGGGAACTTTGCGATGAAGTTTCTCTCGCGTTTCAGCGAGCGAGCGAGTCGTCGCCTGCCACGTACTTTTGTTCAGCAAACGAATAGACCAGTTTCCGTGGACCGTGTACAGCCGTGCCCGCTGACCTCATCCCCAGGTGGTGTAACACCTGTCACGGCAGACGCAATTGAGACGATCCAAAAGCGAAATAGGGGGAAGCGCCGCTCGAGTATTCTCCTCGTCCAGGCGGAAGTTGGTGATTTTTGTGCAGGTGCTCATCAAAGAAACGCAGCCGCCGACGGATGCGTTCATTCGACATGGATACCATCTGCTGCTTAGCTCAGGTAAGTATCTTCCGTGCAGGCGATCGGGGGTCGCACTGTCTGCGCCACACAAACTTTAAATCAAAATCCGTCGAAAATATGGACCCCGATTGTGTTGTAGGTGGGCTGCATGAACTTATTGCGGCGTCCCCATGCGGCGATGAGGTCGTGCGAGGGCAAACACATTTGAAGAGGGTGCTCCAACCCCTACCTACTACATTATAACTTGGGCATAATAACGTAACGTGTCATATCCACCCCTCCTCAGCGCCGCATTTGAAAGCTACTGGTGGCGCTACTCATGGGCCCGGTTATTGCTTCCTCAATTTCTGCAATATTTCGTACTTGAGCTTACCTTAGTATTTTTATACGAGCGGCGGATGTCCCTACGGGAGATGCTTCTTTCTAAAGCTCATTATCATCGTGTCTTTTTGCTCGCTTATGGACGTGTCGTCTTATCAACTAGCCCACCTCTCCAAGTTAAACTGATTATCGTCATCATTCTACGCGTTTTCAATTCATAGGAGCTGTTGTTGTGGTCTTCTGCTACGGTATAGTCGTACGTCCGCTTCTGCCAGCGCCACCTGGATACCGAAGGCCTGCTTGTTGCCTCCTCTCCCTCCTGCGCTACTTGGACATATATAGTCAGAATTCGTCTGCTATTCGCGGTTCTGCGAATTCAAGAACTCGGAAAAGATTGCAGCTAACTTGGAACCTGTAGACGCGAATCTGTAGACACAAAGTGCAACACGCTTTCCAGAAAATCAGTCATGAGAAAGATATATTTGACAGTTTTGAGCTTTATTTTAAAGTTTTCCCGTTTAGTAGGCGGGGACGTTCCATCACTGCTCGCAGACGTAAGTGTTTTGTCTCCATGGCAACGACCGCTGAAAGCTCATTTGTGATTGGCTACCGCCGTTAAAAACACGATCCTGATTGGCTCATTATTAGTTGTTACGACACGTCGACAAGTAAGCGGGCTTTATCAGTGTGGTATTGCTTCTGCGCGTTCAAAATTCAAATTTCCATTGTCCAATCATGACGTATAGCCCTCGCGGGCCGATGAGCAGCACCCCTAGCGAATCGTGCGGACGGGCTCCTTACAGGGGTTTCCGATTATGACATGGTCGTTATGATCTGGTAGGTCGTGGTTCCAATTTGCACCAAGATTTTAAATATAAAGGGGATGCGCTTTCCGCGCATGACAACAATAACAAAAATGAAGGCGAGGCGACATATGAGAACGCACGCACCACGTGGCGGCACACGCGCGCGCCACGATGGCAGCACGCGATGTTTTTGTGTATTTCATCAGCATTATTTTTAGAAGAAAAAAAAAAGCAATCGCACAAACCGTACCTTATTAGAAACACTTGGTTAGCATATTTCTCTACAATATCCCAATTGACACGCGCTCTGCTTTTAGACCGATGTTTTCAAAGTTAGCTACACGATAAAGAAATACTGGCGGCGGCGACGCACGACTGCTGGCAACATTCAGTTGGTTTCACCCGCGAACAGCGCTAAATCCCTTTCAAAATGGTTGCGCATGTCGGAACACCCTACATATGTACATAGAAATATGTGCACGCTTATCACTGTGGGAACTGGTACAATTGCAGTGTTTTATATTCTTGATTTGCACTTCGAAAGCAAGCACTGTATCTTATTCAGAGCGTACTCCGGCTATGCTGTCTCGCACCGGTGCAAGCCAAGGTGAGCAATGCCCCCTCTGCAATCCCCTGTTCCGCTACCCATGATATCCACAGCCATCTGGAATTCGTGCTGCAGCTGCTGCCTCGCAACGTCACAGAAAACAGCGAATTACTTTGCATTTTTGGGCCATTTCAAAGTGGACAAAACGCAGCTCTCTATGGCGAACGATGACACCGTATAACTTTTCCCTTGGGGAAGTTGGACCAGAAGTACCAACGCCACTACCAATTCCATCTTCCGGACGATTTGACATTTGGTCCTTGGCTGGTGTAATCAACTCGAGAACCACCTTCATCGGATTTATGTGAGCGTGGGGATCTCTTCTTGGAAGGAGCAATCGAGGAAATTGAGTAGTAGATGCTGATTGAAATTGATCGAAGCCCATTGGCAATCCTTTATTATGCTCGCGTAGTTCATCCCGCCATTCAATCCCCGTCAAATATTCTACCTGATTGGTCTATTACGTTGGACGAGGTCACTCGTAGATATTGCCTCGAGGAGCCCAGCATATTCGTAAATAACAGATACATTGCACGACTACCCAGAAAAAAATGGGGCACGACGCACGGTTAAGAATGGCCACGACGTGACTTGTGTTGGCAACACAGACGGTGGTTTCGGCACGCCAAGCGTCTCCGCAGTTTAGCTAATTAAGTTTCGGCATGCTCCCGATTTTTCCGCTTCAAGTTTTGAAAGGATAATGTGTAACATCACGTTGCAGTGCACAAAACTGTTTTTATATCTGTGAGAGCGCGAGTTTATATTTGTTGTTTTGTTGTTAACTTTGAGCGGCGGAGCAAGCAGCTTTCAAAAACTGTCGTCTGCCACCTTTTACAATGCAATGACAGACGCCGCGACGCTGCTCACCAGCCTCTAGAAAGAGCACACGTATTCGTCTATGCCATAAACGATCCTTACAGTGTGTGTGTGTGTGTGCGTGAAATGACACTCGTGTTCATTTTCAACTACAGAAACATTGCACATGCTCAGGATTACAAGAAAAAAGGTAAGAATATGTATCTCAACTGTGTGCCCCTCCTTCCGACATATTTACGGAGAACTTGCAGTGGTGTTCGGATATGTGATTCAGCGCATATATCGCATCAAAATACGACGCACACGGTTTTGATAGCATCTTTGTGGTAACATTGTGTGCCACTCCTTCCAACGAATTTTTCCCCCGAAAGAATAATCTAGTCACGTATTCTGGCACAAATATACTTTATCTTCCACGAAACAAACCAATCCGACCAGGAGAGTCTCATTAAAGTCCGGTTCTAGTTGGTTAGACGCGACCAATTATCTATCAACGAGACTTCTTTCCCGCACTGGCCTCGAAACCTACTTCATTTCGTTTTCTCCGCCTGGCTACAGAACCATAGGCTGTGGTGCGTAACGCCGAATGAGAAATGACTGGACGTCCTTTCTTCCAAACCTTGTGGAGGGAGGCACTGGCTGAAGGCTCCGTCGGCGTAACGACCACCTGTACGTATCCCTCGGAGAAGAAGCAAAAAGAGCATCCTCATTGTACAGGAGGGGGCCTCGAAATTGTAGCCGTCATCTTTCCTACGTAGTATTTTCGCTGTTTTCCTTTCTGCTGGCCATTTTACTCGATGGTCAGGGAGAGGCTTGCTCGATGTGAAAGGCGGAAATTCGCCTGTCCGATACTTTACGATAGAAGCCATTTGGGTTCCAAATCCATTACCGCGTTCTTTATATTGACATCAAAGTTCTCTTTTTCGTTGTGACGTTTTGATTCTTTTCGGCAGACGATGAAGCCGCCAAATTTGGAGGTCATACTGAATGACTGAGTGTTTTTTCTTTCTCTCTTCCTTTCTTTTTTTGCCGTCTCAAATCTGTCATGTCGCTACGCGGGATTGTACTTTATGATTTTCAATCTTCATATATCAGTTACCCGCTATAAGGCGGCTTCCTGTTTTTGATGTATATTTGTGGTAACAGAAGATGGAATGATCCTTCCTGCACCCTTTCACGCTGTTGTTTGCTGTGTATGGCGGTTTGCAACACGTTTGTAACCCGTGCGACGGACACACAAAGACATGCGCGAGAATCTTTAGTCACGTTCTAAAATTGTGTCTTAACAGCTTGTCATTGTTCTGTGTGTGCGCGCTGCATGCATGGGGTGAATGAAACAAAAGGGCCCTGCTCGGAATAACTTTCACAGGCCCTCCTTGTTATAAGGAGAGCAGTATGAGAGAAAATATATATGTAAAGGAAACAATGAAATGAAATTAGTATATCAGGGTCATCGCTTTCATTGTCTGACCCTGTGGCTGTGTCGTACTCGTGTGTCCTCGCGCGGAACAGGCAGTGCGTTGTTTTTTATTACATATTACATTCGCCACCACCAGGGGTTGCCAGACTTCTCTTTTCTTTTTTCTCTACAGTTTTCATTTTGTGCAACTTGTAAAGGTTTTCTGGGCTGCATGCCTTAGCCTTACAGTTTGTACAGAAGAAGATTTCAATAATTTTTGCGGAGCTTCACGTCCCATGTGTCTTGTTGCGTGGAATTGCCTTAGCCTTTGAAGATATATTGGATAATTCCGACGTCAAGACGGCTAATGGTTCCTCCCTGCCTTTCTACGTTTTTTTTTTTTTTTTTTTTTTTCAGCAAACACCCTCACTGGCCTTGGAAATTGTGATACAGACAGAGAAACACACTTATTCTTCTTGTGAAATGTGGCGATCGCTGTGGTTTCATGAAAGGCCCTCCATAAGGGTCATCGTGTAGCGAACAACATGCTTCTCGCGCGGCGGAAGATTTGATTAACGATACCCGACATTGGAGACATTACCGTCATTTGCAATGAAGAGCACGTTGTCAATCAGTGGAACCAGCCACTCGGTGGAGTACTGTGATACTGAGCAGGAATGACAAGGGTATAATGCTGACGGTTATCGATCATGAACATAGAGGAGGTCATTTCTAAGTGATATAGGCCAGATGACATAAAAGAATTGACCCCTGTCCTTCTCTTGACTCTCTCTCTCTCATCGATGAAGGACGAATTTCGGGGGATTTATGAAAGTCTCTATTGTGTAAATTGTTGTTTATCCACCGAGTTGATTAAGGATAAACAGACTCTCAGTAGGGGATTTTACAGTTTCGATCGCAAGATAACGTCAGTAAACTCCGCGGTTTCCTTAATGATACTGTCTTTCCATGGACTCGAAGTTGCTCCATCGGAATGCAGGTGCATCTAATGTGGGACATGAGGACACAGTGATGGACGATGGAGGGGCGAATGTCCTCACGTTGGTCAGCGAATATTCGGCAGCGTCTCCTTCATATAGAGGGCTGGATGATTAGCTGGACAGCTGCCAATTCTGCAACGAATTCGCTTGGCAGGACGTTTAGGGAATATTCGCTGCAACGTACTAATCTCGCCATGCACGTTCGGAGATCGTCCGGGTCAGAATGCTGGAAGAGGCTTCGCCCAGGATATCGGGTATCGTCGGTTCTTCAGCGACAGCCACGTAGAATGGGACCCTTCCATGATGAACTCCACGTTGACGATAAAGCGTACATCGTAGAGTTGAGGAGAGCGTGGAAATACTAAATGACTGCCCGTATTAGTGCGGAGCCAATGGTCCAGTAGTGTAAACGTTGCGATAGTGGTGCTAAATGCGACCTATAATAGTGCTGAAATGAATTGCGCTCAGTGGGGCAATTCGACTCAACACGACTTGCCACCGTTAACAATATTTCGCGGAACTTCAAACTCGACGAAAAATGGCGGTCGCGAAATATATTACTTTTACAGTTTAACAACTTGGTGCAGTCATAATCAGGGTTCGGAACCGAAACTGAACCCGAACCGAAAACCGCTAAAAACCCGTATTTTGCGCTGAACCAAAATATATATTTTTCTCGCGTTGAACCGAACCGGAATTGAACCGAAGTAAATTTAGGTGGTTACCGGTTCGGCGAAACGGTTCAGACGTAATGTGCGTTGTGAGAGATCGGAACTACGATTTACACAGCGGATTGGGCCGCGTTGCCAAACAAATTCGAAACCGAAACTGAACAAAACAAAACTGCCACCCAAGTGCGCGAGGTATTACCTCCTCGCAGCTATTGTGTTCGTTCAGTTGTATTTAGTTTCGATGTCGTCCTTTTAGCAGATAGGCTTCTTTTTACGCGATTTTTGTCGTCCAGCAACCGCAAGTCTTCATTTTGGGCTGAGAAAATTACGGCCAGTCGTTGAACATAGTGAGTACTGTATGCTACCGTAACAGTGCACCTAAAATGTGAGCCACTGCTGTGTGGGCAGCCACAAGAACAAAAGTATCGTAAGGACATGCTTGCTTTTAACCCATGGCAATCTGCTCAAAATGCACAATCCTGAACCGGTTCGAACCAGTTTAAACCAATATTTTGCGCTGCTGCGAAGCTGAACCGAACTAATGCCTGAACCCGAACCGAACCGGAAAAAAATAACGCTTCCGATCCCTGGTCATAATACGGAAGCAAAGTTCGTCTTTCACAAGAGAACATCGGGGGGAATCTCTACTTTTGTTAGGACGGTTGGCGAAACAGAAGGGCTACGCAAAACGGGATCAAAAAATCTCCGAGGAAAAAAAATAAATAAATAGAGGGACTCTCTTCGTAGAGAAGGTCAATAATTGAAAATTAAGCTAAATTACATTAATTTAATTCTCGTAACCCTACACCAAACCGTATAACACCAGCACGTTAAGTAAAGTTTCCTAGGATGTGAAAGGCGTCAATTGTAGCCGTGCCCTTGTCTGACCCGATGGAACGCTTCCTGTCCTGGACAGTTTCCTTCCTCTCTTTTGTATCGTGCACTCCGTACTATCTACCGACCGTTATCTTTCAAACAACTACTTTGTCTTTAAATATCTTCGTCAGTGATGGATCTAATGTTTGTACGTAGTCCTCCGCTGTACAGTCGGTCCCCTCATAGTTCTAAGAACTGTTCGAGCGGGGCTTCCTGCATTAAAAAAAACAAACAAACAAATAAACACGCACGCACTCGGGAGCATTGTTATAGTGAAGTGCATCTCTCGTTCTTTCTGAAGGGCCCTCGTAGTTTGTTTTCCACACGCGACCGTCTATCCCTTGACAGGACGCCATAGAAGATGTGTTTGTTTCACGAAGCAGAGCTGGACCTTGAGATGGATGGACCGGTAATCTGCCGGAGCAGTGTTGCTCCATTTGTTCCGCCCGAAACTGGTTCGGAATGCGCAAAACGGTGCTGCCCGAGAGGTTAATTGTTCTTCAGACACTGGTGGGAACGGAAGAACCGACTTTGTGGACTGCAGTCAGAACGTAATCGTTATTTGCATTGCTCCGATATCGCTGTGATGCGCTGCGTAAATACGAGGGATGGGCCAAACCGAATCCGTGAAATCCTAGAATTCTAGATTCTAGAATTCCATTCGAGACTCGAATCCCAGTACCCAAGACGGCGAATCAAATCTTCCGAATAAACCAACCGCGTTTATTGTTTGTTTCTTTTTTTAAAATTGGCGCCTCCGGAGTCTGCCGAAAGCCTGATTGGTCGGCGTGTGTGTTCTTGTTTGCTTTTTTTTTTTTTTCCTGGTTTCTCATTGCTCTGGAGTGAAAGAGTTCAAGCACGAACTCTTACATTACAAGTTTAAAAGTAGCATGGTTTTGCTTTTGATTGTTTCTTAGTTTTATGCAAAGAATTCAGACTCGAGAGCTTATCTACTTCCTGTTGTCGATGAATAACATGTTAAATAGAAGAAGTATATAGGTATGTTTTTTTTCCTGAAAGTGAACTATTATTTAATTTGTTTTTCATTAAACAAACCTATCGAATTCTGCTTCAAAATACTTTTCAGTAGAAGTGTTGTTTCTTCTTCTGGCTTTTTAAACTTCTTCTTAAAGAAAGGATTCTAAAGACTTGCAGAGCTTTCCTTGGATTCTTCTCACCTCTAATAAATACTCCCCTACAACAGTAAATACTTTTGAAGTATTGCCGTAATAAGTTGCCGTAAGTAATACTGTTCCCGAACGTTCTTTAATGTCTTTTTGTCTTTTTTTTTATTTTTTATATAGGAATGCTTGCGTGCATAGCGATGCATATATACGAATGGCCATTTCATGTACGGCTGCGGACCTCGTAGAAACGTTTGTAGCAAGCTGTCCAAGATTTTCCATGCTGCCCAACATCTTTTTACGGGGACATTATTTCCGGGTTACATTTTTAATGCAGTCAAAAATGCAAAAGAAGGCAGTATTCAGGACCAGAAAGGCAGCTGGGTGATCTTCCATGCCAGACCTATGAAAACTATCCGAATATAGGTCCGCATCGACAGCTTCGACGTCACTCTGCGCGTCGCTGTGCCGAGATGGTCATATTTCCACTCTCGTAGCTCGAAGGGCTTCACACACAGGCTTCAATACACAGCTCGTGAGTATCAGGGAAAAGAAAGTAAGTTGAACGTACTTCGCGAGCCAGGTGGGGGAAGGTCTTGGACCTCTTGCGGAGTTCCTCTACATCACGAGTAGACTTTTTTTTTTTTCCGCTTCAGGTGTCAATGACATAGCGGAAGTGATTTCTTTGCCGTAACGGTCGTTCTGTCGCGTTGCTCTCCGTTCTTCTTTTCTTTTTTTCTCTCCACTCGTGTTGTCCCCACGGTGGGGCACGACGACGCGCATTAAAGCGACCGTTTCATCCTGTACAGGGCGTGAGTGTTTCCTATCGGTTATTGTCACCCTGCGGAGATAAACAGTATAGGTGGTGTGCAGACTGACAAAAAAAGAAGGGCTTGCCTCTTTTCTTCTTTCCATTGGTTTCACTCACGATCTTTGTGGGGGTCTGACCTCTGACGCATGAGATTTGCGCAGCTTAGACGTTCGACCAGAGATAGATTTGTGAATGTCCGTCCGTCCGTAACAGTTGTAGAGAGAGTGAAGAGAAGGGAGAAGGTACTATGGCTCTCAAACGGGTGTCCCAAGGTCAGGATCGGAAGGTGCAAATACAGGGTGTCCCACCGGAAAAGGGCCAGGGGCTAAAGAAAAAACTGAGCGCTCTACACAAATGGAACCAACTGTACGTGCTTGGCAGTTGTGTGGTCTATCCCAAAATATTTTTTTCATCGCCCCTTGTCAATTAATTAGCGGTAATTAATTTTCTAACTTTTTAATTATAAAAGCTACGAAGTTGTAGTGTGTGATATCGTATCCGTTTTCAGAACAAAAAACCGTTCTATAGATCGTCCACAAAGAATTCGTGAAGGAACACCTTTTTTTGTTTCTTTTTGTTCATTGCGCACCTCCAGAGACGCGTCTTTCCTTCACCCCCAACACGAGAGGGTGAAAGAGCACACTATAGCCTCTTGCGTCCTGGAAAAAGATTAAAAGGAAACAGAAAATGCAACCCAATTAAGATAGGGGCAGTTGCGATAGAGTCACCCGATACATTTGTTTGTTTTGTTTCCGCAAGTTAAAGCTCATCTTCGACGCATGAGGCTGCACTGTATTCTTTCACTCTCTCACACTGGAGGTGAAGGAGAAAGACGCGTCTTCGAAGATGCGCAATGAACAAAATTGTGTTCCTTCACGAATCTTTTGCGGACGATCTATCGAACGGATTTTTGTTCTAGAAACGGCTTTGGTATCAGGGGACCGAAGAGATCAGATGTTCTCAATTGGAACAACTTCGTAGCTTTTATAACTAAAAAGTTAATTATTGAAAGTTAATTAAGACATTGCCTTAGGAGTCTGATAATGCCCTCCTATGGAGTGCCCTTTAGCATATACTATATTGCAATTGATTTCAACTCGGAAAAAGTTATATATTTAAAAAAAATATGTTCACATTTAGGTGGTATTGCTGTATGTTTGATTTATTGCACTAAAGCGCTGCTGGTGATGACGCGAGCATTGCACTGCACTCCAAAGTCAAAGCAAAAACCATTTTATGTGACAGAGCTGATAATATGTTGGTAGTGATAGAATGCAGGGCCGGTGCTACGAGTGGGCGGGGCCTGTTTCACACGATTAAGTGCATACTTGATATAAAAAAAAAAAAAAAAAAAACTATCGCCGGCCCTGGATGGAAGTGCTTGCCGTAGTGGGCCACGATCAAGCACGCAACGTCACGACTATCGCGGGGATCGTGCGTCCTGGGCAGACTTCACAAGGAACTGTGTCGACATCCCCGCAACAAAATCACCACAAAGGTTTTGGTATACCCGTAACCTTTGGGATGTCGGGAACCTGTGTACGATATATCTCGTTCCAACACAGCGCATATTTTATTCAAACGAATTTAATACGAAGCGAACGCTTTGCCTCTGTGGAGCGAGAGGGCACTGAAAGCAACACACGTTCACTTTAGGTTCCCTTTTCTCGTGACGCGCGCGATCTCCGCGGACTACGAAGTAGTCGCCTACACCACGCTTTGACGCAACTTTGACGCAAATGCAGCAACAACACCCTTTACAGCGAAGGATGACGCAGAACTTCCATCACTGCCTTATCCTGCCGCTGTCTACACCATCATTTACAATGTGCCACTGTGAATACTAGGCAAATTGGGTTCTGGAGAAGTGGGTCCAAAGAGAGCCCCAGATACAAAAGAGGGTGAAATGAAGATGTGGGTTCGAGTCCTACAGCTGGCTAGCCTTTTCAGTGACTTCCATCTTTCATCGGGGGTGAAATGTTCCATTGATGAGCTGTTCTCCGAGGTCAATTTCCGCCTGAGGGAATAAGTGCGCCAGAAAAAAATAATAACACAAAAACTAGGCATACAATTTAAACACATTTTATTAATAGGTACCAACACAGAGCAGTCTAGTTTGTTGCATTATTACCATTATAAATTTTTAACTCTAAAGTCACTGAAAAAAACCTCACATCCGGCGTCCCCTCTCCGGAGGGCACCCGGGGAGGTCCCATCAAGAGGACATAGCAGTCCTTATGGTGACATAAAAGGAGTCTGCAAGCTTCTCACGTGTTGCATGCTTCTTTGTTTGCGTCCACATTGAGACATTATGACAGCAAAGTCTCGCCCTTTCCGGGCAGGAGTAAATGGGAATGTCTTCTTCTTCTGAAATGTTACTTTATTGAAATGTTGCAGCCCATTTCTATACTGTATTCCAGCTCCTTTACTGCACACCGGCTCCGACAGTATTCCACAGGAAACTGAAAAGTGCTATAGGCATCCAGAGAACAAGGAGCACTGGAAGTCTCTCCATTAGACGCAGTAAATGTGTTACAGGCTGAGTTTTTGACGGAATTCGAGTGACATCTCCATGTTGTGCATACTGTATAAGTGGCTAAATTTGCAAGCTCAATAACTGGCAAATTTGTGAGGAGCCAAGATCAAGCAATTATTCTCAGAACCTTAGATTCTGTACTGCAGTGCTTAGATTCTGTACTTCAGTACTGCAGTGTGTCAACCCTGTATCAGGCATCTCAGAGGCCCCCACCTTGAACTTCAAGGAAGAATTTAAGAAAAGGTACCACAAAGGTATTTTGAGCCCTTCTGACTGAGAGGGCTGCGATTAGTGGGTCCCTGCTCGGCTGGTATCTGGGTCATTGCCGAATTGCCCTGTCTCCCGTCATTCTTGTCACCGCAAGGAGCAGGTACGATTGGCACTCGATACTGATGTGGCAGCTTTTACAAAGGTCGATCCACGTGGCTTGCTGGATGATCCAGGCTTACAAGGAACTGGAATCGCGGGACGCAGACATGCATGCAGGATTCGTGAAGCCTGGACTACCGTCTCCACTTGCAGCGGAGAAGAACTGAACACTTTGTGACGCAATGCAGTGACTAATAGCGTAAGAGACCGCGTACATAAGGTGCCTCGGTGTCCTGGGTCAAATTTATTACATATTTCGTTCGTGTATTCTTCTGTCATCACTTCTAATATTTTGTGGAACTTTCAATTCTCAAAGAGAAGAGCGCTCGCAAATTTCACAAAAATTACTACTTATACAGTATTCAGTTATATTGGTGATCATATTGGTTTGCACACACTTGCTCAAATACTCAGCCAGCGTTTAAATGCAAAATTAAATAAAAATGGCATAAGGTGACAATGGATTCACTGGAAGGATCTTGGACTGGGAAGACAACAACACCAATCGAGTCGCCTACAGAAGTACCGACAAATGTACTTGCAAAAACTTCACTCCATACTAAAGCAGCAAATGATACCTTCAAAATATTTGCTCTGACGATAATAATTTACTTCTGGTCAACATAGCCTGGGGAAATGAACACAACATAATGCAATTTTCTCGACACTCATAACCACCACACTCGTGCAATTTTGTTCAAGCATCATCTGTTGGGCTCCGAGTCGCCGCTGGATATGCTTCCACTTTCACAATCCACCCTGCTGAGAGCTGTCGTAGCTTTTCCTAGGTAATCGGCCTCGAGAAGGTGCTGAACTTCCTCCTGCGTTAATGCTTGCCGTTCCGGGAACAGCTTTCGCTGCAATCGGAACCAAGGAAAACAGTTCGTAAACTTAAAGGGGCACTGAAACGCAAAAGCAAGTTCACTCGTACTTGTTGTCGTAATTCAAAACTTTGACTCTGTTTCGAAGCTACAATCAGAATTATACCGGACTCTTTCTTACTTTGGCGCTAATCAGTGAACGACGCTTCCGCTCGTGCATCAGTGTTTTTGGTCTAAGATGCACGTGCGTGCCACGCCACGGAACAGTCCCGGTTAAAAACATAGTGCGCGTTGCAAAGCGGACTGGTGTCGCTGTCCGAAGGACGTGAATGTTGTCAGAGGAACATTCGTGAGAACTGTTGTGGGCTACAACTCGGTGAATCAGAAAAATGCAGCAGTGTGCATCATGCCGCGCATATACGGAACACTATGATCGGACCGGTTCCAAATCCACATGCCCACAATAGGTATGCGCGCGCTTCTCCTGCTGTCTCATTGGATGCCGCCAATCTTTGCCTCCTGGGGTTCCCATTCGTTGCCACCAGAGACGGCTCTGTTTTCATTGCGTTTTTCTTCTAAGCGGTAGCATTGCGTGAACTAATTTTGTTTTAGTTGTACGAAGTGAAACACAGACTTTCATTCGAGAACAAGTTGTTTTTGCATTTTAGTGCCCCTTAAATGCATAAAAGTGAGGCATGAGCCTTTTAATGAGATAATTAATCCACATCCGTCCATTGCATGTAACGGTGGTTTGGCTTCGGGACATGACTTTCACACTGAGTTCCATTTGTTTTCAGTGTGTCTTCATTTCATTTTTTTCAGTGTGTCTTCAGTGCATAATAAACTGTCTGGCAGCTTCTTACCAAGCAAAACTTTTGTGCAACAAAGAAATGCTGCATACGCATACAAAATTTACGATACACTGTAATAATGACAAATTTCGCATCTGTTGAAGTGACTAGTTGAAGTGACTAGTTGAAGGTTGAGAACTGCCTTTTCATACAGTATTATAGACACAAAGTTTGGAACCAAGAAAAGAGAAGTACCCTTCGTCACTGTTACGGCAACGGGTTTGCCATTGAGGCCCCCCGTTTACAAACGTGTGACGTAACTAGAAGTCCGGCTCGAGGTTATATTTTGCCGCTGTGGGCAAGGAGCCCACAGGCATGCTTTACACGGCAGCGAAACATAACCAATGACGTGGGGGGCGCAGGTCGTCTATATGATGTCCTTTTCAGAACTGCGAAACTTTCGGCTAGCAGGAGAAATTCTGTCAATGCAGTGTTCGCACCTACAGAAAAAAAAAAAAAAAGAAAGCAAGAAACTTACCTCAATGAAAGTCGTTCTTAGGGGAACGTCGCTGCACTCTTCCCCTGGTAGGAAAGAAGTGTCTTGGATTTCAAAGTCAAAAACAGGGCTGATCAAGCGCTCGGATTGGTCCTGCCGAGCTCGTTCCAGGACGGAGAGCATTTCCCGTGCTGTGACTTCCCGGCCTTTGCCCTTGAGCCTCGCTAGCTTTGCTTCTGCAGTGTATTGCAGATTACAATGAGTTGTCAACTTGTTAATGCATCATTGAGCTTGTAATGCAATATAAAAGTGTAGTAGTAAAAGTGTAGTGTAGATGGGACAGCACGGGAAGTTCTAATTAAGTGGGTCGAAGCGGGGGTAGTTGGTTAAGTACGTACTAAAGTGAAAACTGCAGCAAAGGTACACGGACAAGTGGTTACGACAACAGACGACAGATAGATCTGCACACTCGCGACTAGCGGATGCAAAGCTAGTTTCTTCCGAGAATGCAGGTCTGTCTGTCATTTAATTGCAGTTTCTATTTTTTAGCGTTATTAGCGTTTAATTGCAGCGTCTGCAGTTTTCATCCGGTGCTAATTTTTATTTATTGTCAGCCTGCAGCGCTAATACCGTCGCAGAGAGGCTGTTATAGTTAACGTTAGCTTTAAATCTTCAAAGCAGGTGTCAGCCACGCATCCAAAAGGGGAGGCGACTAATGGTCGTGGTGCGCCCAATGACCCGCAAACAGCAAATACACGTACCGCACCGGTTTCGAGCGATGTCGAATGCACAAGTACGTTTACCCGTGTTTCCTCTCTGAGTAACAGACGCGAACGTAATAGTTACCTCAGGAAACCTCATTCGCATGCAGTAAAGAGATTGGTTACATAACACTGAAATTTGCCGCTAGGCATGAGTGGGGCTTACCTAGCGAAGCAACGTAGCTTTCCGTGTCTTGGAAATTGTCGGTTGGCTTGAAATTGTCGCTAAATCTGAAGCTGTTTGTGTAGCTTTCGTCATCGCCACTTCCCCAAGGCTCTTCGGCGGACATCTTTTAAGCGTCACGAATGAACTCTCTGCCACCTATCGTCCGATACTCTAGACTACCATCAACTTTACTTTTCTTCTCTTTTTACACACGTTGAATCAAATCATGCACCACACCATTTATATTCACTCAGTTATCGTATATTCTGAACTTGTGTGCAGAAGATGCGTATGAGTAACAATCCTGGGTCAATGATTATGTTTGCCGTAGCTTTTTGTTGCTTTCTTCCATACAGACTCTGAACTTGGTAACTTCGCTTTGACACTTTCTCCAGTCACGATGTTCGGCCATACAATCCTGTGCGAAAGAAAATGGATGCAAAAGTAAATGCTACTGATAGCGGGTGGAATGTGGATAAGTTCGTGAGCATGACAACGTCACGAATGAACTACGAACACGCTTTCCATCTCCTGTGAACAGCACAAAGCATTCTGACCTGAACAGCGTAGTGGAGTTCAATACAGCCAGTTTTCATCAACATTTGCTCAACGGGGTCGACATCGTCGTCGTCAGAAGCAGTACTTCTCGAAAAATCGTGCTTAAAATTTTCGCTGGGCGCGGCCATGTTGGAAGTGGTTGTAATGGCCAGGACGTCGTTTCGAATCTATAACGCAGGGTTTTTCGAGCGTGATTCGTGTGGCGTTTTGGAGGGCTCGAAATAATATACGCATTCTCAATTTTCTGATCTGTATGTGTAATAAACTCATATCATATTTGCGCATTGTTCGGCGCAGTGTTGCAAAACGACTGCCATGTCGACTTCCCTTCCTTTGTGAAAATGGCGTCCAGCAGAGACAGGCGGCATACGGAAACCGAATCGCCGGTCGATTACGTCCAAGTCGACGGCTTGGTCGTCCTCAAAATCATCAAACATTGCAGCGAAGAGCCTGGCGTGTTAATGGATGTTGCTCAGGGCGTACTTCTGGGTCTCATAAACAACAACTGCGTGGAAATCACAAACTGCTTTCCTATCCCTCGCCATGCTGACGAGGAGGAGTCCGACGACCTGGAGTACCAGATGGAGATGATGAGGCAGATGCGGCACGTGAACGTGGACCATCTCCACGTCGGTTGGTACCAGAGCTCGCACTTTGGCAGTTTCTACAATCGTCCCCTCCTCGAGTCGCAGTTCGGCTACCAGACCAACATCACCGAATCTGTCGTCCTCATTTACGACCCTGTGCGTACCACCCGTGGTTTCCTGTCCCTGCGGGCCTTCCGACTGACTGATTCGTCAATGAAACTCATGGCTGACGGCGAGTTCGGCCCGGAGAACTTCAAGTCTTCACGCTGCTCCTTTGAGACTATCTTCGAAGAAATTCCCGTTGTGATCCGTAACTCCCACCTGGCCAACATCATGTTGTGCGAGCTGGAAGAGTACGTACCCCCGGACGTGGGAAGGCAGTTTTTCGACATGAGCACAGCATTCTTCCTGGAGAAAAACCTCCAAGCCATGATGGAGTGCACAGATTCAGTCAACCAGGAGACCAACAAGTTCATCAACTACCAGCGCCAGGTGATGAGGCAACAACAGCAGAAGCAACAATATTTGCAGAAGAGAAACCAAGAGAATCAAGCGCGAGTGGACAAAGGCGAGCCACCACTGCCCGACGAAGACATCAACAAGCTGTTCAAGCCGATTCCAGCACCGCCTCGCTTGGATACGGTGCTGTACTGTGGCCAGATCAGCTCTTACTGCCAGCAGGTGTCCCAGTTTTCCACTCAGAACCTGGCTAAGCTCTTTATGGCTGAATCACTGCAGTTGGAGCACGAGCCCAACAGCCTTCTGGCTTGAAGAGGCAGTACTGCGTACTACGGCTTTCCCAAAGGACTCTCTTAGTGAAGTGACAGACTGGGCTTGTGGTATCGTTCAGTGACAACACTGAGAAGGCTGAGGTCACAGTGTTGGCTATGCTGATTGCACAGGAAGGTCTGCACTCATATTATGATTGTCCCTAGGGTTTGTCTGTGTAACAGTGAGGCACGTGTTCAGGCCTTGGGTGCGCCGCAGCCGAGATTTGAACAGTTTAGTTCAAGTAACGAGGTTGATAAAAATAAATGTTTCTTTTTATTGAAGCAATGTCTCCAAACAAAGTACTACAGTGCTGTAGATTTCAAAACTGATCAGGGCTCCTGTTTTGTCTTGAGTGGGCAGTGCAAATGTTCAGCACCCTTGTTGAAAAATCACGAGAGTCACTTGTGCCAAAACGGTTGCTTTCTGTATTGAAACAGCCATCAAGCATGGAGTGCTACCACGTGCAACTAAAATTTTCCCTCTGATGTCTGCAGAATAGGATAGTTGTCTCTTTGGACCTGGGGTGCCTAGTATATTTAAACATTGATGTTTTAGTATTTTTCCTAGCTGTGTTTCCATGCCATGGTACTGACTCACTCACTCAGGCTTGGAGACAGTCTGTAGCACTACAGAGTCTACCGGGATTTAGATTGCAGATTCACTCACCACCAAGGACAATAACAATGTTGAGGAGGTTGTGCAGATCGAACATGATTCCAGCACTGTGTGCCAGAGACATTCTGGTCATGTTTAAGAGCAACGGTGGTTGAAACTATTTGCAGTTCTACCCTGCATCACACACAACTTGTCACCACAGATGCAGCCTGACTTGCCCGGTGTGCCAAGCCACACTCCGTATTATTTTTGTATTACCGTTACTGCCCAACCAACAAGATACTAGGCACGGTAATTGTTACCAGTTTTATTTAATCGCTTTCCACATAGCATCTCAGTTTTATCTTCTAGCTTTCGAGTTACTGGATCACCTGTGGATGCCCGGAGATGGCCAAATTATGAACGCCTCGTAGTTACCGAACTCTTTCACAGCTCTCTGGTACTCTCGGTGTCCGCGGTGTCGGGGTCAGTTGTTTCATTCTGGGCCTGGAATTCCTTTTGCATGAACAGCAGTCCAAGTGTCCCTTCGGAATGTGAGGCATCTGTCGAAATGTCATAGAGGCTAAAACGACTCGCAAAATAGTTGATGGGTTGGTCCACGGCTGGCCATTCCAATGCTTTGAGGTCGTTCTCCAGTGTTTGCTCTTCTTCGGCATCGTTCGGAATTTCAACCTGCTCCTCTGGAATAACGGCCACCAACGATGTAGCCCTGTTTGCGATACCAGTGACTGTCGTATCCCTCGTATGTGCGACGTCGTTTATTTCAGAACAGGACGCAGTCCTTATTGCCGGGAGAGACGAATCTCTGTGCTCCAGTGCGCTCTCTGGCTGGCTGCTGGTGATCGGAATTTGCTGGGCAGGACCAGCACTTGGTTTATCGAACGCGTTGTTTGAGCGACGAAACGACATTGACTTGAACTGGCTGGTGGTCGTAATTCTCATGCTGCGTGTAACATTGGAGCTCTTGCGAATGGTAAGAGACTTTTTGGTCTCCTGGAGAACATCTTTACTACTGCTATAGGTGAATTGGCTGTGCTGCACGATTTCTTGGCAGTACAGCACTGTAGCTTCTTGAGTTGTTGCCTCCGTAGATGACTGTGTGGTCTCATCACTTGTGGCGGGGTCAAGCTTCGGAGATTTACCTCGAATAGTTTCGTTCGTTGGAGGGCGTTCACCATCTAGAGATGTCTGTCCAGAGACTTCAGTGTATGTCTCGGGAGGCAGGGTCAGGTCTTGTTGAGGTGACATGCGTGTGGTGTTTGCATTGTCATCTGGAAGACTGGCACTTTTGTGCCCTTCGTTTTTATCTGTCGATGACTTCTGTTTGTCACAGATGTCAGAAGCTTCTCTCTGGGTTAAGTTAAACGGGGTGGTGGCAGCCACGCTGCTGAACGGCACTTTTGCTTCCGACAGCGGAGGGGTCGTTTGTCTCATGGTAGAAGACTCGTTTTGGCTAGTAGACTCGTCAACAGGTATCACATCCTTGGTTATTGTGGGAACGATCTTGGGCGTCATTTTTTCACCAGTATTGGGAGTCTGCAAGAGTTTCTCACGATCAGGGGAGACGCACGGGTCACTTCGGGACAAGTATGCGTCATCGTGTGCTCTCTCTTCAACGGTTGATGACACTACTTCATCAGAAAATGATTTAATTATCATGGGCAAAGTACCTTGTTCCAGTGCAGCCTCATCTTCCTTAGCACTGTGTTCTTCTGCAACCTCAGTAGTTGGAGTGGCTTGTGCAGTAGCGGTAGTGAGTGGCAGTAGACTGGCTTGTGCTGTGGAGTTTGGCCTGCTCTCATCAAGCTTGAAGTCTGACTGCTCCTCCGTCCGGCTGCCCTGCGCACTTACAGGAGACAGGCAAGCATTCTGCTGATGCTGTACAGTGTCAGCTTCACTGTGTTCTGCACTGTTTTCAAACCAGTGTACAGACCTTTGCGGGTTCTTGAAGAGGGAGGAGGTACCGATAGTTCCTGCCTGCAGTTTGGAAATCACCTGCTGTTCGTCAGACTGCTCTTCCGTGGTTTCCTCGGATGGGAGAGTTGTCTGAGACCCCACATCAGTTATGCAGGAGAGCGTTTTTCTTGCCATGCATCCTTCAGGAATGGAGTTGAGATCAGAGTTAGCCGATGATGTCTTACTCTTCAGCTGGTTTGTGTACTTGAGCACACTAGAGCCAGAGGATTCTTTCTTCCGGACGCATTCGGCAGCTTTATATTTGCCTTTACAGTGACACTTGCAGGATACCTTAGAACCAAAGCATGAGTCGCAAGTGTTAGCAGTCTGAAAGTCCAATTCACTGCCCGTACCCCCGTACTGACGACGGTCGGAGCCGTCGAACTTGGTGGGGATATCTGATGTGCCACCAGCTACTGGAAGAGACGATATCGATGCCGTACAAATATCACGCACTTGTGACTGCGAGGAGTCTACACTTTTCTGTTGCACCCAAGACCTTATTGAAGACTGAAGGGCGGTGTGAATATCCTGGGGGAAGGAGCTGAACATACGGAACACAGGTTGGAGGCTGCTACTCCCGTGTTCTTTAACTAGTTCCGTAGAGGATTCACCAAATATATTGCTGTGTGGATCACTGTAGCGACTTTTTTCAGATTCAGTTCCTGGCTTTGTGCTCTCTTGCGTTTCTTCGCAGTTGTCAGCTGTTGCCTGGCACCTACCACTTGAAGACGCTTTGGGAAGGCTGGTTAGGCTTTCGCTGTCACTCTTCACCAGCGGAAACGTGGGTCCTATTTCATCCTCTTCATCAATGCTAGCCCTAACAAGAGAGGACATGTGTGGCAAGACATCATCTGTGGAATGTGGGAATGGTTCTTCTGACTTTGTCTTTCCAGCCGAAACACTTTCTTTCGTAGATGAATACGCCTCTTCCCTGGGAGCTGAGGATAACGTGGTACTTCGCTTTATTTTAAGGGTAGCTGAAGCTTGAGAGGTCTCTTCTTCTGTACTAGACGTCGACTTTGGACTAAGCCTTTCAAAGGCTGTAGTTTGTTCCTGTTCTTGACTCAGTCGCCTTTGTGGCTGAACCTTTGATGTGGATGAAGACACGGAAGTGTCTGGGGACAGTATCTTTTTCGTTCTGTCAGAGAAGCGGGAAGATGATTGGACAAAGCTGATGTGATAGTCGATGGGCGTTTCGACACGCATACTCTCAGCAGTCGAGGTTGGGGAGGCTCGAATGTATGCAAAGTGGTATAGGGCATCGTTGCTTTTGTCCTGGCCAGTAAGGCTCCTGGCGAAAAAAAGAAAAGGAATGCTATAGTCAAGGTTACCGAAGTGCTTGCAGAGGCTGAAATGGGGCCAAGAGTCACTGAAATACAGCATAAAATATTCTGAAGTCACTATGGTAGCCAGGAAAATATGTAAGGGGTTCTATGGCGACGTCACGTGGGGAGGAGGTATTTCCCTCTCCCAAATGGTCTACCAAAGGTACGATTTCGTGGGGGTCTAAACACCATCGCGGCTACAAAAATCCACTACGAAGGTACCACTAGGGGGAGGGAGCGTTGAGCCACCCTTGGTTAAACTGCTGAGCCGAGTATGTACAGGAATAATGCTTTTTCTGATTTAAACCGACATTATAATAATCGAGAGGCAGGCTTTCACAATGGTGTTTCAACCCCGTCAACTTACACGTTTTCCTCAGCAACTGGAAAAACTGCCGCGGTTGCGCTGAGCGACAAGGCAGACCTGGAACGCTCTGTCCCTGTTGGTGCCATCAGTTGTGCAGCCTCTTCCTGCCTCGCCAGGTCATCCTCCCATTCTTTGGGGATCTGCAGTTCACTCGCTCCTGGTCGTTCATACTAAGATGCAAATCCCACAGAATTATATGTATTTAACGCTGTGATAGGTACTTTCTTCACCCACCATGACAATTGGCTGGTCTTCGTCCAGCCGTTCCCTGCGACGTTGTTCGGAACTTCCGTCCTCGCCCCGGGCACTGTCTTCGGAAATCTGATTGCTGTGGTCCTCATCCAGGACGTCGTGTTTTATGAGAGGCAAGGTCTCGGATTTGTTGAGTGCTGTTCGTGGAAAGAGCCGGCGAGAGATCTGTATATACGAAACGACGTTAGTAGGAAAGAAAAAGCAGACTGGTGCCTGTACTGACGGGGAAGAAAATTTTTGGCCAGAAGTTGAAGAGACTATATTCGTCCGATTCCGAGCTGTCGCGTTCGCTTTCGTCTTGTTTCAGTCTGGAAGATTCTGCAGCGAGGGCTTTCACCATTTCTTTTGCTGTTACTTGGCGCCTTGTGTGACGGACACGGTTGAGTTTCGCTTCTGGAGCAGAAGACAATCAGCCCGGTTAGCTGGTATGTGATGTGTGAAATTATACAGAATGTATGTACAAGGATGAGTGTGATCCACTGCGCGAAGAAAGCAAATGTCAATGCGCAGAAATTATTAGTATGACATCGATGAAAAATACCATGCCCATCTTGAGCATTTCAAATTTCCCGCCAAACCATCTGCGGTTTTTTTTGTGTGCGCATTGTCGCATTGTGATTGCTTATGTTGCTTGAATGGCGCTGATGAGTATTAGCTAGTTTGTGGCCATCAGGGAAATGCGCGCATGGGGAGTTACAGTAAATAGAAACGAAAAAAAAGAAAAACGATAAATTATATATAATAAGGTATTGGTATGGGTAATAGAAGCGCGCACCTTCGTGGCCTGCTAGCTCAGTCGGTTAGAGCGTCGTGCTAATAACGCGAAGGTCGTAGGTTCGATCCCTGCGCAGGCCAGCTTTAATTTTTTTCCCCCACGCTTACACAAGCCGCGGATGGTGTCACGGTTGCGGTGTATACAGATTAGAGTACATTTTTCCGACAGCTCGATTTTGACGCTGGTGCACGTGGAGTGAAAACTTTATATTACCATGCCCATTCCATGCTCGTGAAAAAGAAGGACAATCATTAAGCAAGGACAACAGTAACCGGGCTTGCCTCGTTCACTATTGAAGTTAGTCCAGTCAATTTCTCAAGAAGTACTACTAACCACCAAAACACATGCCAAATTTGTCTCGAAATAAAGCCCGTGCAAGAAATCGGTAGCATGTATGTCTGGAGGGCACTGAGGGGGTGAATAAATTCCTGCTCGTGTGTGACATTATTTCGCTTTCTTGGTTTTTATTTGCTCCACTGTCTAGTATTTCTATTCATTGAGTTAGTCAGGTAGAGCGGGGGGATACAACGGACTGGTGAGCATAATACCACGGACCGTGGATGTCAAGATTATTAAACTCCAACATTATTATTTTTTTCAATTGCTGACGGGACGCCATTACCACTTCTTGTGCATTCTGAGCAAACAGTCCCTCGGATAAGACTTCCAGCTGCGTGAACAACACGGCACGAGGTGAATCGAAATATTGAATGCCACAAAAGTACAATAACGTAAAATTGGCCTGCGCAGGGATCGAACCTACGACCTTCGCGTTATTAGCACGACGCTCTAACCGACTGAGCTAGCAGGCCACGATTTCTGCGTTTCCCGCTACAAGATCAAAAAGATAATGCTAACGTAGAAGAGGAAGTTTCTTCAGTTTCGGTTTCATTTTTGTCCGATGACGCGTGTACACATCCCGCTAGGCGAATTTCGTAAAAGTTATGGAAACGTTGGGCTGACGGAAGGAGTCTTGAAGAATGCGTGACACAGGGTGGTAACTATTTCTTGAGTCCTAGGAAGTAAACCACCTCGTGTGTGCCCAAATAAATCCAAATCAACATTTCGTGCGGCCTTCCACTTTTCAAATTATAATAAAGCAAGAAAAAAGAACATGCAGAACGGCCGCTCATGTTTTGGCCATGAAGCGGCCTGGGCCCCATCTTCGGTTCCTCCCCTCTCTCGTCGGCCCTGGTTGGTTGTGCAGATATATCGTGCACACTGCCTATAGGACCATAATACATCTTGCCTACGTCTTTGAATTCTATAGACTTCGCGTTTTTCGTGTTCTGCCTCTTACCGAGTCCAGCAACATAGGCGTCCGAGTCCTGCAAGAAATTCGGTATGACTGTCAGGTGGAAGTCGTCCTCAAAACCGTGCACGTCTTCGAAGTCCGGTGCCCGAAGGCGGTCGTTCCAGGGATCATCCTCGTCCTCCTCCCCGGCACTGCGCTGGTCACGCAGTTGGGAGAACCTGCGGTGGAATGGACTACTACCAGCCGACGGTAGTAGAGGAGGCAGGACGCTCAAGTCGTGTCGGGTGTCAAGTTCACTCGTCTTCATTTCACACCTGCGCCATCAGAGGAGAGAGCCATTTGAGAAATGCGTTATTTCAAACGAGGGTTGTACTGCAGCAGCAGTGAGGCTGCTCCAGGGGGCAACGGGGGTTAGAGCAGGTTAGGTTAGGTTTTCCTATGGCCCTGGTTGAGGGGGGGGGGGGGAGCTCTCTCGCTCTACGCGTCGTCAGCCAGGAATTTCTTCACCATCCCCACCCTCAGAGTACTTGCCAGAAAGCCCCCCCCCCCAAAAAAAAAAGACAGCAGAGAGATTGTATGGTAAATTCGTCTGGGATATACTATATCCCAGACGAATTTACCATAATTTACTATGCCTATAGTCGACCCGTACTACCAGACACTCCAGCTATACAGCGTAGGGATGGCGGTCGGGGTATCTGTGTTGGTCGGTGATCAAGGCAGCCTTCCATGCAATATTTTACGTAGTATATACTCACTTGTCCATGTTCCGTGTCCAGTCGTGTCTTCTGTCGTGTCGGATTTGGTGTTGGTCAACTACGGAATTTTCGGGACATCCCAACTGCGGGAAATTTTTAGCGGTGCAGAATTTTGGAGGCTGGAACCGGCGCTCTTGGCGAAAGAGTCGCCGCCGCGCGTGATCTTCCGCTCAACTTTCCCCTCTTCGCCAGACCGACCATATTTATATACTTTACTCAGCAGCAGATTTTTGCGTTTTACGTGTTTGGAGCTCAATTCTATGAAATTTTAGTTAATCGAAAGGTGCACGCCGTCACTGTATTCAGGAAGTACCAGCACTCTGTCGCGCCCACTTCAGATCCGTTTTGTTCACCTGGCAACATGTCTTGGTCGGCGTCGGTGGGTACAGGGTACAGGGCTGTAAAGGGTACAGCCACTGGATCATCATCATCATCGTGGTTGTGTTTATTAGTACAGTAAACAACCCTTATAACGAAATTCCGCTTTTTTTTTCTCTCTCTCTCTTTTCAAATTAGCGCTTTGTTCTCGTCGTACGCGATTATTCGAAATGTCCTGCCAGCTGATTCCGTTTAGCGCGAAGAGCGAGTTTAGGCGAAAGCCCGTATAGCAAACCCCGCTTACGTCTTCCTTCTGTCAGGATAAATTGGTGCTTACCCCACCTATGTTTCACTGCTTGCTTGAATACTTTTTTGAACACTCCCGCGATGTTTCCGCCAGCTTCCGAGGCTACCCGCTGTAATGCCGTTATATATTGGTGGCATTTCCCCTTTTTTTTTATCGAATTGCTGCTTATAACGATTTTTGTCGTTGTCCCGTTTCGTTGACTTTCTTTTTATGACGGTTTACTGCAACACGTTGACAAACAATTCGTGGGCATTACGCTGCATGCTTTTTCATTTCTTAAACAGTCTTTTTGTGGAGACACGGGAATATTTTGCAGTTGTACATACAGGGCGTTCAAAATTAAGCTTTCACTAGCACTTTATAAATAGGCCAACAAAAGAAAACTGGTGCTACTTTTTCTGTCCCTTGAGTAAGAAACAGGTGCTACATAATTAGCAGCACCTGTTTCTTACACAAGTAGCGTAAAGTTGTCATCCGGTTTCCTGTCATCGCTGTGTTTGCGTAGCGCTCGTGAAAGCTTAATTTTGAACACCCTGTATATCTTCAAACTTATGTGATGTATAATGAAGTGAAAGCCTCACAAACTGCATCCAAATTAAAAACACCGCTGAATTATGCGAAATTGTCGGACCGATGAATAATACGAAAATGACACTAAGGAGCTACTAATTAGGCACCCTAGCAATACGCAGAGCGACTCGGCACGATGGCGAAGCAGCGGTGTAAAGATTTCGCTCCCGACCAGTTCTCCTACGAGCAATTTAGCTCGAAATCGACGTGTTTCCACACTTGTACGTATTTTGTCGCGAGAGGTGGCCAGCATTGGCGCCGTCACGGGGGGAACCAAGGGGGGATTGCCAGAAACAATGTAGTTGCGGGCGCAGTTGACATGAAAATCGTGCGCTCTGACGCGACGGCGGAAATTCGCCACTACTTTCCGCCGCCCGCTCTCGACGGAAGCGGCGCCGCTTTTTGAAACGCATGTGTGAGTGAGCCTCCAGTGCGTCGGATAAAGTTATCTCTGTGTTCAACTGATGGTGCTGGTCTGCTGGATGGCGACGACAGAAGTGGGGTCACCGAACGGCGCGAGCTTGTCGGTCCCACTCCGAACCGATATCGGTCTTTTGTGGTACCCACGTGGGTTTGTTTTGGCGCGCGCCAAGGTGGTTCACTGATACTAGGACACTGATACACTAGGATACGACGCGTATGTGAAAAAAGATCAATAGACATGTGTACAGATGACTACAGTCACGATGTACGCAATGGGAATGGGCACTAACTACTGCGCAGAACTTGGTTGCAGTAAATATTACCGACTTTATTTCTCCATGGCTCTGACAGATACACTTTCAATGTTCCACCACTGGAAACAAAAAGAAGAAAAGGTGGCACATGAGGCAAATATCCTTACATACAAATCTTCGAGTTGTAAGTGAATTTATAACAAATGAGCAATCATGCTAATGAATGACTGACAACACAACTCAAGGTGATTGCAATTAAGAAAAACTGCAACTCCCATCCTCTGCAAAACTCAGAGAAAACCAAACTGATTTGGCCACTTACCATGGCACCTCAGAAGAATATAGAATGGCATAATACTTTGTATTCACACGAGCGACATCCTCACGGAAGATTCTAGTGGAAGAAAAAGCGAAAACACTGCTCACAGAGACGAAGTTCATTCCCGTGTTGTGTTGAGCATTCACAGGGTGCGGAATATTGGTAGTGGCGTACTGCGCACTTAGCAGACGACACCGTCTGCATATTTCCTGTCGTCTGCTACGGAATATCTTGTTGCTATGTTGCAGGATATTTCCCACGGTTAGCTGTGTATGCGAACACAGGACGTTGAGCGCTCGCGCTCAGAAAGCTACGACGTTTTTCGCGTCTTCCGCTTCTGGGGAATGTCGCTCGTATGAATACACGGATAGGGTATGTCTGTCAAAAGCCTTGCCTCCAACCTTATCCAACTTATAGGCAAGGACAGTACTTATGACTTGAGGCTTACAATGAACCCAAGGATCTTTTACTCTGGACGGCACCAATTTTTTTTCCCCTACACACTTCACGAACACGTGCTGACTAAAATAGTTCACGAGACAGAATAAACAAACAGAAGTTGTAATACAATGGCAATTATATTTTCCGTTCAATGCTCGACGCATACTTTCTACTCCACCATAGTATGAATGTTGATAATATTGTACGCTACGTATGAGAGAGGTTCAATATTGAAAAACAGCAAATGCTGCCTGTGGTTTATTGATGCAAGAAATTCTGCTTTCTACTTAGACTCAGCTAGCAGCACTAAATCGTATGGGTATCTACGCTCTTTAGAGCTACCTCCGTAAAATCGGGATAAAACACTACGGGCAAAATTTTGATTCTTACCTAATGATTGTCTGGACTGAAAAGCATGTCTTACATTTAAGTGCTGCCAAAACAAATTTTTTAGAGTAAATTTTGAAGCAGACCATGCTAAAAGTCAATGAACAAGGTATATGTCATGGAGGATATGGCATAAACAATTCTACAACTGCATGCATATTGTACGCAGTACATGGGTTGAAAACACTGCACATCGTTGCAAAAGGTACAGGTATGCATCATGCAGAGATACTAATGCGTTACACCTGCAGAAATTGACTACTCCCTCTACATAAACATATATGATGAATTTGCATTATGCCAAAATCTAGGAATATAGAAATTAATTCAAGAAGCTGTATGCTTGCAGTGTACAGTAGGTCTTAAGACATCACACTGATTGATAGAAGGGAGAGAGCGCAGATTAGCTGGTACATAATGACGGGAAGAAAATCCAGAGACACGGGGACAAAAAAAAAAAAAAAAGGATGAACACCAACACTTTCTGAAACATAGCAGCGATTTATTAAACAAAAGTAATGCCTTTGGACCTTGACGTATTAACAATAAATAAAAAAATAAATGAAAAACACCCTATATACCTAATAAGCCCCAAAGAGGAGGAAAGGGAATAAGGGAAGGTGGACTCAACAGCCGATAGCTGTGTTAGTATGCCTTCACTTATTCCCCTTTATTCCTCCTTGGGACTTTTTAGGTATATAGCGTGGTTGTTGTTCAATAGACTGCTGCTGTGTTTGAGAAAGTGTTGGTATTCTTCCCTTTTTTGTCTCTGCGTCTCTGGTCTTTCTTCTCGTCATCACATTGGTATTTGCCATTCATGTGGCATCCGCAATGGAAGTTATAAAATCAGTGCTACCAGCGCTTAACTTGTGCTACCCTACACTCTAAGATGAGCATTACCAATGCCACTTAGATACAGAAGGCCTGCTTAAGGCCTCCTCGCCCTCCTTCGCTACGTGGACACATAGCCAGAATTCGTCTCCTACAAACGATTTGCTGCTCCACGAATTCAAGAACTCGCAAACGATTGCAGCTAACTTTGCAAATTTTAACCGACAGGCTAAGAGGAAACACGCTTTCCAGAAAATCAGTGTTGAGAAAAATATGGGACAATTTTGAGCTTTCCGTTGTCCCATTTAGTACGCGGGGATATTCATCACTCGCAGACGACAGTGGCTACTCATGCGGCTGACGGTGGCTTGTCTCCGTGGCTACAACTGCTCAAAGCACGTTCACGATTGGCTACGGCAGTTAAAAACACGATCCTCATTGGTCGACTCTTAGCTGTTACGTCACGGCGACGAGTAAGCAAGCTTTCTCTACCTAGGTGGTGTTGGCATTACACCGCACATTCGGAAAGTCGCTGTGCCAAGATGTTGAACGTGATGTTCCTTAGTGTTTACACAGCCCTCAATCTATTTAATTTCATGTGGAAATACTTTCTGCAGACCTGCTTGCGAGATACTTCTCACGAACACGCAGTTCTTAGTTCGGTAGCGTCATCTTGTGGAACCTAGGAGTAGGTTCTTTCATCTTTCCTGAAATAGTTCACTTCTAATTCCCCTTCCTGCCTTCATTTTTCCTGTACAATAAGCACCCGCCCTGACAATCGGCTGCGTGGTTGCGCTGTTGTGTAAGGTGGAAGTCATTCCACTTTTGTCCTGACCTGTGTTTGTGTGCATGTCCTTCGTTTGGCTCCTTCTGGTAGAGCAGCGTGTTATGTCCTCGTCTCGTTTATCCTGAATAAATATGCATTCGTTCGATATGTCGCGCCAAGTCTTTTCACATAATACTGACAACTATCTACATAACCACTGCGCTGCAGCATATCATAGCCGAAGTGCACAGTGACTTTCTGAACGCACTGCAATTTCTGCAAGGACCTTGGAAGCATTTTTATACACTGTACAAAGGGCACGAAAGCTACTATCATGGTAAAATTCAGTTTCTTCCACCCTTTTCTTCTCTCTGTATTTCGATCGGCAAAGTGGGTCATAGCAACTTGTCTACAAAACTGCTGTGCATGAGACCGTGGCAGAAAACTGCAGACGTGTGGTGCAATGCAACTAAACGGCATACAGTAGAAGTATACAGAGTAAGTACTTATCAAGTCAGTCTGTGTCCTATCACGCCCAGACTTGACAGCCTGAAGCCCTTCATTCGGAGGCTGTTAACCCAGTCTCTCTGTTTCTCATGCTGTGTACCTTGGAAACTTAGAACCCTTGACGCCATCCGGGCTATCAATTAACTTAGTGAAAATGTCTTCGGATTTCTCATTATCTAAATCAATAAGCTTCTCGATATGGGTTACTTCGCTGTAATGAAAAACAGGAACCATTGGTTAGAGACTTGTATTTGTGTGCACTACACATAATACACAACTAAGGAACTTTGAAAGCAGTTCAGACACTTACGTACGTGAGACTTCCTGCAATGAAAAGCAAAGTAGCAACATCTTGTGAGAAAACGCACTTCTCTCTTTACGAGACACTATAAATACAACAATGGCTACAGTATACTGTATTTACATAGGCAATTCTGTTATACAATGGATACTATCAAACATGTGCTATTATAGTCCAGTCACTCAAACACATGCACACAGTTAAGTACCTTAAATGTTTGGCTTGGGGCAAAAAATACCTAAAGACTTATATTTCAGATTCTCTTTATGATACACAATCATCCATTTGTAATGACAATATCCTGCTGTCCCACTGGCAATTACCAAACTGTCCACGGACTTTTGAGTTCCATTAAGGATTGCTTTTTGAAGCACTTTCCACACAGACTCGCACAAACAGGCAGTTCTGGCACAGAGGGAAAACAAATGTTCTATCTAAGTAATAGCACCGCCAAAAACGACAAAGTTCTCAATCACAACTTCAGAGAAGTCACCACACACATAGTGTCTGCCGCCCATGGCAGGAAATTTTCTGGGTCTCACCCAGAAATGCGAAAGAAATAATACTGGGGGCAAAATCTCACTGAGATTACAACTTCCTCATCCCAACACCAGGACAATATATGGGGAAAGAGAGGTCAGAATGGGACGACCATTACACCTTTCTCGTGCGTTGCTGAACATTTTGTGGGGCCTCATTGAGCTCTTCGAGTTCGTCGCCTGGATCAATGACGGATTTAAGCTGGAAGTACTGCTGGCTTCGTGTCGGCCACAAGAGATGGGTCACAATGGCGTAGGCCAGGAAGTCTGCACATGAGCTGATGCCTGTTGGGCAAAAATTGAACATTGTGACGTTAAAGTAGCCACAGAAGTCATTTTTAACACCCTGTTTTCTTCCTATAAAACTGTCAAGTAGGTCAGTAAGATGCACCATGAGAAGTAATTCGCAACACAGAGTCATAATTACCGCAGAAATTGAATTAAAAGCGAACGCGCGCAACTGCAGTGGAGAGCAGTACCAGCCTGTGTAATCTGCCTGAGACCTCACGCTGACGCTTTGCTGCTCAACACAAGTGAATGAAGAAGTCAAAATTTTGCAAAAGCAATGAAGGCCAACATGATTGACAAAATAACTATTTCCTGAAAGCAACACATCGGCAACATATGCACTTCTTCAGCTTCCACTGGCATTAGTACATATACACTTGACTGAATTTCACTGTCCCTAACACACATTATCGTACCACCATGTTCCAAACTTCTGCAATGTACTATTATGCAACTACACATCTGCCACGTTCTCCAATGTCCAAGAACGTAAAGCATAAAATTGAAAGTGTCACTTCGAATCTTAATTTTGAACCTGCAGATCCACAATTATAAACTCAAGATTGCAGGAGTTGCAGAGCAAAATTAATACATTGGAGGCAAATTTCTATTCTTGTTGCAAATGATGTAAGTGGTGTTCCTAGTGGTTGTAACATTAAAGAGTCTGAAGATAAATGGCGAGAGTATTTAGGCATGTGCATTTGAGAGAGACAAGTTATGACTGTGCAACATGGCATGTATATATATATGTATACAGGGTGTTTCCTTTTATCTGCAACACATTTTCATAAGAAGGGAAGTTGCCTTTGGGCGGTTTTTCTTTTAGCATTGGATTACTTGACGGGGCTGCTACTAGGAAATCAAATTTTTGCTCAGTTGGGGGACTAATTAACAGAGATATATTAATCAACTTTTTAATTATTTACTTTAGGGGGCACATTGCAATATTAAAGCCTGGTCACCACGTGATCCGCTCAAACCACTGATGATGCACTAAAATAATCCCAGCGCGTCCTATAGACCGAAGTATTTCACCTTGGCCGTCCGCTGGAAACAGAAAGTGATCGCCTAATTGAGCGACGATGACGTTGATCTTCGCCCTCACTTAACGTCACAGGAAAACGCTATACGTGATGTTGGCAGACCCTTATTGTGGTATGCTTCACAATCTTTGTTTTGCTTTTCTTTTTTCCTTGCTTTCGTTCATTCATGTGTTCGCAGTCGCTTGCCGTATCAGTCATTTCATCCTGCCAGACACAGCTCTTGCCCTTCTCCGGTGTGATAAGCGTTGATATGTACAGGTGATGTGCAAAATTCTTTGCAAGCAAACAAGAAAAACAAAATAAAACAAAGATCGTGAAACATTACGTTTTTCTGTGACGCTAAGTGAGGGTGGAGATATCGACGTCACCGTCGCTCTTCAGTCTCGAGATCAGGCTTTAATATTACAATTGCAATCCCTAAAGTCAATAATTAAAAAGTTGATTAAAATATCTCTGTTAATCAGTCCCCCTAATTGAGAATAAATACGGCTTCCTAGTAGCAGCCCCGTCGAGTAATCCAATGGAGAACGTAAAAGCGTCCTAAGGCAACTCCCCTTTTTATGAAAATTCGTTGCAGATAAAAGGAAACACCCTGTATATACATATATATATAGGGAAGAAAATTAGCATGAGCTCTTTTGCTGCACGCAGAACATGTATTTACAAGTCCCAAACGTTGCCACACCAGCACTGGACAGCTGTTTTTGCACCATTGGGCCATCGTCAGCAGCGTGCAGGTGGGCGACGTTTGAGCGAGTGGCGTCTGAAGGTCAAGTACATTGTACCCTTTTTTTGCATGAAATAACCCTAATTTAAGTTATAATAGCAGAAGAGCTGCCATGGTTTTATGTTCTGCAAATAAACCAACAATTTCCCAGAAGTACTTGGCATTACCTTTGTGCTGTTGCACAATCATGCCACATGTGTATAGACCTTGACGCGTTACTCTCGAAACACCTGTCTTTATGCGCTCCCTAGCCTTGTTTCCAGCGACAGCACAATAAGTATGGTCTGCCAAAATAGTCTGCTTCTTTTGGGATGAACGCTAGTGGCCACCATTTTGGGCTTCCGCGTGCGATATGCAATTTTCCACGTGAGGAGTGCTGGCCGATGTAATATCGTTTCTACACCGAATCCCGAGTGGGGAAAAATGAACCAACACGAAATTAACAGCAATAACATGAAAATCAACGAGCACACACACACACACAGGCAAATGAAGGAGGTCTGCTAACGGCAGCCCACAGGTGCACAGTTCTTATGACTGCCACAAGGTGGCAGCAGCCAGGGTGTCGAACAGAAACGTTTTTCGTTCCGGTTACATCATAAACAATCCGGTACCGGTTCTGCTCCGGAGTAAAAAAATAACGGTTCATACCGGTTTTTAACCGGTTCTGCTTCTGCTGGGAATATTCATCCCCACAAAAAAATAAATAAATCGATGTTACAAAATGTAAACCCGTTTATTCCGCATACACGGTATTTAATATCAATAGACAGCTGTGAAATTGGTAGCTCCTGGTTCCTGCAGGTTACTGTCTGTTCAAATGGGCTTTCTCCTTTATTGAAGCGCATGCTACAAACGGACTCGTTTGTCGTGATGTCATATGTAAAGTACTTTCTTGCTGGGTTGGAGCGATTGCGTCCCATTCGAATGTCTGTTGCTACTGTCTAGCCAGCAAGCACCACCGCACAAGTACGACGCAAATCGAGGAACACCTTCATTCACAAATGCGCTCGACGGCTCAGTTTTATTTTCTTCGTGTCCTGTCCACAAAAGAGTTGCCACTTTGCACGGGCTTGCCCTTGCGTATACGTAAATGCATTCAACTTAGCTGCTCTCAAACAAGGGACGCGTTGCGCGACATTACCGATAAAGAAGCCGTTATGCAGCTCCCTTGGGTCGCTGTTTAGTTGAGGAGAGTTTGGGGGGATCAAATTAAAACGAATACTACGGCACATTGCTAGAGAGTCACATGTACCTCTAAGTCTGTGTGTGTGCGCGAACGATGAACCATTACAAAGGGAGCCTAAGGGTCATAGTATACCGACATACATTCCACCGTAACCCTAACCCTCGTATAGTATCCATGACATGACTTCAGAGCACACGACGTCTGTTTCGTTCGCCTATCTGTAGTCCAAACCAGTGAAGTTTTTTCTTGGACCGAAAACCGTTAAATATATTTTTCTGTTTCCCTCCTGAGCGAAAAAAACGTGTATGGTTTCGATTCCGTTCCGGTTCGCACGAAAATACAGTTTTTTTTTTTTGTTTTCGGTTCGCTGACACCCTGGCAGCAGCAATGGCGGTACCCGTTTGTTCTTTCGAGTTTGTGTATACAAAGCTCAAATGTATAAATATGCAGAGATGCCATATCTTTTCTTTCAAAGCTGTCATTCACGAGGGTTCATAAATACATTTTGAGAAAACGAGATGTATCACAAGATATCTTAGGCATCAGGCAGATGCTGCCATTGTGTTCAAAAGCGACTCAAGATTAATCTAATCAGTGATGACTCAAAGTCCTTGTTTGTTGAGCAATAGGCGACATCTGCGGCTGGCCCAGTGTCTACACGTATGTAGAGCAAAGAACAAGGATACAAAAGAACAAAGATGGACTGCTTACACAACAAAGTTACACATATCTCAAACGGAGGATTGTTTGTAGAGTAAACACGCAATATGCTAGAACAACCTACGCCTGCACCACACAAGTCTCTATTATGCAACGATGCAGCATGGTTCTCCACAGCAAAAAGAACAATGCTGGAATGCTTGTTTCAGGATTCCCTACAAAATCACGAGTAGGAGGGATTTTGTAAGCACTGAACCGACACGAGCCACACTCAGAGGAGACCCCCAAAACCCTCGTACAAACCAAGATTGCACCCACCGAGGATAAACTTTTGTCTCCACAGGGCCGAGACCTGCAGCGCAATGAGCGCCACCACTGGCAGGTAGACAAACCAGCACAACATGCCGGCTCCGAAGTGCAGGTAAAAGCGCAGCTTGCGGTGGTCGTTCTCGTCCGCCATCGTGGAGCGCAGTTCGCTCAGGAACCAGGCTGTGATTATGAGGCGGAAGCACAGAGAAATCCAGCCTGGATAAGTCTGGTACTCGTCGATCTCCTCGATCACGTCCACTTCGGTCTGCAACAGGAACGCGTGTCAGTTCAGGTCATCGCGAGCATTCTTAAGAAATGCTCTTACCATGTTCCAAATATAAAGAAGAATTTGGATACAACTGTAGATGAGCCAGATACAGAACAGAACTGGTTTCCAAGTAAGTTCCGTACGTGTGATGGCCCAACCTTTCGCCAGGAGCAGCAGCAGCAGCATGAACAGGCTCTGTAAATGTTATGGGATACGGAACGTATGATTCCAGAAAAAAAACGTAACGGAGGACTGTTTATACCTGTGACAACATGTAAGTAACATCTCCCACTATACCCAACGTGCTGACACCGACACCGTCCCAAGCGAAGAATCCCAAGTGAGTGATGGTCCATAGGAAAGAGAGCAACTGGAGAGTGAGGGCAACGGTGAAGAGCCGTGTCACTAGGTGGTGCTGGCGTAGGGCCGCGTAGATTTGCAGGCAGGTCAAGATTAGGTACAGGACCAGAAATAGGAGCACGCGTTCAAGACTGCCCTGCAAGGATATCGGCAAAATGCATTAGTCAATCTGCTTAGACACGCTCTGACGAACAGAATTTAGACAAGACCAAAATTAATGGGGACAGTATAGTACAGCATGAACTGCTCAGAGTAGATAACATTTAGCTCTTCCTTGCCGAAAATGCAACATGGCTAACTTTTTCAAACCAATGTCCTTGAGACACGGAATAAATTCACAAAAGGATGCACAGGTCTGTCGGCAACAGCATGCTTTACATCATCTTGAGAACTCTTTAGAAAGATGGGTTTAAAATGTCTCTAGCTTTTGTTCCTTTGCATGAATTTACAACGGCAGGTGCAATCAAACCTTATAGTACACCTGCTTTAACTGTAAGGATTTCCATAGCCCTCTAATTCAGTGACTACGGCAGGCAATGTGTATTTTAGGGAGCAGCAGGCATGCTGACCTAGAAGACCTGTGATGATCATTTCAGTTTTCTTTTTTTAGGGGATAACAAACTGAAATAATGCATTGTGGTTTTAATATCCCGATGTGACTCATGGGACACAAGTGCACATGACACAAAAGTCTGCCCACGGCTGAGCATTTCTACTAACTCCGCCATTTATATCTGTATATGTATAGCATGTCTACCATGTACAGGACTGTCGCTGAAATTCCTAAGCCATAAGCACATATGAAATTAAGAAAGTATTGAGACTCCCACATACCGTAATTTCACGCGTATAAGCCGCACCGCAGATAAGCCAAGGGACCAGTTTTTAGGAACGTTTTGAAAATTTTCAGGCAGATAAGCCGCAGGCAATAAGATGCGACTGATTTGTGTGACAAAGCAGACCACAGAGAAGGCCATAAACCCTGCGTTCCATACTGCGGGGTCAGTATGGCGTACAACAAAGGAGGTCAGTTCTAGTGCTCTACCAAGATCGGATTGTGCCCTTGTTGTGTGTTTTTTATTGATCGGTGGGCCAGTGGCCTTCCAGAAGACATGAATCACTGTCAAGAATCACTGTCAAGGGAAAAATAGTCATCAGATAAGCCGCACCAGTAGATAAGCCGCAGAGCACCCGTGAGAAAAAAAAAAATCGTGCATAAGCTGCGGCTAACATGCGTGAAATTATGGTAAACTCTGCGTCCAAAATATATACAGAGAACACCCTCTCCAAAAAATTACTGGTGTAAACGAAGAGTATTTGATGAAATCAGGAGGTGCTAGATACCTGCTGTTCAAAGGAGAACTGATACTCGAAAATGTTGTGCGACGAGCTGCCTGGATTTCCATTGACCATCCAGATGTTGTAGGAAATTGGAATATCTTCCGCACTAGACTCCTTCCACTGGCAGGTCTTTTTGTCCCCAATACGATAACAGGAAACCATGCTGATGTACCAGAACCTGACGGGGAGAAAAGTACCGCACGTGAGCTGTACCACAGTACCTCAATCGTGATGCTGAAAAGTTTTATTATTATTACAAGGTGAAATAATATACACAGAGTACAACATTTGCAATGATAGTTTCCTTCGTTATGCTGAACACTGCTGCTCATTTTCGAAGTGTTGATCCATGGCTGTTACGAATGTGTCTCGATAATCTGCAAACAGCGACGGTGATTTAACCGTACAATATTTTGCCCCCCCCACGGCCGCCCACCTGCAAGATGCAGACCGTTTCGTACGTCACGGCTCCAGAAGCTAATTTACAGCCACCGTTAAGTCATCAGCAGTCTCGTAACAGACATAGATGTCGTAAAGATGACAGACACACCTGGCAGATTAAAATGGAATAGAAGCCACATGTACTTTGTGGGATGCAATACTCACGGGCAGTATTTATGTGGCAAACAACTATCACCCTGATGCAATGAGCATAGTTTTTTTTTTCTTATTATTTTGTTCGTGTAACAAGTGTGAACGAATCCCAGGAAGTCAGACCACAGGTGCAGATATAGCCGTACGCATATCGGACGAACCTGTCAACATATCACATTTGTCGAGGAAGCAACACGCATCCCGTCTACCGCGTCATATCCTTTCCACTTAAAATGTGCCATCGGCGTAAAACCAGCGAAAGCAGGAAGTGAAAGTCTGGTACAGGTTTCCCGTAATCTGTGCTGCTGGGACTTGCTCCCATTCCTCCGTAAACAATTCAAAAGGGGATCTTCGCACGGAGAGCACAGCTGCGAAAACACACGAGGTTTTGACAGACTGACGTCAATACGCCCAATTGCATGCGCGTTCCTTTCATGCACTGCACACGCGTGAGAAACTTCATTAAATGGGTATGAGTTCCGCGTTAACTGAAAAATTGCCGTCTGTCTATGAATACGTGCGTCTCAACAAGCGACGGCGAACATTTCGTGATTCCCACAACAGGGGGTTACCAAACGCTGATAATACGTCAAGTGCGCCTTACCTGGCTTGATGCAGATCTCGGACTGCGTACGTGAACTGGTTGCCCCGTACCACGCTGCTCGGTTTATCTTCATCTTCGCAGAGCTTCCCAGGCTGACAAGGGATGTTTCGGAGGAAGTCTTGCGTGCCATTGACATTGCAGCTGCTGTCGAAGGCTACCTTGTTCATGCCGGTAAACATAAGTTCGCAGGCTCTCCGTCTATCCGTCACTGACCGATTGCCGTAGTAGGACAAAAATGTGTCCCTGTCCACGACGACAAGCGTACCACGGTGCGTGATGTTTCGCTCGGATGACGTGATGTTGCCGTAAATATAGCCCAGAGTGTTTTCATGGTCATGTCTATCCGTCTTCTTGAAACCGAACTTGGCGAGGAAGGTGAAGAACTTGCCCGTGCGAAAAGTCCCATGTAGGTGGAGTCCGTCTGCGACCCAAACCGCGAGGGCCAGGGTCAGGACGGTGTACATGTGCATTGTCGGACTCCAATCACCGCTAGCTCGCCATCGCAGGTGGATTAGCGACGCTCATGGCTCCGACTGGCTCGTACATTGGCAAGCAATCAGGCAATCAGGGTAGTGCTCAAGATAAATACTGCGGTTCCTGCGCGATGGAAGTTAGTCCCAGACGGTTATTGGCTGATGTGTCGTCTGTAACGTGGTTTCATCTGTTCTCCTTCCGCGGCGCAACGCAGAACGCAGTCACAATTTTTGTAACCCCTGTGGACACATCAGTTTATGTTAACCGAAGTCAAACTGGGTGTTTAATAGCTTGTAGTTAAGCAGCTCCGTAAGGGCCTTTATTATATGGAATTAGATTTAGCGAAACGACCAGAAACGACGCACTGCGGAACAATACATGCCCGTCGACGTATCCATGAGCCACGGCGCATGTGTAGAAATACGCATTTTTTTTGTTGCCGGTTGCTCAGTGAGGTTCAGCTGACGTTTTGCGGTTTTTTTAAGGAAAAAAAGCTGCGAGTAGTTCCCCTTTTGGACCATGGAAGGCTCCGTCCTCGATTCTTTAGAGGACTTGGGGTACGATGACGTTGCTTACCCCCTTTTTGTGAAAAAAAAAAAATGTTGCATTTTGCGCTACCGTGCACAGTTTGAAACGTTGCCAAATTGGTTGTGTTGGTAGCTTATATTCTGGAAGTAATGAACGTGGCCGTGATTCAGAAATTCAGAAGCGACACACTTTCTCATTAAAGCCTTTGAAGCCCACAATTATGAGGAATTGTGAATATTTTCAGGTACGAAGGAGCCGTGATACATGATGACGACAGCTTCGACAAAGAAATTGCTGACGGCGTAAAATCAGTGCAGTACACCGAGGTGGTATCGTGGCTCTCCAATGAGTTGAACGTTCTCTGCAAAATGGAAGATAGTGTGAACACTATAACTGGTAAGGTCTCGCATAGGCATTCAGAATGTGCTCACACGTGTGCCTCTATCTCAAAAAGCGATAAAAGCTTGTTAGCTTTTAAAATGTACCTCTATCTGCAAGCGAATTTTACGTTTGACCCAACCGTTTTCCAGATCCTGACGACTGGAACACATTTCAACTGGAACTCAGCGCTTTCCTGAAAGAAATGCGTACGTGTCTTGAGCAGCTGTGTTGACGTTATATATGTTATTTTTATGCACACACATTTAGACTGCCCAATACAAGCGCTGACAGAAGGATCCATGAGCCAACGACTTGTATCCCGAGAGAACAAGCTCCTGTGTCTCAGTAAGCACGTTATAACGTGCCTTCATAACGTTGCAGCATGATTAACTTGCGTTATGTGTCTCCGTAGAATGTGCACTTTTTTTTTTTTGCAGGTTTTCTGTGCTCTGAACTCGAGGCTGCCCGGATGATGAAGGTCTTGAAGCCCCAGAGTAGTGGGCTTGAAGTTCAAATGGTGAGTTACTTCGTAATAAACGAGGCGTTGACGGTCCCAAGCAGTTCTTTATCACACCTCCTTTAAACAGAAAGAGTCACCCACAGCAAAGAGCCTAAAGGCACTGATTGTGACCCTCGGTTTTGGAAAGCCCCCTGCTAGCATCACCCCAGCCCAATTGTTCTCCAAAGTGGAAACTAAGGTAATGCCTATATGAACAGAGTTTACATGTTTTCGTTTGCAGTCTGGGTCTTACTTGTCTGGGTTTACCAAACATACATCCATTTTCCCTGGCATTTTCTTTCAGTTACGAGAGATAGTGCCAAAAGTAGGGTCGGAAGTGATGAGCAGCAAACCCCTGTTTACCGGCGGCCTCTCTGAGAAACAATGGTTTGCCCTGGAAAAGCTGCACGAGCAAATGCAGGAGGAGTACCGCATTCGTAGAGAAACGCTGATCAAGCGTCTTGATGTGACGATTCAGTCGTTCAAGTGGGCAGAGAGACTCAAGGCACGAAAGACGACACAAAGTTGGGCACTATAGAACTGACTAATCCGCATCACATTTTCCCTACAGGGTTTTGAAGACAAAATAGCGCAAGCTTACATGCCAAGGAGGCGACTCCTCGTAATTGAACCAAATGTGACAGTTGGGGATGTCCTTGCAGCTCGTGAAGGTATATCGTACGCACTTTTCGGAAGGGGGCACGTTACATAGACACTTGTTCTGACTTGTACGCTCATGTGCAGACTTGGCGATAATTGACAAGACCAGCAGTGCATCGGTGCGCAAAAACACGCAGAGCAAAGTGAACAAGGTGCTGATCGGTTCTGTGCCCGACCGCGGAGGACGTCCGGAAGAACAGGCCCCTCCTCCGCCAGAGATGCCCAGTTGGCAGAAACGCACCGATCCACCTCCACGTGGTGGTGGTAAGACTCACACAAACTGTTGTCATCTTGAAGGTAGCCTGAGCAGCAATTGCAGAAAGAAAGTAAAGCTGAAACCAGGGAAGGATAACGGACGTATTTTCATCACCGTTTCTGTTTTTGTTAATGCTATAGTTTCGTTTCCGGTATCCGTTTCTGGTACCAGCTTTTGATTTTCGATTCTGTTACGTTTCCGTTGCTGTTTCCGGTAGCTGAACGGCTGTTACAGAGCTGCGGGAGGACAGCCCGTCTGGCCCTGTCAGCACCCTGTTTTGCCCAAATGCTGCTTCGGTGTCACAAGTGCACAGTACACAAATAATTTTACGTCGTTGAAATGCGCACATCTTGCTAGATTTCGTAACGAAATGTAGGAACATGTCTTCAGTCTTCATTCAGTCATCAATTGAGTCATCAGAATACAAAAAGAAAATGAAGTGTCACTAAAATGTTATCGCACAACAGTAATAACCATTACCGGAATTCAATACCGGATTATAATTTTTGTTTCCGGTAATGGAGGACAGTGGCATGCGTTTCCGTTTTCCGTTATCATTGCCGTTACCCTGGCTGAAACTTTACTGCAATACTGCTATCAAATCGTGGTCTTACCTAGAAACGGTGTGGAAAGAAAAAGAGAAACTGTGTATTTTGGTTTTATTGTACTTATTTCCTGGGCTCCATACCCGCGTTCAACCTAAGGACTGCAAGAAATGTAGCTCGTCAACCCGCTGGAGAAATTGTACTGCTGCGCCAGCCGGTACTGCGTATGCTTTCGGGATTGGCACGCTACTCGTTGCTATGTAGATTGATACAGCTTGCAGCCAATTGGATATTGGCTGCTATATTGATATTGCAGCCAATAGGCACAAATGTAGGGCAGGGTGCAAAGGAGCATGAAAAGGCTTTAAAAAAAAAGTGTCAGGAGTAGTACAAATTAGGGTTACAATCCCTGGGACACAAAAATCTGTCAGTTTGCAATGTCATGTCTTCTGCACAATAGTGTAGTGAAGTGCGCCTTCTTTTGTTTCTCTCTTTTTGTGTTTGCTACCGCCTATCCCAAGTCTGAACCAGAGGAATCGACCAGTTGCCTTGCTTACTGGCTGTAGCAGACGATTCTCTCTAGCCAATAAAAGTGCTAGGATGATGAAACGTCACAATGTGCCAGAAGAAGCTGGGGGAGAATGGTTGCGTTAAGTAGGCGCCCCTCCTTTGGCACACTCAAATCGGGAGTATGAGACAATTGGAGTGGCCACTAAAGAGCAAAAAGCAACATTGGAGAGCTACACTGCTCACTCGCTGATGCGATGATAACATAAAAATTTAAGTTTACTGAAATCAGAGCATTGGGTAACATATAAATTCTGTATTTTGCTTCTGAATAATGAAGTAAACACGACGTAAAAGACAAAGGGATGGACGAGCAGCAGGATGGACAAACAGACAGGACGAGCGTCTCCTCTGCGCGTGTTCCTCCGTCCCTTTGTCTTTTGTGTCATGTTTACTTCGTTATGCATTCACACCAACTAGCCCAGGTGCTTGTCGTCTGCTGCCATGCACCCAAATGAAATGGGAGCGCGAAAAGTGGAGTCTCGCACTCCTGGGTGCATAAGTGGCGCTTGTGTCGCGTTAAGTGAGTGGAGTCTGAAACACTCTTGCCTCAGGGTGCCTACTTAACGCACCGATTGCTGCCACTGAGCGCACCCTTGTAAACCAATTTTCTCAAGATATGTGTGCTTCCTGAAGGAAATATTTTGTGACAATTCCTGGAGGTATTACGTATGTTAATCTTGCGCTGTAAAAAAGTAAGTTTGAGGTGCTGTCCATGCTCCTTTAGGCATGCTGTTCCTTGGTTGAACATGACTTGAACACAGTTTACTTACTTTACAGGTCATGGAAGAGGAGGAGGAACTCAATACTCATCTGGTCGCGTTCAAGGAGCCGGATGGGACAATCGCAAGGACTACGGGGGAAGAGGAGGTGATGGTGGGGGAGGATATGGAGCTAGAGGAGATGGTGGAGGCTATGGTGGAAGACAGATTAACTATCAAGGCAACTACGGAGGGGGTGGCTATGGCCAGGAGCAGAGAGGTCATGGCCACCAAGACAGTTCTGGCAGTGGTGGTGGCTACGTACAGCAAGAAGGTTACAGAGGGGGTGGTGGTGGGAGAGGTGGACGAGGGGGGAGAGGTGGAAGGAGGTGATGGAGGATGAAGGGTAGTGTGTGTATTTGGCTACAATGAAGTAATTTAAGTTTCCAATGAATGCCTGTAAGTGTATGTGTGTCCGTGCGTCTGGCTTTGAAAGGTAATAAAAGCTGTGCTATGCAATGAACATGAATTGAATAATGTGGTATACAGGCACTCGAACGTGTATACAGGTCAGGAATTTTTCAGACTTTTGTGTACGTTTTAATGTTTTTTTCTGTGTATTGGTGCTGTTATACTGGCAGCAACATGACTGCACCAGGGTACTTGATATCACTGCAGTGCAAGCAGATGTGGAGCAGAAGCAGAAAGACAGTTTGGTGAACCTCATCAGCTCGCATCACCACCTTGCAATCCTCCATTTTGAGACTTGAATGACACTCTTTCTATTCCCACAGTTGTCTCGTGACGTAAACACCCAATTATTAATATTATTATCTTTCTATTCCAGTTCTACTCGTTTATGGTAGCTGTTACTTCCAAACACACAGTTTTGTTTACCCAGATGCTGAACACCCGTTACACAGGTTTTCGGGCAACTTTCTTTTGTCGTTGAAAGCCACGTCTTGACCCTGTGAAGGGTGCTGAAGATCCACTTTATGGTACACATTGTAACGGAGAAGGTCGGACCAATTTGTATGCCTCCTATCACCACAGAAAAAAAAAAAAAAGGGTCTGCATGATCCAGTAGTTCCACGAAGGTCATTGAGATGTCCACCTGTCTTTGCAACATCCAGGGCAACGTTATGTATTGTGTCACTGTACGCAAATTCGTATGTGAACACGTCCATTTCTGCCTCTTGCATGTTACATGTGCGCAGTTAAATAATGAAGTCGCCATGCTGATTGTAGAGCCCTGCACCATCCGCGGATGGAAGCGGATGAAAATTTAGCACTTTCTGCGGTGTGTGGATAGGATGCAGATGGCTCGAGGTCGGATGCAGGTGCGAAGGCAGCCGATAGGTAGCGGATATACTGCGAGCTGTAATTGTTTCACCAGCAATTTATTTGTATTGCGCGCTGACAGCGACCGCATCCTCTGGTTCACCTTTCACCATTAACGGCCAAAACGGGAGATAAGGCATTCTGGCGTCTTGAACCGCGCGAGCACCGGTGAGCTAGCGTTCCACGCGTTCCAGAAGTCTCTCCATATCGCGTTTGTTGAAAGGTTTACCTTTGCTTGTCGTCGTGAGTCCTTCCGTAACAGCATGGAGGCATCCGAAATTATACCACCATGCTTCCAGCGGTCTTTTTCGCGTCCTTCGAAACTTGCGGATTTTGCGGATCGGATGCGGATGTAAACTGTTGTGTATGTTGTGGATGCGGATAACGTGTGCACAGATGCGGGTCGGATGCAGATGCCAAAAATCTCATCCGTGCAGGGCTCTAGCTGATTGTACTCTGAAAACCAGTCTCTGAGGCGTAATATTTTTTACACAAAGCATGAGGTGTATACTGTTCTCCACGTTTTCTGCACATGCAATTTTATGGGTCTCGTTAATGCCTGCAGCATGTGGCAGTCTGCAATTTTGTATCCATCTGCAAGGCATCCAATTCTTTTTGGGTTTTCATTGAACACTCCCTATTAGTGTTTGCAATGGGGGTGAAATGTATCTGAGTTAGATAATAATTTCTTTTAGATCATTGTTGCTCCAATCAACGTCGGTTAACTCGACTCTGGCCAAAATCTGGCCACAGAGTCATTTTAACTGCGGGCTCGGATTCCGAGTCCGAATGTTCCTGGGCCTCAGTTGTACCGAGCTTTTATGAGCCATTCTTTCGCAGTACTTAATCCTCAGCATATACCAGCTCCAGTGGCATAGTGGTTAGGATGATCGCTTTCCACGCCGAGACTGGGAGGTGACACGGGTTCGAATCCTGTCACCTGCTGTGCTATCTGAGGTTTTCCCTGGGTTTTCCGAAGACTTTCCGGACAAATGTCGGCACAGTTCCTCTTGAAGTCGGCCCAGGACGCACACTAACCCCCACTACTTCCTGCTGTCCTCTCTCCATCTGTCCACGTCTGTACGCCGCTCATAGCCACAATTGCTTCGCGGCGCCAACACATAATTAAAAAAAAAAAATCCTCAGCACAGTTTTGAAAACAAAGCAACCATGTACACTCCTGTCAACCTTAATAATAACGCTGCAAAAAATTCAGCCTCATTTCCGAGCGCGATAACAGCTGCCCTGGGGGTGCAGGGGAATGTTGAGTGATGTTAATGTAGTGATGAAGTGAATGTTAAGTGTTAAAATTGTTGCGTTAACCTAACACGATAATTTTGTTCAATGAAGATTTTCTCATGGCCCTAAGGTTTGCTGTAATCGCGCTTGGGAACGAGAACATATTTTTTCCGGTGTTAATATTAAGGCTGACTGGAGCTGTACCTGGTTGCTTTGTTTTCAAAACTACGCTGAGGATTAAATACTGCGAAAGCATGGCGAGCGTCACGTTATCCCACGTTACAAAACGTTACGTAGACCAAAAACGAAACGTTTTCTAGTGGAAAAACTAGTTTTTTGTCCATTTTTCGACGTTTTCAAGACGTTTTGTGCTACTAGGGTAGTGGCATTGTACATGACCCCTTTGTCGATCATTCGCTGGTAAGCGGTGGATGATGAAGGCGATACTGCCCTTGCATTTCTTTGATATGTTAACGGTCTCGAGCCCCACACCTTTCCCAAATGCCCGTGCAGACGAAAAACTTTTAAATCATGTTGCAGCAAATGGTTCTGAAACAGTTGCGCAGCATAATTAAAGCGGCCACTGTAATAGGGCACCGATAGGTCCAAAACTGAAAACACTTTTTTTTGCAGTGTGAGTCAAACAATGAAAACTGAAGGACACTGACGACTTGCAATAGAGGAGCTCTATTTCGCACGCAAACATAAGAATCAGCCTAGAAAAAAAAAAAAAGACTGCCGAGGTAGTTTCTCTTTCTATGCTGGGTCAGTGCAGGTTGAATTTACATTGTGAAACCATCCAACTTCTTCCCGCTTCTAAAGATCGCCACAGCGGCGCCACCATTCATGCAATGATGAAGATGATGAGGCTTACTCATTCGCGCGTAGTGCGTTACTGGAATACATTATACTTGCAAAACGACACAGATGACTCGTCAGCTTTCTTATCGCAGCCGGATCACAAGAACAGTTTAATAATTCCACGTATGTTTTGTGACATCACTTCTATTTCGAAGTTGACATGATGAATAAGCGCAAGAATGACACAGACGGACGGGACGGACAGACAGCCTGTCGTTCTTGCATTTGTTTACGTCACTAAACTAACACGCTCTCCATGTCCTTGCAAGTTGAAAGCTTTTTGTCCAAAAAAGCTGCTTTGCGAAAAGCACAAAACTTATTTCCTTTCTAGGAAAATATAACCCTGTTGTTTATTAAAGAAAGCAAATACAAAAAACCAACAGAATATTTTTTTTTCACTGGTGCGTTCGATGTCCATTTTTGTGCGGTCACAACAGCAGATGCAATGCAGAAAGCGAGAGCACAACGAGTTCATTGTGAGAAGTAAACACAACACGGTGGAAGGCGTCCAATTTCTTGTCCTTGGGTTTGTGCTACATGCAAGCAATCGGCACCGACACAGTTTCTGCATGGAACAGCGTTTGGTCCCTCATTCTTTATTATTTCCGTGCGTTCACCTTGATGTTCTCAACCGTCCCTTCCAGTGTTGCTGCTGTTGGTGTCTCTGCTGCCGTCGAAGCAGTGCCTCTTGGCGCTTCCTCTCAATTTCTTCGGGAGTACATTTGTTCTTAGTAGTTTGTGCTAGAAAAGGAACTATGCTTAGTACACACAAGGAAAAACAAGACAGAAATTCTAATTCACTTAAATGTAGGAAATTACATCAATCATAAGACTCCGAGGTCTACCACTTGTGCCGAAAAACAAGAACCCCATCTTGCAATATTGGTAAGGTTATGCATTACCAATAACAAGTATTACAGAACATCACATCAACTAAAGCAAGCCACCTAAATGAATGACAGTGATCCAAATGTCAAAAGCTGTCGGATGATAATGGTAACTATTGTTCAGCCGCTGTTGATTCTGGGAGCACAGGTTTGGCACATTTTTTATCACGTTGAGTAGATTATGAAGCATTGATGATGTTTGCAGTGTCAGCAGCATTATTATTAATATTATTAATAATAATAATGAAAATAGTTTAAGCATTTAGTAACAGCTGCCCACTGAGCAGTAACAGGATCATGGAAAGTAACCATGCTGACATCGGAACACGAAGACTGGTAAACGCAAGCTGCAAGCATCGAAGCATGAAAAAACATTGAAAGACTGAAATATGGCAGCCAGCAGCAGCAGAACTCAAACCTAACCTTCTTAATTACATTCTTCAACCTATCAACACAAACAGCAAATTTGATCACATCTGTTCTAGATATCACCAGATAACACCACCAAAAGTCGTAATCCAACTTACATTCCACCTTCTCTAGCCACGACATGACATCTGGAGTCGTGAAGTCGTCGTCATCTTCTTCCCAACCAGCTCCACTCCTCGAAAGTGGAGAAGCAGCTTTCAAGATCGTACTGCGAGCACCATTCTCCAATCTCGACTTCTGGTGGGAATCCACTTTCTTCGCATTCTGATTAATCACCGATTGCTTCGAAGTGGTCTGGCCTGGCTTGCCCCGTGGACCCCCATTTCTGGCTGTGGGAGTTGCACTTTTCTCAGCCTGCCCGGAGAGACGGGCCGAACATCTTGTGGCATTTGTAACAGTAAATGGTGCCGAGGCTGCTTGCCGGGAAGTACTGCTGTTTTGCTGTGGCAATGCAGCGGTGGTGTTGGTGGTACTATCAATATCCTTTTTGGCATCCTGCTGTTGTAGAGCTTGTTCATATGTACTACAGACCCAGTCGAGCAGATTATCATCATCATCATTTGTTAGTAAGGTATCCATAATATCTGTGAAGGACTGGTTGGTATTTTCTGCTGCATTCCTACAGCGCTGCCGGTTCGGTGTTTTCTGCAAATAATGAATAACTTTAGAAATTAAAGAGTTTCATAATTAACTTGACATCAATCTTTAAATCACTATTTACAGTTCTTTCTGTTGCTTTTGGGACGGGGGATGCGAGTACCGTGGTACCGACTGGACGCTGGATGGGTGACCTCCGGTTAGCTGTCAAGCATTGAATCCGCGGTGACTTGCGGAGTCTGGGAGACTTCGCCTTAGTGCCACGTCGAAGTGGAGATACGAACATCAAAGACACACCTTCTTCTTCAATACTACCCATCTTTTTTGGTGGCCTGTGAGGCAACATTTTGAAACGTTTCACACTCCATTTGCATGGGTAAGATTTAACTTACCGTAAGGGTGACCCCACCATTTCAGCTTCCTGCGATGCAGCAACTAGAATACTCTCATCCCCTTCTGCCCAGCTTCCACCATCCGTGTCGTCCTCCCTATTTATAAGGAGGCCTCGGCAGCAATTTTTGGCCGCGACCCTTGCACCGGTTGTGTCTTCTGGCTTATTTTCACCGTTTTTATGCTTCAAACTGTAGAACAATTGACATCAGCTATAACATCTCTTCCAAACATGTGATGAGACTTATTTTTGAGTTTCATTCTTAATGTGCAATGAAAATGTACACACCTCTCGGTGACATCAGAGTCACCTGTAAAGATTGCAAGGCCTCATTCAAGAAGATGGTAACCCACACCGAATAAGAGATGGCAGGTGACAGAAAATGTACCTTTCTTACCATTTTTGGTTTCCTGAATGAGCTGCAGTAAACCTTGCATGCGTTCAAACAAAACTTCTGGGTTGGGAGCTGCTTTTTCCTGTTTCTTTCTGGCTTCATCCCTGGAAATACCAACATGTCAGCTAACATGCAAGTTACGGACCATTTCATTATAACGTATACATATGGAAACATGCCCTGCTGCTTTCGTTGATGACGCGGGAGGAATGACATCATTTTTGAATATGTCCCAGGCTCCACTATTTGGTTCACTTTCAGCTGGCTGTCAAAAGAAGAAACAATCAGGTCATTGCTACAGCTGCATTATGGGTAACAGAAATGGCAGTTCATTTCGAGTGCCACCTTCGGTGTGAGAAACATGTAAATGTAAAACATGCTTACCCCATGTCTGAAAAGCTTCATTACGTTAGCCAAGTCAGATTCATCCCGTTTCTTCACTGAAACGATCACAGAAATATAATGTGAACTTCGTACTAAAAATAACCGGTCACACTGGACCTTAGGCCACACTACCTCAAAGCCGCATTTGTAATGATCAATTACCTTGCATAACTTTATTTCGTGGAGAACTGTAGTCCCATCCAATGTCTGAAACGGGAACGTCTTGCGAGCACAGCCACAGGTCAGGGTCCCGTGCACTGTAATCAACTTCACATTCTCGAGCATTCTCTTCGATGGCGTCCTCTGCGGCATATTGACAGAAAAGGTGTGATGAAAAGAGCTCCAGTGAATGCGATTATAGTTTCCTTTGAACTTACCGCCACAAGTCGTTTTGACACCCGGAGCACGGCCCTGCGCTAGTCTCTTCCTAGCACCACGACGTTTCGGTGTAACTGTGTCCTTGCGAGCGGGGTCCTTTGCCGGTGACGGCCTTGGCTTCTTCATCTTGAAACATTCGGTTATCTGTTTATGTACCGACATTTTTAAGCGACGCCAAAACCATTTCGAAGAAAAATGTAAACAACATGGCCGCCGTAAATGATGTCTTCCTGTCAGACGATGGGAGTCCTTCAAAACGGATGAGCATTTAGGATTGATTTTAGTCCCGTATTTTGATATGACAGTTAGCTTGCTCAGAAGTTGGCAGTGATCTGTAGTATAAAAATATTGAATTATTTGGTTCTCATCATTAAACTAATTGAAGCAATTTAGGTATTTATGAGCAGATTCGTTAACCTCGTTCTCTGGATGACTTGACCACTTGACGTCTTCGGGCTGTTTGTTTTGGTGCTGGCTGGTGGCTGTTCGTCGGGTAGGCCGCGTCAGTTAAACCTTAATTACGCTTTTACCACCACCTGTGTTGAGTTGGTTGAAGAATCTATAACCTCTCCTGTGTTATCACTGCTCACGAACATTTGTTATATGCATTATGAGCATTGCATCTAGGAGTAATGTTGTAACCTCATAGCAGCCTAATGAAATGGAAAAAACTGCTTCCTAGAAAGCAGGTACGTGAACTCCACGTTTTCCCGCGATATTTGTGCCGTTACAGCGAATGTTCCTACTCAAGTTCTACGCTCTACCTGCAAGGCATTGTGCTGAGGGCATATTGTAATGGGTTACTGCCATAACATGTCACTCTGACACGAGTCTATCAATTCATAAGTCAAGTCAGTGGTCAAGTGTCACTCACAAACTTCCGGGGCTCTACTGTTCTACTGAAACAGTTTATTTGAGCAATGAAGCGAAGCGCATTTGACGAGATGGTTGCATTTCCATCTGCTGTTTTAGGCTGCCGTGACCACCTTAGGCCCAATGGAGATTTGCCGTGATACCAAAACCACAGCACGTTCTAGTTTGCAAACACCAGAGTCTACAGCAGACGACGCTAGTTTGAGGTAGTAAATTTTATTGAGACTGTACAAATACATGTAAAGCGTTTGGCAGGGCTGCATGACCTTACTGAATGTTATTTCACATTGCAGCGGATCATCTACAGACAGCTTATCCAAAAAACGAAATCCACCAGCTAAGCCCCCTAGGCGTCGACACTCTGTTTCATCATTAAAAGGTATTCAATATTTTGACTTTCTTATTTCCAGTCTATCGCAATATTAATTTTGGAAAAAATTTTATCAAGGGTCCGAGTCTACCGGAAATCTCCGCAACTTACCTGCTTCGCTGAAGACAATGTCACACTTCGTGATCGGTGGGGGCGACGGCCACACCACAGACGGCAACACTACCACGAGAACAGACCCTGTCCACTGGATATTGGAGCCTCCTCCGAGCTTTGGAGGGTCTGCGGCCCCCATGTCGCTCAACTGCAACCATACGTTCGAAGGCATTGGCACAAGCACCCCCAATGATGAGAGAGGAGATTTTCATTCTCTACCCCTGTCTATGTCACATATACACAAGCCAAACATGCAGGTAAGGCCCTCAACACATTAAAGGTTTACTAATTTCAAAGCATCACTGAAAATTAGCATATTTACTTGTATAATCTGTGCACTGTTTCTGCCCCAAAAGTCGTCGGAGAATTTGGGGGTGCGCAAATTGCACGGCAACCTTTGTAACGGTATTCAAACGATGCAAAATTCTACAATTTTAGTGTGCTGGTCATACAGGCTCCCAGTAGAGCCGGTATTGGCGTTATCATTGAATTGCACAAACGCGAAAGAAGTACCCACCTACCGCACAACTGGCGACAGTTGGGAGGCAAAACTACAGTCCTAGGCAAAAAAAAAGAAAGAGGGCCACTAGTGCTCATTTTACCAGGGAAATGAGGCGAGATGCTGTTGGGAGATCATTGTATCACCTATTGCGTCTGTGGACAACCATTTGAATGTGGACGCAAGTCAAACAAAAGCGCCGTAGTAACTTTGGTAGCACACACGGTATTGCAAAAACCACGTGGCAAGCGAACAACCACCACTACGGTCACAGAGAGTCATGGGTGTGCAAATTACGCCATTTTTTATTGTCTTAGCATTTTTCGTGCGAGGTTAGGAGCGCACAAATTATGCGATGGAACAAAATATGTGAGTAAATACATATAACGCATACTAATATACAGCGATGGCCACTAACTACTTCTACAGTAGTTTAACTATAACTACTAACTACTTCACGATGGAGTAGTTTAACTAGTAGTTCAACTACTTTTCAGGGGAGGTAGCTAAAACTACTTCTTTAACTACTGCGATGTATTTTAACTACATCTATAACTACTTAACGTTGTCCATCAACACCAATCTCATTCTATAGTGTTCTTGGACACCTAAATATGACACAAGCAGTGATAAAAGTGAAGATTTAGTACACACGCACGGCACAATTGCTCTGCACCTCCGTTCTCATCAAACAAGTAGACCAAGGAAAAGGTCGGAAGCACAATCGTGCCGTAAAGCTTGCGGCAAGATCAGAGAGAAGTTGGCGCCTGCAGTAACCTAACTACTGTAGTTAACTACTCGAAATAGTAGTTTAACTAGTAGTTGCCACTAATTTTTCTGCAAGTAGTTGATAACTACTTTTTAACTACAATCAGGTAGTTTAACTACTGGCCACCACTGCTAATATATAATAGTACATTATGTTAAGGATGCCGATCCTGGATGTTACTTAGTTGTTTCTACGTGTGGTTATTTTGCCTGCTTCCGTGGCACTCACATTAAGAAACTTCCAGACACTTCACAATTCTACGAGCTACGGTCTGTTTGCTCGGTCGGTCCCGCCAACTGCAGTTCGAGGAGCCCCGTACAACAACTCTCCGTCTCCCGTTACGGACCGCGATGTTCCTGACGTAGTGTCACGCTCCAGGGTTACTCCTGGCACTTCGCATACGCACACCAGACGTTACTGTGGCATGCGGCAGGTGTTTGTTCCAAGCCACCTATCCGTCCCAGGTCATCCGCGGAGGACGCACAGTGATCCTGTCATCCACTTGGACGAAATGGCGGAAGAAAATATTGCAATGACTGACTGGAGCGAAGGTAGACGGAAACCGATTCAAAGGTAAATTTCTTTAAAAGAGAGTAATAATGAAATACACCGATACTGTATTTTGTGTTATCTTTTTGTCCCATCCCTCGAAGCGCAACCAATTCTTTCTTTGAACACGGGAGTAGGAGGCAAGTGCTCTGGCGCAACAGACTTGTAGGCAACATATTTCATGAATATGAGGAGGAACACAGAAAATGCGCAGGAAGGGACAAGTCTCATCCTGTTGTATTTTCTCTGTTACCTCATACTCAAGGAACATGTTCAGGACCGCGTAGATAGTAATTTTGGAACCGAAGCAAATAGTTACATAAACGAAGCGAATGGTTATAGGTAAAACCGAACACACATGCAGCAAATGTACGTTTATATGTACATGGTACGTACATGCATACAGACCTTTGTATGAAGCAGCACTGGCTTTATTTTATACCCTCCACTCTGGAATTATTTTGGTTTGCTACTCTCAGTAGTCACCCCAGGAAAAAAGGCTACAATGGTGACTAATCTTGTACAAATACCTTACTGGCTTTTGCACTTTGTGCGAGGCTAAAGACGGTGCCATGCTGACGGGATATCGTACAGTACTCATCTACGGTGGGATACGCCATTTGCGAGTACTTAAATGTTTGATTTTCTTTTTTTGTCTGTACGAAAAATAGTTCCATGAAAAAAAAAAAACGAGACTTTACGGTATATGATTCTTCACTTCGGTACTAGAAAAATCTGACTATTCTCAAAGCCCTAGATATACTGTTTCCTACAAGATCTAAAAGATGGATTTTGTTTTAAAAGGCTGCCTACATAGCAGACACTGTAAATTTCAGGCCACACTTTGGGACTGAAGCTGATGCCTGCAACCCTCAGCCACCTTTGGGTGGCTTTGCTCCGGAGGAGATGGAAGCACTCAAGAAAATAAACACAAAGGTGGTAAATTTCGTAGGCTTACAAAGTAGAAGCTTCTTGTTTGAAATGGGTGTTTGTTTCTCTATGTAGCTGTGGACCCGAGTGAGGCACCTCCAGTCGCAGTTTGAACTAATGAAGCGGGTACGAAATCCTGAGAAACCCACTCCACCCGGCCCAAATGGAAACTTTTCTGGTGAGTTTGCTCATCACATTTTGTACACCAGTTTACTAGTATCAGACATGTATGAGATACTCAAAAATGTATTTAGAACAAGATAATAAATACTGACGTTAGAATGTAATTAAGATAGAGTATAAATAGACCCTGAAGTTTTCGGGTTTTATTTTTTTCCAAATTCAGGGGGGTAAAATTCAGGTCAATGACTTGATGTAAAAAATTCGTGCAAATTCGGGCGGAAAAATTACCATCAGACTGAATTTGGGGATAAATCGGGCTCTATTGTCGAACAAACGTTCGTTGTACAGCCTATCCAGAGTATCAGACGTTGAGATCAACCGTGTATTTTGTGAAAAATTAGTATGTCATTGCCGTGAGGTGCCTAGCTTAGGTGCAGTTTTGCGGGTAGAAATCGGGTTTAACCCTAAACCGGTCAACCTCGATTCGGGGTGCAAATTCGGGGGAAAATCGGGTTTAACCCTAAAACTTCAGGGTCTAAGTATAAATACATGAAAATTAAAGTACCTAAGATAGAGTAAGAAATACTTCAATAAGTATTTGAAATACAATTAAGATACTATTTATCCTTAAACGCAAAAAGTCACTGGTCAATGCGTCAAGTCGCCGCTATGTGACATGAATCACCTATACCCCGCGTACTACGCAAGCTGTCCCTGTGTGATAGGAGTCATCTAAACACAAGTCCCAAAAAGATGCAAGGAGATACCACATAACTCAACTAAGTATATGTGACCCAGAACAAAGCAAACTTCTAGCAGGTCCCTGCCCGGCGAGGTCAGAGTTGGGCGTTACCGTGTCAGGGCACACATTATACGAACCCTCACTCGCCAAGGATTAGTACACACGGGGCAATATCTCTAAACGGAGACTTCCGAGAAGGGCCAATGTCCAGGCCAAGTCCAAGGGACTCGAGAAGTTTCCACTGAACAAGCGAGGTAATGGAAAGACCAGACACGGAAAGTTTGAGAGGGAGATCCAAAATATGTAATTAGAGTATCGAGTAGAAAATACCATAAAATGTATTTTAAATAGGGTACAAGTACACAAAACAAAGAGTATCGAGTAGAGTACCAAAAGTCTGACTAATATGATGCAACAATTACTATATTCCACTTGCATGGGAGTAGCATAAGACAAGAAAGGCTGGAAGTGGTTTGCTCTCTGTTCGATGTCATCTACACGTAAAAACATCCCAATTGACGAGCAGTCCCAATCTTTGTTCAGAGGCAGAAACTTGGTTCTTCCAGTGCCGTATTCAAAATAGCCAAAGAGAGTAGAGCCTGAAGTTTTAGGGTTAAACCAGATTCTTCCCCAAATTGAAGGTTGCCCCCTTAAGAGTGAAACCCGATTTTTACCTAGCAAATTGTCTTCACTGAGACGTCTCTTGGAATACAGACCAACTTGTTTGGCAGCAAATTCAGTTGCATCACCGTTTGTACCAAACCGGTACCGATAGTTTGAGTTACTGGGCCTTCCCGCATTTAGCATCTGGAAGTTTTTCCACCCGAATTTGCATTAATTTAGTGCACATTTGTATGTGCATGATTTGTACTACCGGGATATTTCCTGAAAACTTCAGGCTCTACTTATGGGTAATTTCTGAGAGCATAGCTTCGTTGAGGTAGAGGATACTGTAAAAGTTGCCATGGTGGCTGGAGGTCTCCATCTAAACTATTCTTCCTCTCGAACTATTGTTTCATAATTGTTCAGTAACTGCGAGTTTGTCATTTTGTTCGTGTACTGTTCATGCAGCAGTATTTGTTGCTGAAGCACCTGAGGATGTTGCTGGATAGCACAGATAGACATTGTGCTAATTGCTCTATTACGGCATTAGTATGGCAGCTATTACGGCATCTTTCTTTTTCGTAGGGATCAGGTATTAAGTTATATTGCTCACGTTCCAAAATGGTGTTACACGTCCTGAAGTGGAGCATTTCACCACTGAAATGCTGAAAGTATAAATAATAATTATAAGTAGTATTAAGTACGTTATAAGTAATGCTGAAACGCTCTGCCTCCATCTACACGCAGGTGTCTGTGTATGTACCCTGTTTGCACAACCATGCGAAAGCTACCCGAAATATCAAGATCTGAAACATGCTATCAGTCATGGTACTCATTTTGTTTGGAGTCACAAGCTCCAAATTATTGAGCAAGTTTGAGCAGAAATGGCACAAAATATTGTAACTGTTCCTCCAAGAAATGGTAGAAAATGACTGGACCTGAAAGTCGGTTCTGTGGAGAGTTGTTGATGCCACTGGTGTTTTCCAAAAAATAAACAGTTTTTTAATTTTTTGGAATCTAGGAAATCGGTTGGCGACTGTCGATTGGAATGTGGCTCTGTTTTTGAAGTCAGCATTTTCATCTCACTACTGCCTGTTACAAGAGGGTGCTGGCACCTGATTGTGCTTCAGGACGTTATGCGATTATAGTTGATTCATTGCTGGTATTTTCCTATGCTTGTATTGTCCTGATTGGATGAGGTATAGACGTGAACCACAACAGACAACGGCACATTGGGCCATTCTGTTGTACCAAGTATTCATGTGTACCAGGGTGATGGCCTATATTTCTGAAACATCTTATAAAATGCCAAACTTGAGCCAAGTAATGTGTCACAAAATGCAGATTGTCAAATGCAAAAAAGATTTCTAACAGCATATAAAGAAATACAATAAATATAGGCTGTAGTTTACTGCCAGTTGAAGTTCTCAAATGACTCATCACTTGCGTCCCAAGTTACAGCTTTTGAGGTCGTCTTGCTTGTGACTGAAGAAGTAATTGTCATTGTGACATATTTTTTTCTCTGTGTAGACCTCCTGGCTGATGTGTACTATGCTCAAAGGGAACGTGATGATGCTATGCACAATCGCCTCCGCTCAGCCAATAATGGGTTTGACAAGGCCCAGAAAGAAATGCGCAGGGTTGCGGATGTGTGGTGGGTATAGTTGCTATGGCTTGCTACAAATGTGCAAATAATTACACATATGAGGGGCGTTCAAGTCAAACCGGGACTTTGTCTCCTGAGTCTACAAACGGCTCGCGCTACTTCTTTTTCGTCATTTTCACACGCAACAGGCCTCCGCGTTCACCACGTGGTGGTCCAAAGTTTGTGCAAAACAGAAGACACGTGCTGGACAAGATGGCCGACGACAACGAGGTGAGCGCGCACATCGAACAGCGAATTGTCATGAAGTTTCTCGTGAATGAAGACGCAAAGTCATCTGAAATTCACAGAAGACTTCAGGCTCAGTATGGCCACGATACACTTAACCGCAGCAAAGCGCTTGAGTTGTGCAAACGGTTCCGAGGCGGCCGTACATCAGTGCAGGACGATCCCGGCCGGGGCGGCTCAGAGCCCAGTGTCAGAGTTCCTGAGAACATCCAACGTTTTTCCACGGTTTTCTGGGACAAGGCTGGCTTTGTTCATGTTGATTTTCTGCCCAGTGGTACCACCATCGATAGTGCACATTACTGCAAGGTTGTCAGGGATGTGTATAAGACGCTGAAGCAAAAGCGGCCGGGCCTCATCACCAAAGGAGTCCTCCTCTTACAGGACAATGCACGCCCGCATACCGCGCATCTTACGACACGCACCTTACAGGAACTTGGCTGGGAGTTGTTGCCACATCCCCCTTACAGTCCACACCTCGCTCCCAGCGATTTCCATCTCTTCGGGCCACTGAAGGTGTTCCTTGGGGGCCGACGAGGTCAAGAATGCGGTCCGATCATGGCTGCTACGCTCCGGTAAGGATTTCTGCGCTGCTGGCATCCAAGCCCTCGTGAAACGCTGGGACAAGTGCATTAGTGCAGCTGGAGATTACGTTGAAAAATAAAACGTATTTCTCGCCCGTAAGTTCACTTTACTTTTGCGAAAAATGAAAATTCCCGGTTTGACTTGAACACCCCTCATACTATGTGCCACCCCTGACATGCTTGTTTCATGCTTTGAAAATATGGCTGACGCTTCTGCCAGCAGAGTCTATTATTTGGGTGACATATGAGCACGAGGAGACTGGGTAATACTGTCTTTTTGTAATCATTTATTGATAGACCCTGAAGTTTTAGGGTTAAACCCGATTTTTCCCCGAATTTGTACCCTGGATCGAGGTTCACCGGTTTAGGGTTAAACCAGATTTCTACCCGCAAAACTGCACCTAAGCTAGGCACCTCATGGCAATGACATACTAATATTTCACAAAATACACGGTTGATCTCAACGTCTGATACTCTGGATAGGCTGTACAACGAACGTTTGTTCGACAATAGAGCCTGATTTATCCCCAAATTCAGTCTGATGGTATTTTTTCTGCCCAAATTTGCATGAATTTTCTACATCAAGTGATTGACCTGAATTTTACCCCCCGAATTTGGAAAAAAATAAAACCCGAAAACTTCAGGGTCTATTTATTGACCATTTCACATGTGTGTTTAGTGGATGCCATTACATGTAACTGTCGCACGTTCTGATACCCGAACTTATTATTGACACACTTGTCTCACACTGATGAAGTTAGAGCTTTTGAAACATGACCTGTAGCTTTATTGAAAAATTCTCGGTATAGTTCTTGTGGGTTGCAGGTTTTAATACAAATGTAATCTCTTCCTCAAAATGGATAAGTATAAGTTTGTCATCAAAGACCCCTCCCTGTAGGGAGAATGCAGAGATTAGATGTCAGAGGACTGCCGTTTCCCGCTTTCAACAATAGATTGGTCTGCTACTGCATTCCCCAATCACTCTCTCTTGTATCACCAAAGCAACAGTCGATGCTGAGTGCCGGTTTTACAAGCCATGCACTCGGAAACTGAAGGCGAGTGTCTCGTGAATGGGGCTTCATCGAACAGTGATGAAGAAAGGGATAGGCTTTTTTTTTTTATGCGTGTCTTGTGTTTAATGTTGTGAATTGTGGGTCTGTCATTAACATGGTGTACTTTCTTGTCTTCAGGTATGACGCATCAGACAGTACATCCAGTGATGACAGTACGGATGATACAGTGGCTCTCAGTGTGAGTTGTGTATATTTGAGACAGAGATTTATGGAACTATATATAGTCTGAGTGACAGGTACCTGGTAACAGCTCCGACTTCACAGAACGATTATGGATAGGGCCTTGCGTTGTAGAGTCAAACCTGGTGGAGCCCATGTTACACCCCTGATTTGCATCGTTGTCAGCTAGGGTAAAACCTGAAACCCCCCTGAAAATTAACTTGGCAAAGTGCCAGTTGAGCCACTAATATGGGCAATGGAGAACGTTCAGCACCGTATAGTCAGCATGGCTGTTCCGCACGTTGTATTAGTCTAAAATGCGAGATTTTTTCCACCTGAAAATTCGGATCCCCTTCACTTCATTATTAAAACCGTAGTTGTTACGAAACCTCCTATAGGAACTACATTGCATTCATATATGCACTTTGGTTTCATGGTTTTTGCAGTTTTGCATACAGCATTTAAATGGCTTAAGTCATTCTGAACTAGCACTATTTTTTGCGTTAGGGACTGGATAAAATCTTGCACGGCATCGACAGCACAAGAAGACCGGCCAAGTTACAGCGGCACCGCGACACGCTTCTGACCACCGTTAATCATTTGAAGGAACGTCGCAGCAGGAGGCATCGCAGTGATGTTCGCGCCCTGCAGGCAGAGAGAGACCTTGCCTTGGAGAGGGTACGACTTTTCTAAAACTTGCAGATGTTGCAGAATTATTTTCATGTGCCGGATGGATATGGGCACGTACAGTTCGTTTTCTGTTACGATTTGGCCATTGTTGCATTCCAGGTAAAGGTACTGGAGAAAGAATTACAAGAAATGCACATGAAAGTGATCTGGAAGTCAGAAAGTTGGACGCCCACCGTTGTTGTGAGTTGTGCGCCATTTGTATTGGAAGTTTAACGTTGCATGATGTGCAATATAAGCTCTCTCTCTCTCTTTCAATAAATGCAGGACACCTTGCAGCAGGTAACACAAGAGAGGAATGCAGCGCTCGGCAAACTTCAGGAACTGCAGGAGAGCCTGGGGACAGCCCACAATGGGTAAGCAGTTCTTCCGAATCTATAGGGGCACTCCAACGGCAAACTGCCAGGTGTCTTAAAAGGAGGGTCGCATCCAGAAACCCTTCTGTGAAACCAATACCACTATGTTCGGCACCGACCTCAGATATTGAATAAAACCAATTTAAGGCCAGGCTCCGGCAGCGATGACGTCAGCGTTGGCGTCGCTCCTTAACAGGACGAGTGAGAGGGCGGCTCTCAGAGGAGAAAGGTGCCGTCCAAACACCAGCACTATCCCGGCATCTCTTTTTCTAAGGCCATGCAGGGAGTGACGTTTTAGCCCTTTTCCAGTGAGGGAATGCCTGCGTACTCTCAACATCCAGCGTCTGCTCCTGTCGCATATTCCGTCGATTAACCGTCAAAACTACGCCACTCTTTCGCGTGAGATTTTCGATACTGTGGTTAGTGGTTCACAAGGAATAAAATAACTAAGGCCCATACTTTTCCGCGAGGATTCGCGGAACTATCACATTATTAAGGATGTATCGCAGAATTTGGGGGTTTGTACAGAATTTCACGGAACTACGAATCTCATCTGCGGAAAAAAGCTTTGGTGCTGGAGATCGGTGTACCTACGGCTCGTAACTTCCTTTCCTGCACCACCTAACTGAGAGGAAAATAAACGTGTACCATGCATCTCACGTTGGCAACACTGATTAAGCTCGCAATCATCCTGTCTTTACAACTGTTTTTGCTCTCATCAGTGATAACCCATCTCGTGCGTTCCTCACAGTGAAGTGTGCTATGGCTAAACATTCCCACTTCGGAAAACAAGGTTGTAAAGGTTAGGATGGTACTGAGCAATTCTACGAAAGTGCCCAATTGTTTTTCTGCCGCTACAGTGTTAACTATGTTGTGCTAGTGTTAAAACACCACTGGTGTCTAAGTACCATGTCATGTTTAGCTACAACGGTACTTTGAATTTGTAGACACGTTACTTCTATGCCATGCAAGCTAATAAAGATTTTGTATTCATATAACTCTGTCAACCTTGCAACTACTTGCCGTAGACAATTGCATGAACGTAAGATTTGCTGCAGCAAGAAAGCGAGGGCCTTAAAAATATTTTGAAATCGACTGGAAAGGATGCGACCCTCCCTTTAACCCATAAACTGTGGTGGCAAACTTAGTCTACCACGAGGTCACAAGAGGTCACTTTTGATTAATGTTCCGGGTATGTCTTCTCGACCTAGCGGATCGGAAAGGACCGAAGAAGCTCCGAGGATATCGAATGAAGCTCAGACAGACTTCATTGGGATCAGGGAGAACTTTGTGGAGAAGGACAGTCTGAAAGAGTTGAGGGACGAAATCGAACGCATCGGCAGCAGGCTCGAGACTGAGATACTGTCCAGGCAGAATGCGGAGATCAAATGCCAGAAGTGAGTGTTGAGTGATTTGAGCGGCAAAGAAAGAAATAGCTTTGTTTTTGACACTTCTCAAGTAGTGTCACCTTAGAACAATTTAACAGTACTATTTATTGCATCACAGGTTGGAAGAGATGATCCACAACTTTCAGAAACGAATCAATGGCATCACAAGTGATTGCTCTCAAGCATAATGATTGGAACATAGCAAATTAGTGGCAGCATCTGGTGGCTGTGACATAGACAGGTGCCAACTTTCAAGGTCAGCAGTTTGGGCTGGCTACATGGCACTGCACATCAGTGCAATGCGTAGCAATTCAGTGACTCAGCAACATTGAAAGGTGCTGCAACGAAAAATTTGTGCCCTTACGGTTTCTAGTAGGCCTATTGCAACAATCTCTACAAGCCAGACTGCTTATGTGGATGTGTTTCCACAGAACGGACTAGTTCCTAAGCACGATGAGATTATGTGTGTTGTAAGCTAGTTATAACGAAAGCTTGTTAGTTGCAAGAGTTTGCTGTGTGGAAGCTTGACCGTTATCACATTGGGCTGCAGCTTTACTGACACTTTGGTAATGCACGAAAACACAACGGGAGGTTCTGATTCAAGGCGACTGCCCCTCTCGACTGCACTACTCTTCCCTCAAGACTTCTTTTCTGTGCAGTTGCCTTATTTTTGTTCTAGGGAGCACAGCACTAAAAAGATTCTCAGTGCAATACACAGACATAGAGCTCATACAAACTGTAGTACAAACGTGCCTATTTATTTATGCGAGCAACTCAGATATAGATTTTGTCAGAATAGTGTACAGAATTGATTAGTTTTCTTTCTTTTTTTTTTCTTTTTTTTTCCAGCAGATGAACAGGCCATGCTCAGTATTAGTGCCACGATGGCTTTGTAGTGCGAATTGTTTCAAAATGACCAGTACCATATCACTGTGACAATCAATATAAAAATTGACAATATTTTCCAATTAATGGTGGATTTTCAGTATTGTGGGACCAAACATTTTCCTCCTGCGAACTTTAGGCATGGTGCAATAATGATAGAATTGTTGTATATTTTTTTAGAAGCCTCTTACGGGAACTACAGTGCATTTGTACATGCACTTTGGTTTCATAGTTTTTGCAATTTTGAATATAGCATTGCAATACATGTTACATACCTCATTTGCTGTGCCTTGCCTTTGGTGATATAGCACGTATGTTTAGCATTTACTGTTGGTGTTGAGCTAACACATTACTAATGCACACACGATTATGGCAGCCTCAGGCAGCTGTGTTGAGCAAAAAACACATTGTGCCTATATCAGCATGCTTTTCTGTTTCTGTAGTGCCCATGCCATTTACTTTGTTAAGGTGTAGCCCTCCTATTGGAGGAAGACTTGTCCTTGACATTATCAACTGTGATATCTATATGGTTAGTGCCTGTTTGTAATGTACATCTGAAATGCCTGCATTTGATGTTTGATGCTGAAATTATGTGCTTTACCTATCTATGGTTTGCAAATGTATGTGTAGCTTTTAATGTCCCATATATTTTTTTTTTTTTAACTGCCATAGTGCTTTTGAAGGGAGTTTTTCTTTTTTTTTATAGAATACACCAGTATCAACACGCACGACGAAACACTGTGTGGTGCTAAACGGTGTCAAAGATCCATTACAGATTTTTAGGAATACGTTGCTCTCCTTGTGTGTTTCATCTGCATGTGTAGAAGGGTTGACGGACAAAAGCCTGAATGATGCATTTATATGAGGGGAGGGGATAGTTAGCATTTGATGTCGGCTGCCGGCCCCTTTCCCTATGAGAAGGTACCGATTACCTTGTAAGTCCCAGAAAGCCACGGTTTTGTGTGGAGATACTTTCCCCGGTTGACTGCCTGATTCGTTGACACCTTCTCGAAGTCCACGAAGCTGGTAAGTTGGGACTCCAGCTAGCGAGAGGGTAAACACAAGTATGTGCAAGCAGACCTACGCTCATAAGGGTGCTATAGGGGGCTATATATATTTCGAAAAGGGGTCGTCGATCCCCTAAGTCAAGTTTATTTACCCGGAGGAAGGAAAGAGTTGACGTGGAATGAAAAGGGCTGTACTGGATGGATAGCAGGAAAAGAAACCTAACAATGGCAATGAATAGGCTATGCAAGTAGGTCACGCTTCCGCGCAGCTCCTTAGTTCCCCCCCTTTCCCTCAACCTCTGACGTAACCCAGCGCGGCACATGATTGGCTGCCCCCCTAGCACAACAAACTGGATGCGGAGGTCCCACGTGGGTAGGTTCACGTTGGAAGGAAGCAACGAAGTAGCCACAACATTGAGCACGTTGGTTACTCCGCGCCGACCGGTGAGTGGAGGAACGCTGCCCACGTGATTTCTCAGCCCATTTTCCCCTCTCCTGCGCAGAAGTTCAACTTGCACAGAGTATTACGCATATTTATCTGTGTATAAACGCCACCAGTGTACACCTGGTGCATGGGGAAAAAATTACCCAACAGCAAACCATTCACCAGGAAGAAAGGTTATCGGTCCTGCCCGGTCGCAGCGGGCCGAAAGCAACAAACCACAACAAACATAGATGAAATTGGTAAAAACGTGCACACTAGCCCTTTAAAGTGCACCCTGCCTGTAGTTGGGTCGCTGGAACCATATCATCAATGTTCATAATTTAATTTGCGCACGTCTGGTATGCGTCACTTGACCTCATTTCTTAATGCCCTCATACTGACCTCTCATACCTCAGGCCTCACCAGTGACTTCACTCACAGAGACCTGGCACCCCTCAGACCTCATGAGTGCACTCACAGGAGACCTTATGAGCGTAAGACCCTCAGGGCTTGTGTTTGTGAGTGCCATGAGGGTGAGGGCGAGTGAGGTCCTGTGCTCGTGAGGGCGATTGAGGGCATGTGTCTGTGAGGGCGATTGAGGGCATGTGTCTGTGAAGGCCTTGAGGGTGAGGGCGAGTGAGGGCCTGTGCTGGTGAGGGGGATTGAGGGCATGTGTCTGTGAGGGCCGTGAGGGCATGTGCTCATGAGGGCGAGTCAGGGCATGTGCCCGTGAGGGTGAGTGAGGTTTCATCAAAATGCCCACCTACGGTGTAACCAGGATACATCATGTAACCATCAAGCATGATTTATGCGAGTCCATTGCGAGAGCACGGGCAAAATTGCTTCTGGAGCGATTTGCTCTGCGTATGCAACCTTTTTGATGTTGCATATAGTTTGCATTGTACATGCCGTCATACGTTTGATAAATGCTGCGCAACGGCAATTGCAATTTCCCTATCTACTTGCACAGTCTTACGTAGTCTTCCGAAGCGTCGGGTACTTCTTGCCCCTCATTCGA